>NC_133753.1:2037064-2339564 GCF_036562045.2 Rhinolophus sinicus | reverse complement strand
CCCTCCTCTCCTGCCTAAAGCAATTCAGATGGAAAAACCTGCTGAGAGGAAGAGAGCATCACTTTGCATCTGTTTCCAGGTGACCCAACAAGAATTTGTCCACCTTGTGTTTGCTCTTCCTCACTACTGTACACCACCTGCTTTCCCTTTGGAAGCCCAGAGCCCTGGCTTCCTCTCCTTAGTCCACAAAGGCAAATAACCTTCAACCAACCGCTGCATCGTCGGGTCTCCTATTCCTATGGCACCCGCATGTACCTCTGTAGTAAGTTTTGCACATTCTCTCCTGTTAACCTGTCTCATGGTAACCTGATTATCAGCCCAGCTAGAAGAACACAGAAGGTGGGAGGAAAGTTACTTTTTGTGCCCCGACACTGGTACCACCAAAGGCTGGAAGAGGCAGAAGGCTTCTTCCCCAGAGCCTTCAGAGGGAGCAGCCCTGCTGACACCTTGACTTTGAACTTGTGGCTTCCAGGACTGGGAGAGAGAAAAAAATCTGTTGTTTTAAGCCCCTAGTTTATGCTAATTTGTTACAGTAACCCCAGGAAACTCTCCAGAGAGTTTGTGTAGCTTCTTTCCAGAACACGGAGCACATGGCAGAACCAGGCCCAGAAGCCACGCACTTCAGACTGCCCTCCATTTAGTTCCAGCTCTTAAAGCTGTTCTTTTCACCCTTGGGCCTAAACCCATGTTTCTCGCTGACTCGTATTTGTTCTACAAAGCTCTTTTGCAAATCCTCCACTACTAGTTTTGCAACATGTCCCCATTGGGGAAACTGGGCAAAGTGTACCCAGCGCTTCCTGTGGTGTTTCTTCCATCTACATGTGTGTCTATAATGATCTCCTCCCACTCTCCGTCTGACACTTTCTGGGCTTCTGATTGAGCTCCACAGTATTAATCTAATTCTATACCTTTTCTCCTTAAATAGTTGCCTAATACCACTAAGGTTTGATCCCCGTGGTTCAATGAACATGGTAACAACAGCCAAAGCACAGATGGTCCTTACTGCCGACTGACAGCGAATTTCTACCACCATCATTACAAATGCCCAGCAGCCCAGAGATGAGGAGACAGAACACACAGCGTTGGAATGTTTTTTTTAAGGCCAGGGCAAAGAAAACCCTTGAGCTAGAACTTAAAGGTCATCTCTGGATCATCTTTAGTTCCTTCAAATATCACCAAAAATAACCATTCCCCAAATTCCTAATGGAAATACGTGTTCTAAACGGCTATCGAAGACAAAGCCTCTCTTGGTATTTTGGGAGGAACCAGTGGTAACTTTCATTTTATCGTGCAGAAAATACAATCCCAATAATTTAATTTGTTCTGTTTTACCACGAGAGAGAGCATTTGGAAAGGAAATAATGCCAACCAGCTTTCAATGCGCTATCACTGTAGAAACACTCATTCCAGCAGGGGTTCAAGACAACATTCTGAATGGGTCTACAAAGCCCCAAAGACTCACAAACCTTGAGAGTCAGTTTTAAATGTGCAAACCACACAGCGATATTCACGAAATCAAAGAAAACTTCCTGTAATTGTACCATGAGCCATGTTAACTTGCCCACGTTCCCATTCCAACTTGCTCATAGGCACATGCAATGTTTACATGGTTTTTCGTCTTCTACTTTTATTTTACTTCTTATATGTCATGGTTCTATACCCCTCCATTATCATTTTAACAGATGCATAATATTTCACTAAATTGGACAACAACTGGAAATCATGTATCTATCTACTGGAATACATAGGCTACACATTTAATTTTTTTTTTTAATTTTTTAAATTATTATTTTCTTATGGTGAATAAATTTGGAACAAACATTTGCAGGCACACAGCTTTTCTACTATTTTAAAGTAATTTTTAGGATGAAATTCCAGGACTCTCAAAGGGCACTAACACTTTTTATGGCTCCTAAACTGCCTTGCAAACCCCATGCCCTAAGTGAGACGACTGGCTCCCCATGGCCGTGCACTGACATCTCACCTCCTTTGAAATAGTTCTTTGATGCCCAGTGAGGGGTGTCCAGGTGCGCACCCTCGTGCCTTACCTGTCCCTCCTGCCACGTGCTCATCCTTCGTCCTTCTTAACCAATTGTGTAAGTGCTTCTGCTGAGCCTCAGGCAGAAGGGCTGCACACACCATTCCTTCATTCTGTGCCTTCTCATCTTAATTAGGCTCCTATTTATTTTATACAAACAGTGACTTTGAATAAAAGTATTTTTAATAATACTGAATTAATTCATTTCTTTTGTCATTTTATTATCAAGGCTTAGGAAGTCATTAACTCATTAAAGGTCTGACATTCAACCCTATTTTTTGCTACCGGCTGTTAAAAACAGCCCATTACTCTTCTGCTGTTCAGAGTACTTTGGCGCATGGTGTGTTTATTTAATTTCTAGCTGTAATCTGTATGCATGTCAGTGGTCTGATGATGTGCTACCTAAATTCTGTTGATCCCTCCCCAAACTGGCAGGAGGCCCAGGGAAAAGCCCTGGCTTCCATTCGGGACAGTGGTCCTGCCATCTTAGAAAAGTCACTTGCTCCTCTGTGACTAAATTTCTTCATCCATAAGATGGGCAAAAGGTGTCTCTCCAACCCACCTCAGGCACCCATTAACAGTGACAACTGAGGCAGATATGAGTGGAAGTACCTTGTGCCAAGGCTGCGACCTAAATGCCTTTCTCTCATCGCCTCTGTTCTTTCCACATCAGTCATCCTGAAGCTCTGTGATCTCCCTCCTGCTCTCCTGACAGACACGTCTGCTGCTTATGCATTTTACACACTTCTGCACATTTCCCTGACAGGAACAGACATGGATCTATCAGGGCCAGTCTGATAACCAGGGGAAGGACTATGGAAACAAACCCTAAAGGAAAGCTTGTAAAGATAAGGAAACTACGGGAAGAGCAATAGAAAATTAACTATGTGAATGAAAGCTGATTTTCTAAACATAGAAGGCACTAAAAAGGATCCAGAAGGAAGAAGAGTCTAAGGAAAAGATTACTTTTTCTAAAAACTGCTAAGTATTTTCAAACAGTTCTAAGGACACAGTAAAAACATCGTGCTGATGTATAAGAATTATTCAGACTGCATTAGCTAAACCAGAACAGAAAATCCAGTCACAGCGGTGGACCACCTGCTGGCCACCCAGGTGCTGAGAGACCATGAAATCACTCTGACAGGAGAGGACCAAGAAAGATGGACAGGACTTAAACAGGTGAAAAGGAGAAAGTGACATTTCAAATAGGGTGGCAATCAATGCCAACACAAGAACAAAGTGACCCTGCCATCTGGACAGCGTCGAGTCAAAAGACAGAAACTATATCAGTTATTTGAGCAAAGAAAATTTAACATGAAGAACTGCGTAACTAAAAAAACACTACATTATCATGGAGATGGCAGATGCAAGAAGTCACAGAATCAGATGAGCCAAAGGAAGGGGTTGGAATTTCTGAAACCCAAGCCAAGGGCTCTGTGCAGCTGAAACTCAGATCTCTGAGGTGGGGTGCTGCTGCTGGTACTGGGGTTTCTAAGCTCCAAGCTGGGCCGCACGGGCTGGGACCCAGGGAGCTGAGAGGGAGCGCGAGCCAGCTGACGCTGGGGTCTCTGCAAGTGTAGGAAAAGCCTGCAGGAAGGCACTTCCCTGCCAGGAGGAAAAAGGGTTGCTAGGGTGTCCCTCAAAGGAAGAGGAAGCAGGCAGGGAGTCCCAAGTCCCTTGTCCCTCATCCAGGCCCCTCCAGTGTCCCTTCAACGCCCCCTTTTAGGCCAGGCTCAACAGGGAGCAGGGTTCAGACTCCACCTGGGGTGATGCTAGGAACCGGGAGAGGGGGGGATGGGAGGTCTGGTACATACGGGACATTAGCCAAGTAAGTAAACAGACTCAGAACACCGGGGCCAGGTTCCTCCCTGTCTGAGAAGGGAGTCACGAATCAGGGAGAACAAACCCTACCGCCGCATGGGACTAGAACTGGAGGCTTCAGTGTGAACTTGTGGCGTCCAATACATGTGGCTATCGTGGAAAAGAACAGACATAAATGGGTGTGTCCTCACCCACAGTCCTAGCTCCCTCTCCTGAGCGGCCTGGAGGCAGCCACACCCCAACAACAACAAATGTGTCTAGTGTCAGATCTTGGTTTCCAAATACCATTCTCCAGCAAAGGAACCCGGATTCCTCTATCAGTTCCAGGCTGGCTCAGGAAAGTACAAGGTGAGGCTGGAACATCTTGTGCCAGAAAGTGAGAAAGTGCTCAAAGATGATGGTAAATCAAAATAAGTACTGACAGTCACAGACTATGCCCATTAAGTAAGACCAGAAACCAGGAGTCCACAGTGATATTAATAAATAAGTTCATAAACTAAAATCTGATGAGAAATGGGATAGTTATGTAGTTTCGAAGTACATCCAAACAGAATATTACAGATCATATAGGGAAACAAGTGACTTCACAGTGAAGTCTGGCAGACCTTAATCAAGGGATCATGTGACTGGCATTGTGCCTCACCTGATAGGACTCAAGGAGAAAAACACAGTGTCACTTCTGTGATTTTCCTGCCAAAGTTACATAACCTGAGTTTAATCATGAGGAAACAGGAAGTAAACCTAAATTGAAGGAACATTCTACAAGATGGCTTGCAATGTTCAAGTTTCAAGGTCATAAAAGTCAAGGAAAGGCTAAGGAACTGAACTGTTCACACAGACAGGAACTAAAAAGACAGGACGACAGGGTGCACGTACAAAGGAGGTTGTCAGAATCCAGGTAACATTCAGTGGAGCCTGGAGGTTAGAAGGCAGCAAATACGCCAGTGTTGAAGTCCTGATTCGGGCACTTACACAGAATCCCCTTTATAGGAAACACACACTGAGGTGCTCACGGGTGGTGGGTATGATATAAGCACCTTACACTCAAGCTCCAATTGTTGGGAGGAGAGTTCTCTGTATCATTTGCAACTTTTCTGTAAGTTTGTCACTGTTTCAAACTTAAACATTTTAAAAAGATAATCTGTTGCTATTTGGGAAACAGGCTGCAGAGAGGCAAGTGTAAAAGCAGAGAGCGCTGAGGCTTGTGGGGCTTAGGAAATGACCATGATGGGGCCTGCAGATGACGAGGAAGGGGCCCACCCAGGTTAGGCTTTGGAAGTGGATGGCCTGGGACATGGGGGGACGCAAAGACTCAAGGATGAGGTAGGTTTTTAGCCTGGGGTGCCGTTTACTCAAGTGGGAAGGACCCAGGGATGAGCGGTTAGGGTGGGGAACAGAGGAGATGGAGTAACGAGAGCAAAATACTTCAGTTACTGCCACACAGCCTAAGGCAGTCAAGAAACCAAACTGATTTTTCTTAACAGGATTCTACTACTGTTTCCTATTTTCAAAAATAATCAC
Source organism: Rhinolophus sinicus (assembly GCF_036562045.2). Lineage (NCBI taxonomy): Eukaryota > Metazoa > Chordata > Mammalia > Chiroptera > Rhinolophidae > Rhinolophus > Rhinolophus sinicus. The sequence goes on along the minus strand of NC_133753.1, from coordinate 2,334,184 downwards.
TCCAGAACCACCAGCTGCCATGGAGGGGAGGGTGGGAGGGGAACTGGTCTGTGCTAGGAAACTGCGGGTGGAGCTGTCTGAGGGGAAGCAGAGCTGCGCGTTTTTAAACCATTTTTCAGTCTGCCAATGTCCCTTCAACGACTGAATCCAGAGCCCCGGGTGCTCCAGAACACAAAATGGTACAGGCAAAACTGTATGCATTCTATCCACTGGGGTGTTAACACTGCTTGTCACATACTCTTAAAACATTCAGGATGCAAAGCAAAACCATGACAACCAAAACACCATGAGGGATTCATTTTAAATACCATTTACACTAAGATTCTCCTGGAAGACAGACATTTCAGATGGCATGACGAAGACAACGGCTGTAACGCCTGAAACGATGCTTGATTCTCATGGTGATGATGAAGTTCGGAAGTAAGACGTACGAGTATAAACGTTAGAAGAGTCGTTTCCTCTCCGTCACATCCCATCGACAAACACAGACAGGTGCCGAGTCAGGACAGCCAGCCAGACGGGGCCAGGCTGCCCAGCTGCCCCTGGGAGGCTGCAAGTTCCAGAGGCTGCAGGGCTTGGTGCCCCCTCGGCATAAGGCACCCCTCGCACCTTTACCTGCAGCGGCAGCCACAGCATCGGGGCGCCACCTAGGCACCCCCTCAGTCAGTCACGAAGCCAGCTGCTCCTGGCCCCGCCACAAGCCGTCCACTGGCCTGTGCTCCAGCAGCTGGTCTCCAGCGCCATCCTCCCAAAGCCAATATAACCGCAGCCCTTCCCTGCTTAAGATTCCCTGCTCTAGCTTTCCATGGTGCTTGGACAGAGTCCAAATGCTCAGACTTGCTGCGTGTCCCCCCACACCCCCTGCCTCACCCCACTTCACCCCATGCCCCCTCACTCCTGCCATACCTGGGGGCTCTCAGCTGTCCAGTCCTCACTCAACCCCCCGTCTTCCTAAGCAGAGCCCAGGGCCTGGGGCAGACCCTCGGCCTCCAGCCGGCTGACTGGTCAGGACCCCGAGCGAGTCCTCCAGGAAGTGGGCCTCACGCTCCGCTCCACCTGCTCAGCGCCATCTTCCCCGCTGGACAGAAGGCCCAGGAAGGCAGGGCCCACCCCCACCTGGACACTGCTCCCAGCACAGACGGGCACGCAGAAAACACGGCTCCCCAGCGACCAGTCCCAGGAGAGGCAACCTTCTCCACAGGGAGAGCTGGTGCGTTTCTCCTAAGGCAAGAACATCTTCAACAGCTTGGGATACGTTCCACCAAACAACCGCATAAAGCTTTAGTCCTAAACGCTCAGGAGACCCGTCCTCCTCATCTCTCCCCTCATCCACAACACCAGGCTGTCCCCTACAGAACTTCTCCAGACGCCCTCAAAGGCAATGAAGCAATCACCAGCCCTGGCAAACGTGAGCCCCAACCGTGAGGAAAAGCTGGAGTCCAGTGCTCCCTTTAAACAGGAAAAGCTGGGCCAGGAAGAACTGGGGGCGGAGGAAGGTCTCTGGCTGAGACTGACAGAACATCACTGTGAAATGAGAAACTGATGCCCCCGCTTTGGTCTGTTTATCAAGAGAGGAAATAAGATCAGCTGGCTGGAAGGCGTGGCCGGAGAGGGACAGTCTGAGGAAAGAGGGCTGTGTCACAGGGCAGCAGCCACCGCAGGCAGCTGGGAAGTCCCACTCTGCCCCTTTGCAGCGAAAGCCATCGGCCTCCCTCTAGACTCAGCTGCACTGCTCAGCCCCGTTACTCCGTCTCACTGTCTCAGCCTCAGCCACTCTGTGGTCGGACGTTTGGAACTAGAAATGGTCTTAGATTATCCAGATCAAATAGTACACTTATAATGAAGAAACAGGCACCCCAAATGCCAAGTGACATGCAGAGGAGACGAGGGAACAGTCAGCTCCACCCCATGGCGTGGGTCTCCACTTCTAGGAAGTCCTCCCCTGGCAACGCCCTGGTCCGGTCACAAGACGACAGGACACTAACCCCGTGACCAGCAGGGTGCAGTCACGAGGCACCCACAGATGGCAAGTACAGGGAGGTCGGAGGCCAGGAGCACCCCCATGTGCTACGTATCGGATCTCTTGTAGGGGGAGAAGGGGCCAGAATAGCACCCCAAGGACCAGCGACTGTGGCCCCAGAAGAACGGCCGAGTGGACGGGGCATGAGTTCAACGCGCACAGAGCACACGGCATAACCGCTGTGGGCACCGGGGAGCAGGGAGAGCCGAGAGGCGGGCTCAGGACGACTGTGCCGGGGAAAGCAACCACTGTCCTACCAGCACCAGCCTGGAGTGGGTTCACAGTTCCCAAACGGCTTGAAATGCACGCTCACAGTTCAGGCTGCTGGGACATGTACGGAAGAACACCCATCATAAAGATTTTGAAAAACATGCTTAAATTACACTAACTGGGTTTCAAGTGTCTTGTGTGTTGTTTTTTAACTTTTATTTATTTTAAACATGTTTTTCCAGGACCCATCAGCTCCAAGTTAAGTAGTTGTTTCAATCTAGTTGTGGAGGGCGCAGCTCACGGTGGCCCATGTGGGGATTGAACCGGCAACCTTGGTGTTAAGAGCACCGCGCTCTCACCAACTGAGCTAAGCGGCCTCCCCCCTGGGTTTCATGTGTTGTAATAACGAAGATCTTCTGTTGACTGACAGAACACGATATATCCTTCACGGGGAGCCAGCCACAAGTCCTTCTCATTATGAATCACTACTTGAGAAAGCTGACTCTTCCAAGAAGCCCTATTAACTACCAAATGAAGTTCTCCACATGTGAGCTCTTCCACACAGGCCGATAATCAGGAACCACAACAGAAAGTGAACAAACATGAAATTTCCACTGCGTTAATTCAAACTTCCAGAGGACTGAAAGGGAAGCCCTTTAATAATACTCTGACTCGAAAGACAAGGTCTGGACTGAGTCAGTGAAAATCTGAGAAGCCAGGGTGGGGAGGCTGGACTTTGTCAACAATAAACCGGGAAAGACCTCATTCCATCGGCCTGCCATCACAGGAAGGCCCGCCCGCCCGCCGGCCGGCCACGCTGGCTCCAACCTAGTTTCGGCCGACTCTGGCATCAGCCATGCATTCCTTTACCTTTGCTTCCTCTCTATAATCAATCGATTGCTTTTCTCAGTTGGCTTTCATTTGGCCCATCTTGCTCTGTCACTACAGAATTAACACCTTACAGCCTCACTGCTATGTACCAGCTAGAAGTATCTCTTTTCCTGCCCGAGGGCAGCAGGTCCCCAGTCAGAGGACCCTGGATGGCACTGTCCTTTGGGATTCCTCTAGCAAAGCAAAAGAGCCTGTGCAAAGTGAGTGACCTTCATATGCCTCTTTTCTAACACCAGCTCCCTTACTAATGTGAACACAAATATGTTTAAGTCAAAAAAATCAAAGCGTATGCTGAAACAGTATGAAGGTCAGAGCCAATGGCGTCGCGTGTACAAGTCACAAGCACACAATGAAGTCTAACCAGAAGACGGCGTTACGCTTTGGGGCTCACACTGGCGAGACGGCCAGGTTCGGGCCATTTCTTCTGAGTCACTAGAAGCATCCCACGTCTGTACACCCTACATTTAAGAAAAAGCGCAATCGGAGTTACAGAACAAGTCCTGGTTACCAAATGGGGGCGGTTAGAGCTCCCCAAGATCTCCGCACCATTACTATGTAGAAGGCACATCCCCACAGTCAGGCATACACCTGGTGGGGCCAGGTGTTCAACCCATACACCACTGGTCCACTGCACAAGCCTGGCAGGTCTACCTGGTCTCCCCAAGGCTGTCTCCTCACCTGCCACCTGGAATAACCATGCTCACCCAGGAGGTCACAGGGAGTCTGAATCAGATAATCCCCACAAAGCACGGAGCGCTGCGTCCAGTATGTAGAAAGTCCTCATTAAAGGGTGTTATTACTGGGTACCGCTCTGTTTTCTAATCAGTTATTTCAATATTACTTGTATGTCATATTTAACAATAACAAACTGTCACCAAAATTATCCTAGAACCCACCAGGAAGGTACACCTGTCACACAATTCCTACCAGGCAGCTTACGCAGGGATGTCAGCCCTGTAAACTAAGGGCCCAACAAAGAGCCCCACACAGCCCTGAGGAGGGCAACATGGAGCCCACGGCACGCCTTTCAGAGGCTGCCACCCGGCAGAGGCTCCTGGACCTGGCAGGTTAGGGGAGGCAGGAAAACTTTACCTGCAAACTCTACACCACCATGGACAGTCTCCATTGGGTGCCACCGACCCCGACTTTCCCAGCATTCACTGACCCCAGTCAAGCATCAGACAGCAGCGGAGACTTGCGGAAAGAACGGGAGGGCGGCCCTCAGGTCCTTCTAATGACCTTCGCCTTTCACACGCACGGCTACTTTCCTTCAGTGATGCCTGTTTAAGAATTTATTATTAATGTAAAACATGAAGGGTCAACTCCAGTGAAATCTCTGCCTCAGGCAGAGACTGTGACAGGCTCCCGCCAGGCCAGGCCCTTCTGCTGCCACTGCTTCCTGAATGTGCTGGAAGGCTCATCGTTAATTACACAGAACTGAAGATACACTTGAAAGGGCCCAGTCACACATCACGCTGCTACTCTGGGGGAAAATGGGACAAAAATCTTTTGGAAGAATTATTTTTCCCTGTAATAAGTAGAATTTTCAATATAAGAGTTTTAATTCTCCTTCTGTTTTGTTTGTTGGACCTCATTTTAATAAAACAGACAGAGGACATGGTCTATGCAGAACATGAAACCGTAACCCACTAATTTAGAGCACTTCCTAGCACATCAGCTCCTGAAACCAGCACAGAGTCTGAGGGCCACAAACGGCAGGCCCGAGTCCGTACAAACGTACATTACTGCCGCCCCCGCCTTAGCAACCCTGCAAGGTCAGTAGTTCTGTCCCCATTTTATACGTAAGGAAACTATGGATCTGGGCCCCAATCGCATGGCTTCTGGAACCCAAAGTTGCCGCGATGTATACAGTCTGTGTCTTTTCAGGGCACTGAGGTCGGGTTTCTGGAGACAGGTCAGGTATGCTGTCTCACCTTTCTGCCTCTCAAGTGGAGAGAGGAAAAATGAAGCACCGGCTGGTTACTGGCTTAGAAAGCGCTAAAGCCTGTGAGCAGGGCCATCCTGGTGATCGCCCCCAAGAGGTCATCTAAGTCACCTCCTTGCTCCTGGGACGATACTAGCCAAGACAAATTTCTGAATAAACGTTTTAGGTTTCTGTTACCCTCTAATGTACCCCGTTTCAAAATTTAACTCAGAAAAATCCTAACCTAATGTGGCCACATATCTGCTTTCACTTGAGTTTTTACCAAAGAAGAACCAATTGTGGAGAGAAAAGGTAAACTGCTTCTCCTTCTCGAATGGAATAACCATAGCGTCTTGTTCCTTTCAACCCTGTTCAGTTTTCTGGGCCTTTCAATCAACTTTGTAGTTTTTCTTTAAACGATAGGTCTTTCACACCCTTCTTTACCTAGATCGTTCTTCAAATGCAACAGTTCTGTAGAAATTTCACTTGAATATCTAGAACCACCCACCATGAGAGGGCCTCTCAAAAAGGCCCAGCTCCGTGAGCAGGCGGAAGCCAGGCTGGCCACCAGTCCTTACTGCCCGCATCTGGACCACTGCTGGCCACAGGCAGCGGGCTGGCAGTGCACCTTCCGCTGTAAACAGTGTCATCCCATGGGACCCTGTGCCTTTATCCGAGTCATTCCACAGTCCTGTGGGAGGGTCCTCCAGTCCAAAGCCAACTCACACCTGTACTGAGGAAAGCCTGCCTGGGCCGCTCCACCAGGCTGGCCCCTGCCACTCAGCGTCCGCAGGGCTTAGCGGAGAGCAGGGCCAGAAACACTGAATACGGCACAGGGACAAGCAAGGTATGAACTACAAAGGGTTGAAAGAAACAAGCTGTATGGGTGAATTTTATCCCAATAAACCTGTTAAAGAGAGAGAAAATACAGAATTGTACACCTGAAATCTATGTAATTTTACTAACAAATGTCACCCCAATAAATTTAATAAAATAAAATTAAAAAAAAAAAAAGAGAGAGAAAAGAAACCAGCTGAGAGTGTAAGTGATGGAACTTTAAAAACAAAATTTTTTTTTAAGTGGAGGAGAGGTAGAGGGAACAATGAGCACCAGCCAAGTCAGCCATGAAGTCCTGCTAGTGAATTAAGACAGGTGCAGGTGTAGGTCTGGTTTCCGGGCTGGAATTCCCGCCCGCTCTCAGGAATTTTTTTTGCTTGCCTGTTCCGGAATTCCGAGATATAAACTGTTTTCCGTTCTCCGTGATGAATCGTTTCCACAAAGTGACGGCCGATACTACCAACCACCTGGATTCAAGGAGCCAATTTTCCCGATTTCCTGACGAACTTTTCTTGGGATTCGGGAACAGAAAAGCGAGAACAATTCCCAAGAATGGGCAGGAATTCCCGCCTGGAAACCCTAGCGATAAATAGGAAAAAACGCTTAAGAGATACATTGTGAGGAGTACATTTATTTCCCATTGTGGGTATTACTGGGTTCGAGGAGACAATTTTCTCGATTTCCCGACCAACTTTTCTCGAGATTCGGGAATGGGAAAGCGAAAAAAAATTCCTGAGAATGGGCGGGAATTGCCACCTGGAAACCCTAGGTGTAGGGGTGTAGGGGTGTGTGTGTGTGTGTGTGTGTGTGTGTGTGTGTGTGGTTTGTGCACACACATTCACAAGCAGGGTGGTTTAGAAAGGAGCAACTTGAACAAAAGCACAGAGAAGGGAACCAGAGGTGAAGGAACAAAAGGTACAGCTGAGCTGCAGGATGAGTTACATGCAGGGCGGTGGGGAAAGACTGGGCTGAGAAACTGGGCCAGGCCAACACGGGCACAGGCATACACCTGCACGTCACGTGCGAGGCCACAGCGACGAGCCCGAGGGTTCTGTGCAGGTGGGGGATGCTGACTGGAGTCTGCCTTGGCGGAATACACGATTAAGTGAGGTAATATGCGAAAGCACTTTGTAAGCTGCAATACTGTACAAAGCGGCTGGTTGGCACTGATACAAGGCTAGGACCTAACCAGTAAGCACCCAACAGGCTTCACTTACAGGTTGCACTATACATCAGAATCAATTAAACAAACATTCATTAAGCACCTACTTTTTGACAGGAACTATTCTAGGCAGAAGGGGTAGATCTGGGAACAAAACTCCCTACCTTCACAGAGCTTATATTTTAGCAGAATAAGACAGGAAAAAAACAAAATATATATGAAACAAGTAGAGTACATAGAAAATAGTAAACCCTGTGGATAAAAGAAAAAAAGCAGGGAAACTGGGAATGTGGTGGAAGCAGGAAGGAGTTACAATTTACACAGTGCACCCACGCCTGGACAGAAGCCACGGAGATGCTGGCTGTGTTTTGCAGGGGGAGCCGATAGGCCTTCCGGCTGGACTGAATGTGTAGTGTGAGGGTACCCAAGGCACTGGCCTGAGCAGCTGGGAGGACGCAGTGGGATGCGAAGTGACATGGGAAGAAGGGACGGAGCAGGCTGCAGGGTGAACTGCACGCGTCCAGACAGGAGCCTGGCTCGAGCTGTGGGTCAGGGTACTCGGTATACAGCTGGTATCAGTCACCAGCCGCAATGCGATGCCCCAGGCAGTTAGCAGAGAGGAAGGACCGAGGACTGAACCTGGGAGCGCGGGTTAGGAGGCTGGCAGAAGAGGAGAAGCCCCGGAGCTCAGGAGAGCGCCCAACGTGCACAGAGGGAACCAGAGAGCCGGGGCTGGTCCTTAAGGTGGCGGGGACGCACACTCAACTGCTGGTTCTGCCCTGGGGAGACCATGGTGCCTGGACAAAAGCAGCCGTTTTCAGGGAGTGATAGGGGACAAAGGCTGAGAACGGGAGAAGAGGGAGTACAAACAGACAATTCTGAAAAGTTGTGCTGTTACAAAAAAGAAAAATACATAGATTATCAGATGCTTGAAATCATTTTCAACAAATGTTTTGTTTAAAAAAAAACAAAAACATACTCATCATGGAAGTGAGGTAAAGGTGATCCACTCCACACCTCTGCTCACATTTGATCACCACCCAGCTAACCACCGAGGACGGGGACGGGCACTGCCCACATCACACGGTATAAACAAGAAGCTCGTTTTCACTGGCTTGGACACTAACAGTAAACCATAATTGTAAGGTTACAGAATAAACGTCCCAGGCTTCAATGAGCAATCCACAAAAGACAGACGTTTCCTTAAAATGCCCATGGCACTCGATGCCTGTCCAGCGATGCCCAGCAAGTCGTTGCTGCCTCCAGGAGAAGCCCACCCACCTGCATCAGGCAGCTGCCACATTCCACGCCAGCTCGTCACGGTTTGTTTTTTTTGTTTTTCTGTGGGGTTTTTTTGGTAAAATTGAATGATTTTACTCAGTGGGTTTTCTTTAGTTTTTCCTGGTCTTTCTCTACTGAATTTTGAGGAAAAACTTCAATTTTGAGAAAGAAAATGTTTATAAACATACATACTGCTTTATCAAGTCAACTACTGGGGTTATATACATATGTTGTAATAACACACAGACTTCCCGGCATGCCAGCGGAGGTACTGAATAAGACCATCGACAGCAAGGGAGTGTGGCATTTTGCTAGCTCAGCAACACAGTATCACGGCCACTCTAATGGCTTTGTAATTCCAATTCTGACTTTGTTAACTAGATGCCTAAGAATCTTAGTAAGGGCCAATTTTCCGGGCAGCATTCCGTTGAGTTACTTCAAAGACAAAAAGCAGTACACAGAGCTGGGTATTCTATGGTTACACATGGCGCCCCGCAGGTCCCCGGGGCAGGACCCCCGCACACAACCAGCATGAGAGCAGGACTCCCAGGAGCACGTGCCCAGCACGGGAAATGGGCAGTGAGCTCAGCAGGATGAGAAAACAAGGAGGAAGGCCTCACCCCCTCCCAGCCCCTTCCCAGCACAAAGCCAGGGCCGGCCTAGGCACAGAGGGGATCTCTCCACATTTACAACTGGGCTGTGACCTGCGGAGGCAGGAAGGACGTGAGCAACAGCAAGGAAGGGAACCGTCTACATCCCTTCCTCCCGAATGCCTCGGCTTTAGCCTGTTGGAAGCTGAAGGACAAAAAGGAAAGCCAAAGCTCTAGCCATGAGAGTCAGAGAGCAGTCAGTCCTAACCTTCTCTTCCTGGTTCCCTGACTCTCGAGTCTGAGCCTTGCTAGCACATTTCTAGGAGACACAAATCAATCACAGGGCTTATAACGAAGGACACTGATAAAATAGTATCTAGAAAGGAAACTACAACTGAGAAGGGAATGGGGAGAGTAAAATAAGAAAGAAGTTTGCAAAGCATCAGCAAATTAATACATTCAAAGGAAAGCAACTTAATTTCATCAATCAGTAATTTGGGGGAATTTCAGCAACCAAATAATATCCACCGACTTTCTGTTACGACTAATTCAAACGTATGACATGGTTCTGTTTAAGAGACATGAGGAAGTAGGATCTTGACCTAATACAGCAGGTGCTCAGATAACGTGTCATTTGGTTAGAGCGTTGTTTAGCTCAATTAGCCTGTGCTAAAATTCATTTCATTATACATTGTTTTGCTTAACATCGCAGAACCCACCGATGACACTGGGTGAGGACTTACTGTACTTAAAATTTGTCTTTCACTCTCTTCCACCCAAATATTTGATGAAATATTAAACTCACCCCATTAGTAGCTAATGGCAGCTACTGACTTCCGAACACGTACACATGTGTCAGGAATGTCATATAATCTCTAAAACCTGTAGGATAGATATTATTATCCGCTTTTGATAAATAGGCAAACTGAGACCACTCAAAGCCCCAGTTTGCATAAATGCTTGGTATTCTTTATTTCCCACAAATGTGACTTTTTATTTCTTATTCAAAATTTTCAATTTTAAAAACCAGAGGAAAAAATGATCTCTACTTTTCTTGCTCTTTATCACTTACGAGGCAGCAGGTTATCAGATCTGTGTGCCACTGCCGTGATTCAGAAAGTTCCGTTTTTCTCTCTGCACAGCAAAGTATAACCGCTGCTTCTAATTCCATGATTAGCACATCTTCTGAGGAACTCACACTGAATGGTACCCAGTATCATTTTAGTTAAAGGTGAACTATCTCACTCAACTTCTCTGAAAACTAGTAATCCAAGTAAATAATTTTTTTGCTCTCCTCTAAACAGAGTATGTATCACCCTTCCATGTCCCCCATTTGTGTTTGTATCTCTTCAGCTAACATGTGGACCTATGACCCAGTTATGTCACCAAAAAAATACAAGAATGTCCAAGTAGCTTTATTCATAACATCGAAACCTGATTACGCTCCAAATGTTTACTACCAGAAGGGAAAATCTGTCACATCCATGCAATGGGCCAGCACCCAGCAACAAGAGACAGAGCTACTGCTACACACCACACTGGCGGATCTCGCAAGCCTCCAGTAAGAAGCTGAAAAAACCAGACACAAAATATGTACAGCATGACTCTGCTGTATGAAGCTCAAAAACAGACACAACTCCAAGATAATTCAACAGGGAAAGGACAGACTCTTTAACAACTGGCCATCCACATGCAAAAGAATAAATATGGATCCCCTACCTCACACCATCCACAAAAATTAACTCAAAATGATAAAAGACCTAAAAGAGATAAAACTCTTGAAAGAAAACATCAGTATAAAACTTTGTGACCGTGGGTTAGGCAAGGGATTTTTAAATATGAAACCAACAGCATAAGCAAGGATTTTTTTTTTAATTGGACTTCATCAAAACTAAAAATGTTTGTGCTTCAAAGGACACCACTAAGAAAATGAAATGACAAGCCACGGAATGGAGAAAATATGTGCAAATTTGCAAATAGGTGCAAATTCATATATTTGATAACGGATTTGCATCCGAAATACATGGAAAACTCTTACAAGTCACTAATAAAAAGACAACCCAATGAAAAAAATGGGCAACCGCTCAGAATAGACATTTCTCAAAAGAAGGTATACATACAAACAGCTAAAAAACACATGAGAAAATGCTCAATATCATTAGCCATCAGAGAAATGCAAATCAAAACCACGATAAGTTACCATTTCACACCCACTTGGAGGGCTAGAATGAAAAAGACAAGTAACAAGTGTTGGGGAGATGGAGAAACAGGAACCCTCATACGTTCCCAGTGGGATTATAAAATGGTGTAGTCACTTAGGAAAATAGTCTAGTAGTTCCTCAAAATGCTAAACACAGAGTCACCGCATACTCAGCAATTCTCCGCGGTGGAATAGAAATGAAACACAAGTCCGTTCACACAAAAACTCCTGCGCAAACGTTCACAGCAGCATTACTCACAGTAGCCAAAAAACAGAAACCACCCAGATGTCCATCAGCTGATGAATGATAAAAAGAATGTGGTCTGTGCACACTACGGAATATTATTCAGCCATAAAAAGGAATTACTGACACAGGCTACAACCCGGAATTTACAAACATGGCGCTGAGGGAGGGCAGCCAGGCACAAAGCCCACAGACCGTTTGATTCCATTTGTATGAAACGTCCAGAGACGACAAATCCACAGACGGAAAGCAGATTAGCAGCTGCCAGGGGCTGGGGAGGGGGAGTATGGGAGAGACTGCTAATGGCCGCACCGTTCCTTTCAGGGGTGGGGAAATGTTCTAGAATGAGGTAGCAGTAATGGCTGAACAACTCTGAAAACACTAAAATTCACTGAATTGTACACTTAAAAAATAATCAACTTTTAAAAAAGAGGCATACTGTACCTGTGCTATGGGTCACACAGCCCTGCTACTCGGGTCACATATGGGGGGGCAGGAAGGGGTCACTACGGAGCCGCCCCGTACACGACTCACCCATGAGTTTACTCAAAAGGCGTCAAGGAGCGCTAACGGGGTTACTGAAATGAAGCCACACAGCCGGGGGCTGCAGGCAGGGGCCTGCTTGCGCTGCAGATGCGTGAGCCGAGCCCGCTTCCTCCGCGGTGAGCGGGCGGCCGGCGGCATCGGGGTACTGGCGCCCGCCACGAGCGCTCACTGTGCCAATGCGCAGCCATTGTCCTCGAGTTGTGATCATGCGCTCATCGCGGGAAGACTCACTGTGCCCACCCCCATTCCTTTCCCACAGAAAGACGTCACAGGGACACACATCTGTCTGTCTGCAGGGCGGGCAGCCCCTGGTGTCAGCCCTGCTCGGCTCCTGCAAGGACGGTGACCGCAGCTGTCCCTTGTCCCACACCTGTGGCGTTCTCCTGGGGCACAGCCCTCCCGGCTGGCAGCGCTGGTCCTCCCAGCCGGTCCGTTCACTGCTGCCTTCCACCTGCCCTTACGCACTGAGAAGGGCCCCTCCCCGCCCGGCCGCGCCCTAAGGACCTCACAGGCCTGCTCTCCCGGAGCACTCAGACACCGACCACGCCTGAACAAAACAGCCCACTGCGTCCAAGAAGGCTTTTTCAGTGTCCCCTACCCGTCATTACATTCTGCACTCACGTCCTGCTTCTATGGCACATACTTTTCTATCCCAGCACAAGTACATGGAATTCCTGTTTAACAGGACTGTTACTCATTTTTAAACGCCCTGAACTGAAAAACCTTAGAGAAACAAATTTACGCCAGGGATTAAAAAAAAAACACAAAAATTCCTGCATACATCCTGAGGCCAGTAGAGTCCTATTTCAAAGCTCCTAAACCTTCTGTATATAAACTGTTTTCATCAGTGGTCATACTAACGCCGAGAGCCAAATACTGAAGATCCGGGTCGACCACTTGTAAACCTTTCTGCAGGTATCCTCTTAGCCAAAATCCATTCAAGATTTTACTGTATTTAGTGATTAGCTCTGTCTGTATTTTTGCCCGGGGAATAATGTCTCTAGAAGGAAAAAAAAATTTCTACCAAAATTACATAAATCTCCTAGACCCTAACACCTAAGGCTACAAAGAAACGGTAGACTGCAGCCTCCTGTGGCCAGACACCACCGTGAAAATGAAAAGAATATTCAAAATGGCAACAGCAACCACTCGGCAATTCCAGTGTTTAAGTGACTTTCAAGGCTACTACGTCTGGATCCGAGAGAAGAGCCAAGCAAGCTGTCCTCAGAGTGACGCACCCACCTTCCTCCCAAAAAGGAGAAACGGGGTGCAGCCCGGCCTCTCTGCCGGCCTCAGCCCCAATAGGAGGGCAGCCACCACCTGGACCAGCTGTCACCCACTTCGGCCTCCCAGAACCCACACTCTGGTGCCTGGGGTCCACGTTCACAGCCCTGGCGACAGCCACCAGGCTAAGGAGGGGCAGTGCCCGATAAAATGCTCCCGATTGCACAAAGAAGCGCGAGTTTTCCAAGAGGCTGAGAGGTGTCCGAGGAGCAGAAACACTCTGGCCGTGATCAGAACGGCTTCGCTCATTTTAAACATCATTTATTTGAGCATCAACAATTAAATCTGTCCACACTGGATGGTGCACTGCGCACACCACATGGTATGTCCCATGCCCCACCTGAGCCAACCTACCTATGCATTTCCTCCTTTTCAAATAGGAATACAAACCCTCCATGCTTGGTACTTGCTCAGTAAGATAAAAATGTCAGCATAAAGGAGATGAAACACAAAGTTAGATAATGCAGACATGAGGAAGTAAATGTGCCCTGGGTCTTCTATCTGTAGCCACCATCCACACAATAAACGAATGAATAAACAGGAAGGAAGGAAGCTGTTTTTATGTCAGACTTTTTAAAGTGTTACTCTGGTTTCCTCGGCCGTTGGAAGCCAGTCCTCTTCCCACTAGATGGCTAGCGATGACACACACTAAACACAAGGCGAATGACAAGAGCTTTCCAGAAATCAATCAAGTTTTATTGACCGCTTGGCAAATGTTTAACACTTCAAAACAGGGCATCCAGCTTTGTGAAGTCTGTCTGCGTCTGCAGGCTACAAAGCAGTCAAACCTGCACTCTTCTTAAACCAGTCCTTCCGCACGAAGGAGAGGTTTAATTACCATTGTTACTGGATCACAAAAATCACACTTTTCCAGACTGTCTCGGGATTCTGAGTGAACCAACCTTCATACACACCCACACTTAGCTCTCTGCCTCAGTGCTCTCAGCAGGAAGCTGCCTCGCTCTCCTCACTTCAAAAGCAAAGCCTTCGTTTGGCCTGGTTGGCAGGTCGACTTTTCAGAGCTGGATTAAAGAGAAAACATAAGAGCTGGACACGCCAACACCGGAATGTGGCATCACTCAGACCAGGCAAGAATGCACTAATTTTTCTTAAGTCCAACTAAAAAACCAAAAAGCTTAAGATCACATTCTAAAGTCCTCAAACATGTCGATGCCAGGGTGTCTCCAGTGAACAACTCGTGTGCCACAGGTGCGACCTGCCTCACAGTGTGTATTGTAAGAGAAACACTACAAAAGCCCGGTGTGCCCTCTGAGCGGCCCCTTCCGTGAGCTGTGCAGGCTGGCAGAGCACAGGAAAGCACCTGCCTCTGGGATGAGCTCGCCTAGGACGGCTCTGGGGCGGTGTCTCACCGACAGGAAGGACTGATGGGCCACACTCACCTTTCCCTTCTCTTTGACCCCTCTGCTGTCGCAGGCCGTCTGAGGTCCCCACTGAGCTCCCACTTCCTGCAGCGCAGACCACACTCACAAGCTCATCCAGCCTGACACACAAAAACCCCAGACTGAGAAGAGAACACAGAGGGTGACCACAACTTCCCTCTTAGAAGTTTTCACAAATCCAGACGCACCGAAATCCAAGGCCCTGGAGCTGAAGCTCCCTGGGTGTCGCAGGACAGTCAATGAGGTGTCAAGCGTCTCAGGAAGGCGAGCAGAGAGGATGGGGAGGGGCAGGGTGGGGAAGGGCACACCAGGCAGTGCAGCTGTCTCGCAGCTCCCATCATGAACCCCAAAGCTCTGTCCACTGTCATCTATCCCGCACGCTCCTGGCTCCACCTGCCACCCGGAGACCTATCCAGCCCTGCACCTCACACATACAGCCTTCCCCCCACCCCAGAATTGCAGGGGGGTGCTCTCACAGGAAGCCAGCAGAGCAGGAGACCCGTGTGCCTGGCCCAGGTGCCCCCAAGTGAACACCCGCCATGGAAGGCCCAAGCCAGTAAGTGGGCTTGACAACGGGCAGGGGTTTAAACAAAGGTGCGAGAAGGTAACTCGGAAGGCCCGTGTGGGCACATGGGAGCAGGTACCAGGCCATGTCTGAGGAGCCTAAAGGGGGCTTGGTCTGAAGTTTATGCAGGGGTGTCAATGTAACCTCCTCTTCCACAGCCCCAAGAATCGTTCAGAACAGACGTGGCTGCTGTGATGGGATTTGGAGTGCCACGTGGGGGTGGCTCAGCTGCCACATGTGCATCAAGGAGACAGCAGTGACTTTCAAGCTACACAGTCGTCTACACCTCCTTCCATTTCCCGGGTCACTTCAACCCTCCAAGGACGGCGCTAGTCCTTAATCTGGCCTCAGGCCCCTCCACCCCATACCCTCTGCTAAACTTCTCACCACTGTCCAGTCACCCCCAGCTGCCCACCCGAGGCCTCCGGGCCATACTGCCCACCCCCAAACTTCCATCCCCCTCTGTGACCAGATCAAACGTGACCGTGTCACGTCAGCAAGGTCTTCTTCATTTCCCCACACAGGCCAAGTATTGTTTCCACCTCAATGGCAGGCAGCACCGCTGGCTGTCGGAAGTAGCTGGGGAGAGACTAGTGTAGCAGCCACGCAGCACAGAATGGGGGGCATCCAGCACAGAAGGGGGGGCATCCAGTACAGAAAGGGGAGATGCTGCAGAGAAAGGGGGAATATCCAGCACAGGAAGGAGACGGGCGCCATCCAGCTAGAAAGGGGGACAGCACTTGAGAGCTCAGGCCCCAGTACGTTCCACTTCAACTTGAAGTAACAAACCTGGAACAAAATACCAGCAAGTGCTCACTAAGGCAAACTAAGAAAAACTACACAGAAAAGGGGCAGATTTCCCTAACGTAAAGAGTTCTAAGAAATGAATAGGAAAAGGCTGAGCAGGTCAATGTGAAGTCTGGGGAACAGGGAAGGATCGTAGCTAAACGTTAATCAACTCTTCCAATGTTTACAATGTTCACAAAACACGGGGGAGGTGAATCAAACGTGCGGGTCCGAGAGGAAAGGCGGGTCCCCACTGCTGTGTTCAGGACCCCCCCCCCAACCCCTGCACAGCCCCCAGGAGCGTTACCACCAACCTCAGTCCCAGCCCACACCCAGAATCTTAAGCAAGTCAGGAACTGACAGAGAACATACCTCAACGATTAAAAACACAAAACATTTCAAATGAAGTAAGAAATACCTAATTTTTTACAACAACTTAATCCCCAAATAGCTCTATTTCCCACAAAATATACTGGGCCCATAGTATAGAAATGATTTGTCAAAAGTCCAATTTTTCCAGTTAGGAAAACACTAGAAATAAGTTAAAATGGAAGGAGCAGAACAGGACAAATGGCCTGGTTCCTTCAACAAATAAACTGCAAAACGGGGAGGAAAGAGGGAGAAGGAGCCTGCGGGCAGAGAACCAGGAGGCGCAGAGTCCCAAAGCCAGTGCAGACTCTGCTTTGGCTCCCACAGAACAAATCGACTAAACACAACAAAAAGAGGAAATTTAAACCATGACTGAGTGTTTGATTGTACCAAGGAACTACTGTTATTTTTTCAATGTTATAAGGTTATTACGGCTATGTTTTTAAAGAAAGCCCTTATTTTCTTGAGGTATATATGGAAATATTTACAAATGAGGTGACAGATGTCTGGGATTTGCCTCAAAATAATCCTTTTGGGGGAAAAGGGGGAATTAAAAAAAAGACGACCAACAATGATTTGACAACTGTTGAAGCCGAGTAATTGAAACAGAGGGGTCATTATCCTACTCTCTCTACTTTGTAATGTCTATGAAATTTCACAATAAAAAAAATTAAAAATTTGGAGTAGGAAATATACCAATTATTATCACTTTTATTAATACTGATTACAAAAATAAAGCACATCAACATATGAACAATTCAAGCCACTCCAAGAAAGGAACAGTGACGTTTTCACACCTGGGGTCATCTGTTACTTCAAGATAGCTAAATGGAGGACAGCTGACATGGGATACTAGGCTAAACATTTTTGAAAAATGAGTTTCTTTTTACAAATACTCAAACCAGGGCGATGGACTCCAAATCACTATAAGCTCTTGTAGCAAACCACACAGTAGTTTTCCTCACTGGAGCATATCTGGGCATGAAAATCAGTGACATGCCCCGTTTATTTGTTATGAGTTTGTTTGTTTTATTGCTGGCATTCCTTCTGGGTCATAAAAGTTTTATGAGCTGGTAAAAATGTTGCATGAACTCTGCAAAGCTAACATGACTAATGGTTTCAGTATTCAGCATAAGAGATATACATCCTGAATCTGATTAGTACTGGCACATTCAATTTAAAAAGCACTGGGACAGCGGCACTTCGGACCCTATTGTAAAGGCTTATCGTCCCGCTCTCATCACTACAACATGCGATCAAATAATACGGTGAATGTTTAAATTTGAAGAATTATTACAGTAAAAGACACATTGCCATTAATCCCCCTCAAAATACTTCCCCTCGCTTCGAACACTTATCCCATCATTCTTGCCACTTTCTGAAGCAGTTCTGGAAGTCCTCTTTCATGAGTGTCTTTAGTTGCGCTGTTGTGGCTGCCTCCATGTCCTGAATCGATTCAAAATTACCTTTCATGGTCATTTTGACTTTCGGGAAGAGCCAGAAGTCACACGGTGCCAGATCCAGTGAATAAGGTGGATGAGGACACACCGTAATGTTTCCATTGGACAGAAATTGCCGTACCAGAAGTGATGTGTGACATGGAGCCTTTCTGTTGTGATCACAAAATATAGTAAAGGCTGCTGCCAAGTGCCAGCCAACATAAAGGCAGGGCTCTTCAATATGGGAAGCAGCGCATAGAACCTTAGTAACAGTGTGTGACAAGTTTCAACTTGTTCCGTGCAGTCAGTCGGGTGTGAGGTGAGCTACGGTTGAGAAAAGGTGTGTTTTAAAGTGCCAGAAATCATCCTCCATCATGACAATGCTCCATGTCACACATCACTTCTGGTTTTTGGCAATTTCTGTCAAATAAACACATTACAGTGTGTCCTCATCCACCTTATTCACTGGCTCTGGCACTGTGTAACTTCTGGCTCTTCTCCAAAGTCAAAATGACCACGAAAGGTAAACGTTTTGAATCGATTCAGGACATGGAGGCAGCCACGACAGCGCAACTAAAGACACTCATGAAAGAGGACTTCCAGAACTGCTTCAGAAAGTGGCAAGAACAATGGGATAAGTGTGTTTGAAGCGAGGGGAAGTATTTTGAGGGGGATTCATGGCAATGCGTCTTTTACTGTAATTTTTTTTTTTAATTTAAACATTCAGTGTACTGTTTGATCACACCTTGTAAATGTTTCCCTAAAGATCCCCTTCAAATGTGGTGCTAGGGAACTTCAGGAATAATGAAAAAAACAGCAGTTAAATTTCTCCACAGCAAATGTTATTTTTAAAAACATTTAAAGTTCATTTTACTGGAGAATATTTTTCTCAGACAATAAATGTAATATTTTAAGCATCATTAAACTTGCAACACAATCAACAAGAATTAATGCAGAAGGGAAAAAACAAACCGTAGAGAAAAGGAAGGTGGACGGTTCTGTGAAATGAGTAACGACTGAGAATGGCATGGATTTTTAAAGGATTTTCTTAATATTAAACGACATTTTATTTATATTGCAAACCACCTGTTATAAAAATGCTACTGGAAAAGAAAAACTATAAAATCTGATCACCTGAGGATCTAGCAGTACTCAATTCCATAGGGACAACTAGTGATTCTGTATTACTGTTAGGGAAGGTTTCTAGATAATCCCTGGCAAAATGAACAGTCAAGGATTATCAGCCTTTGAAGGAAAATCACTAGAAGGAAAAGTTCAAAGTGAACAAAGAACTGACCCCAGAGGAAACAGATAAATCAATCAGGGAGAAGAAAACAAAAAAATTCTAGTTAGCACCCTCAGAAAGAGAAAACCACAGCCACCTACCACCCCCACCAACCAGCCCACCTTGCATCATGAAGCAGTATCTTCTTTAATAGGGAGATACTGCAACCCTGGAATTCCATACTCAGTCAAACAAACGACCAATAAAATGAAGGCACAAAAAGACATGTTCAGACATTCAGTAACTTGGAAAGATTATCACCCTTGACCCCTATATGGGGGAAATGTTATCTATGCATACATACTTGTATGTGGGCATAACACATGGATGACATACACATACGCCCTGCCCCATGAAAGAACTGTAGCAAATCATCAGAAAAGAATCCAAGAAAGAGTGATGTGAACACGAGAAACAGTGGCAACTGAGTACAAGCAAAGAGAGTGAGAAGAAAGCCAGGGGAGCCCCGCCGCACACACTCCAATGAATCCCACGCAAGGCACAGGACAGGAGCCTCGTCTCAGGGTCCAGTCACTTGGTTTTCCAGAAAATAAGTCACCTAACTATAGTTATAAAAACGCTATTTACTAGTTTCCAATCCTTATAACCAACTTAGACAAAAAAAGGGAAGGCTTCATTATAATAAAAAACATGACATAAATGATACAAGCTTTGGAAACATAAAAATTGGTAATTCCCTAATTAACTCTTAAGTAAAGATGAATTTTAAAATGACATAGCCACAGATATAAAGAAAATTAAAGTCATGAAATGATTTTATATACAATTCCATGTGAATAAACCAGAAATTACTGATAAAACGGGTGTTGTTTCTAGAGAATATTAATTATAAAATCAGCCAAAAGATATAGAAAACCCAAAAGAATACTAACTTTGGAAAAAAGTTTGAAACTTCTCTACAAATATCCGTCACTGAAAGCCATTATATGCAGGTAGTTTTATAAATGAGTACTATAAAGCTTCACTCTTTAAAATATCCTTGAACACAAGATGGGAAGCTTCGCAATCTTTCATAAAACTGTCATAACTCTGTTACCAAAATAGTCCACAGATTACAAAAGTTAAAACCATAGACTGGGCCGGCCTGGTGGCTCAGGCGGTTAGAGCTCCATGCTCCTAACTCCGAAGGCTGCCGGTTCGATTCCCACATGGGCCAGTGGGCTCTCAACCACAAGGTTGCCGGTTCGACTCCCACAAGGGATGGTGGGCTGTGCCCCCTGCAACTAGCAACGGCAACTGGACCTGGAGCTGAGCTGCGCCCTCCACAACTAAGACTGAAAGAACAACTTGAAGCTGAACAGAACCCTCCACAACTAAGATTGAAAGGACAACAACTTGACTTGGAGAAAAGTCCTGAAAGTACACACTGTTCCCCAATAAAGTCCTGTTCCCCTTCCCCAATAAAATCTTTAAAAAAAAACAAAAACAAAAACCATAGACTGACTACAGACTACTTCTCAATTGGGACTATAAATTAAAAATAAATAAAACATGAATACAAGAGATTCAACTATACAGTCAGAGAATAAAGTGCCATAGCTAAGTGTGCTTTATTCTGGGAATGAATGAATGACTCAAAAGCATTATGTATATTAATATAAACAATAAAAATTAATAGTCTATCAAAGACATATAACACAATACTTGATCATACAGTATTTCAACATTAATTTCTCATAAACGTTTCGCAAAAACAAATCACTTTTAATGATTATGAATAAAAATATATTTTTTGATATTAAAAAATCTTTCAAATCAATATTGTTTTAACATCTAGAATACGTTCTAAAATAAAAAGGAAGAAGTGAAAGAGCTTACCATACATGCAGCTGGGGGAAGAAGACTTTTACTTACTAAGGCAGACCCTTCTGTACCACTTGAATTGTTTTAACCATGAGCACATATTACTTTTACCCTTTTACCCGAAATAAAAAATAGTACTGGCCTACCGTCATTTCTGATGTTTTTAATACCTGGTATGTGGGGCAGTCCTCAATCACAAAGAACTCTGACTTGGGCCATCTTGACCATCCTCCACAAAGTATCACACAAATCAAAGGTAAGGGACAGTAACTCCAGAAATGCCTGCAGAGGGATTTTTAAAGAAAAGCTGACTAATGATATAGTAGATGCACTGGATTCAAAGAAATCATTAGTTCCCTTTGGAGAGTTTTAAAAACCACAATGTCGGGCAGCCTGGTGGCTCAGGCAGTTGGAGCTCCATGCTCCTAACTCCGAGGACTGCTGGTTCGATTCCCACATGGGCCAGTGGGCTCTCAACCACAAGGTTGCCAGTTCAATTCCTCGACTCCCGCAAGGGATGGTGGGCAGCGCCCCCTGCAACTAAAATTGAACACGGCACCTTGAGCTGAGCCGCCGCTGAGCTCCCAGATGGCTCAGTTGGTTGGAGCGCATCCTCTCAACCACAAGGTTGCCGGTTCGACTCCCACAAGGGATGGTGGGCTGTGCCCCCTGCAACTAGCAACGGCAACTGGACCTGGAGCTGAGCTGCGCCCTCCACAACTGAGACTGAAAGGACAACAACTTGGAGCTGGGTGGTGCCCTCCATGGCTAGAATTGAAAAGACAACAACTTGACTTGGGGAAGGGTCCTGGAAGTACACACTGTTCCCCAGTAATGTCCTGTTACCCTTCCCCAGTTAAAAACAAACAAACAAACAAAAAAAAACCCTACAATGTCTGGTAGCAGCAACACTTTTCATTACCAGCCCCAAATGGGACAATCCGCATGTCCACCTGGAGCGAACGGCTGGGCTGTGACACACAATGCAGTGGAACACTAACTACATAACACCAGAAAAGAACTAACCGCAGTCATACTCAACTACATGATCCCAATTACTTTTACTTGCAATGACTTCTTCATTGTGATAAAATATGTACGAGTGTAACACAAAATTTGCAATTTTAACCATTTTTAAGGTTGACCAAGGGAAAAAAGGAGACTCAAATTGCTAGAACTGAAATGAAAGAGAAGGCATTACTACTGATTTTATAGAAATAAAAATGATCACTAAGAAATACTATGACTAACTGAATACCAGCAAATTAGATAACTAGATGAAATGAACAAATTCCTAAAAAGACAAAAACTACTAAAACGCAAGAAGAAACAGAAAATGTGGAAAGATCTACAAGTACCGTGTTTCCCTGAAAATAAGACCTAGCCGGACAATCAGCTCTAATGAGTCCTTTGGAGCAAAAATTAATATAAGACTCGGTCTTATTTTACTATAAAGACTGGGTATAATATGACATAATATAATACCAGGTCTTATATTAATTTTTGCTCCAAAAGACGCATTAACTAACCATATCAAACTAATAAAAAAACTAACCATACAAAAACAAACCCAGATGGCTTCACAGGTGAATTTTACCAAACATTTAAAGAATTAACACTGATTTTTTACAAGTTCTCTAAAAACTGAAGAGAGAACATTTCCTAACTCATTCTGTGAGGCTAGTATCACCGATACCAAAACCAGACAAAGACATAAAAGTAAAAGAAAAAAAACAGACCAACATCTCTTATGAATATAAATGCAAAAATCCTCAACAAAATACTAGCAAACCAAATCCAACAACACAGAAAAAGAATTGTATACCACAATCAAGTGGGAGTTATCCCAGGAATGCAAGGTTGGTTCAACATACAAAAATCAATTAATGAAATACATTACATCAATAGAATAAGAAACAAAAGCAGATAAATGCAGAAAAAGCAGTTGACAAAATCCAACACCGTTATGACAAAAACACTCAATAAACTAGGAACAGAAGAGAGCCCCCTTAACCTGATAAAGGGGATCTGTGAATGCTCACAGCTAACAGCATACTTAATGGTGAAAGACAGAATGCTTTCCTTCCAAGGGCAGAAACAAAACAAGAAGGTCTATTCCACACTGTACTAGACGTTCTAGCCAGGACAATTAGGCAACAAGAAATAAACGGCATCCAAATTGAAAAAGGAAGGATACTATATTCAAAGGTGACAAGATTTTATATAAAAATCCTAAAGAATCCACTAAAAAGTATTAGAATAAACAAGTTCAGCAATTTTGCAGGATACAAGATCAATATAAAACAGCAATTGTATTTGTACACATTTGCAATGAACAATCCAAAAATGAGATTAAGAAAACAACTCCATTTAAAAAAAGACCTTGGGAATAATTTAACACAATAAGTACGTATCTTATACTCTACATGTAATTATATGTAAATGTAATTAATGCAACTGAACCAAACAGTTAAAGTTAAAATGGCAAATTTTGTCATACATATTTTACCACAATAAAAAAAGTAAAAACAAATGAGAAAAACTGAAAACTACAAAACATTTTTGAAAAAACACTGAGATATAAATAAATGGAAAAACATACTGTGTTTAAGGGTAGGAAGACAATATTGTTAAGATGGCAATACTCCCCAAATCGATGTACAGATTCAATGCAATTACGACCAGAACCCCAGCTGGCTTCTTCATAGAAATTGACAAACTGATCCTAAAGTGTATATAGAAATTCAAGTAACCCAGAATAGCCAAAACATTCTTGAAAAAAACGAAATCTGGAGGACTCACACTTCCCAGATTCAAAACTTACTACAGCATACTACAAAGCAACAGTAATCAAGACAATGTGACACGGGCATGAGGAGATATGTATCAATAGAACAGAACTGAGAGTCCAAAAATAAATCCATACATTTATGGTTCATTGACAAGAATGCCAAGACCATTGAATGGGAAATAGTCTCTTCAACAAATAATGCTGGGACAAGATACCCACATGCAAAAGAATGTGGAACCCCTACCTCACACCATATATGAAAATTGACTCAAAATGGGTCACAGACCTAAATAGCAATGGATTCTTAGATATGACACCAAAAGCAACAAAAGAAAAATTTAATTGGACTTCATCAAAATTAAAAATGTTGGGCCGGCCCGGTGGCTCAGGCGGTTTAGAGCTCCGTGCTCCTAACTCCGAAGGCTGCCGGTTCAATTCCCACATGGGCCAGTGGGCTCTCAACAACAAGGCTGTCAGTTCAATTCCTCAACTCCCGCAAGGGATGGTGGGCTGTGCCCCCTGCAACTAGAAAACGGCAACTGGACCTGGAGCTGAGCTGCGCCCTCCACAACTAAGACTGAAAGGACAACTTGAAGCTGAACGGCACCCTCCACAACTAAGATTGAAAGGACAACAACTTGACTTGGAAAAAAGGCCTGAAGTACACACTGTTCCCCAATAAAGTCCTGGGAAAAAAAAATTAAAAATGTTTTTGCTTCAAAGGAAACCATCAAGAAAGTGAAATAACAACCCACAAAACAGGAGAAAATATTTGCAAATCATACATTTGATGAAGGACTTGTATCCAGAATATATAAAGAACTCTTAGAACTCAACAACAAAAAGACAACACAATTAAAAAATGGATAAAGGAATTGAACAGACATTCCACTCCCAGGTATACACCCAAGAAAAATGAAAACATCTGTCCACGCAAAACCTTATACATGAATGTTCACAGCAGCATTAGCCACAATAGCCAAAAGGTAGAAACCACCCAAATGTCCAATATACAAATGACTAATGAGCACATGAAAAGATGCTCAGCATCATTAGGCCTTTAGCGAAAAGCAAACTAAAATCATGATGAGATACCACTTGACACCCACTATGTTGGCTAGAATAAAAAAGACAAATAATAACAAGTGTTGGCGAAGATGTGAAGAAACTGGAACCCCTACATGCTGCTGGCGGGAATATAAAATGCTATAGCTGCTATGGAAAACAACCTGGCAGTTCCTCAAAATACTAAACATGAATGACCCAGCAATTCCACTCCCAGGTATACACCCACGAAAAATGAAAACACAAAAGCTTATATATGAATGTTCACAGCAACATTAGTCCCAATGGCCAAAACGTAGAAATGAGCCAAATGTCCATCAGCTGATGAATGCATGAACAAACGTGGACTATCCACACAATGGAACATTATATGGCAATAAAAAGGAATGAAATACATATCTACCCTTGAAAACATTATGCTACATGAGAAACATCCCGGCACAAAAGGCCACATATTATATGGTTCCATTTACAGGAAATGTCCAGAATAGGTAACTAAACAGTGGAGATGGCACAACCCTAGAAATACCCTAAAACCACTGCATTATACAATTTAGACAGGTAAATTGTATATGGGTTGTACCTCAACAAAGCCATTATCAAACAGTACGTAAAAAAAGAAAAGAAATCATCTGGAAATTGAAAATAGCACAGAAACCTTCCTTTTCCACTAAATAAACAAACTTAATCAGTTCGCTGCGTAATTCAATTTACGTTTCTCTCATATTGCTGACAGACAACTGGTTTTGGCTCAATAACCCTCTTAACATAGTACTTCACAAGGATTATCACAACCTCATAAACACAAATCTTGCTTTTTGAAAAAATAATTAAATATTTGTAGAAGGAAACATATCCAGGCTTATCACTTTGGTTACATAAACCCATAGTAATGCTGATGTTCTGAGAAACGCTTTTTGTGCTAACTCTCTACTATAACTGCCAACCTTGACAGTTTAATCAACTCATGAAATTGGAAACAGAGCATTCCCAATGACGTCCCAGTTTGCTGCTGGTTCAGACAACATAGCCTATGAATTTGAAAGCACATTTTGTTACCATACTTACAGACTTTCCAATAATCTCATTTCAAATACTTAGGGTTAAAAAATAACAAATCCATTTGTGATAGAGCTGCAAAATTTCTTTAAGGACAGCCATTAATTACGAAATCAGCATCTTCCTCAATAGTGAAGAATCAACACAAATGCTACTGCAAGTTAAAAATAATGTATCAGTTAAAAGAATGAACTCAGCCCCGATTTAAAGTTTTTAAACAAAATGAGAGAAATTCAATGACTTCAATTCAATTCTTCCACATGAACAGGGGTAAAGTACAATAGAACAGGCCTTAAAATGTAGTTTGGGGGTCATGCGAGGTCATTTACCGTTGCATTTCATTTCTGTATCTGTGTTTTTAGAAAACTATGAGTGGGAAGAACATTTCTTATTCTGCTCTTTATTTTATGTTAGTGACTTCTTCCTACGTACCGAAAGCATTGGAGTTAAACAGAATCAGCTCCATGTCACTTCCAGAAAGATCCTCACACACACAGGCCCTGAGTCACAAGCACCCCATTACCAACATCTCCACAGACACCCCCCTGTGTCACCCCATGCCCACCCTACAGTGCTGCTCCCCAGCCACTTCCCTGCCACCCTTTATCCTGCCTTCAATCTAGCATCACGTGACTCCCTTCTCCACATCCTTTACTTTCCTCTCTTTCACCCTTTCAATGCTGTACAGGTACTAGAGAAAAACATGCGCTCCCTTATTCCCATTTCTTCTTTCTACTTGTAAGAGAATCTTTCTAATAGGAATAGAAACGGCAGTACATCCAAATCGAAGAAAATAGTAAATATACACTATGACTTCATCTAGAGATGAAAACGAGGGTACGGTTCAGCTTAGTGCATAGAACACCCACCTTATCTCTGCACCACCTGGAACCCCTACTAAAATGACAGCATACGGTTACAAGGGGACACAGCCTCAAGGAGAACATGAGCTCTGGGAGAACAGGAATTTTGTTCTGTGTCTCCCTCTGATGAATTCCCGTTTCTGGAGTCCGTGTCACCATTGCAGAGCCTGGCACATCTTAAGTCCTTAAAAAATACTTGGATGAATGGATAACAGGCGATGACAGCAGACTACAATGTCAACCTAATTTTTCACAGTGGGAAAAGCAAGTGGACCAGTGGTGTCTAACTTAGCAAAACTAGAAAGCCGAAAGGTAAGTGTGTGTGAGGTGGCAGTAAGAAGGCTCAGGAATTATCAGCGGCACTAAGGTCTCTGAAGGCCTGAACAGTAACGGCCAGAACACAGGACTGGCTTCGTCTGCAGGAGCACTTACACCCAGATCTCCTCCTGCCGTCCGCCACCCCCCACCAGCCCTCCTCCACCTCACCCCACTTCCCACAAAGCTGGCCACCAGGCATATACCACCTCCCAGGCACCGGACCGGAAACCCCTCTCTGGGCGAACTGACAGGCCCAAGAGAAAGTTATTTCAGCAAGTTCTGGAAGTGCCCCCTCAAACTGGCATGGTCCCCAGCCTATTTCCTAAAAGTGAGACTCAACATTTAAAGTTTGTCTGCGCACACACAGTTTCAAATCAGCCCACTCATAATTATGAAAAGACGGCCAACAATCACCAGGTATTTGGAGCGAAGCTTCTGACATCAAAGACAAAGACCAAAGTAGAAACCAGAAGAAAAAGGACTCAGAAGAAACAAAGACAACACAGGAAACAAAGAAAAAGTCTATGAAACATAAATGTGCACACAAATCAATAAAAAAAAATTAATAAGAAGAAATGTAAAAAATGTATTGCCTTCATGAAACAAAAACAGGAAGCTAGAAAAAGAAATACTGAGGACAAAAACACTTAGAAATGAAAGACATGATGGCAGAAATAAAATTCAATATAAGGACTAGAAGATAAAGTTGAGGCCCTCTCCCAGAAAAATCAAACAAAAAGATAAATGAATGGGAAAAAGTAGGAGAAAAGGAAATTAACAGAACACTCCAGAAGGTCCACTATCTGGGTAATAGGAGATCAAGAAGGCTAGCAAGGAGAAACCAAAGAACTGATTATCAAGAATGAATACAGAAAAGTTTCCCAGAGCTGAAGGACCCAAGTGTCCCCAAGCAAAAAGCCCCACCAAGGAACACTAGGGCTAGACAGAAGTCTCCAAAGGCTTCCGGAGATAAAACAAATCACAAAAAGGCTTGGGAATCACAACGGTCTCCGTCTTCTCATCACCAACAATGAAAGGTAGACAGCAATGAAGTCATGCTTTCACTTCTGAGGAAACATGGGTTCTAAGCTAGAATTCAACATCCAGGCAAACTGTCATTCAAGTGTAGGGGAAGAAAAGGGATTTTCAGACAGACTAGGTCAAGAAATGTATCTCTGATGAGCTCTTTCTCAGAAAGCTACTAGAAGACATTCTCCACCCGAAGGAGAAAGACATGGAGTCCAGAGAAGAGGAGTTCAAGAGAGGAGAGCGACAAAAGAATTTCCGTAAGGAGTGAAGGAAGTCTCAGGATGACGGCTCAACTGCAGGCTGAGAGAACAAGTGCCGAGGATGGACCAGTAAATGAAGGCTCTGCAAGAGATGAAAGTGACAGATGACTCCAGGCGACTGGCTGTACTGGCGAGAGCTCCTTAACACCTGGGACTAAATTCATGATTTGTACACTGGCATCCAGGCTGAAGAAAAGGAAAAACTAATTCAGACCAATAAACACAAAAGACAGGCAACTAACTGTATCTTATGTGACTTACCCAATGATAACATAAACCTGAGTATCAACTGAAACAAAAATGACTACATAACCATCTGGAAAAAGGGAGAGGAAGGGATGTGTCGGGGCACTGCAGGGGGTGGGGAGCATTCTGTAGCCTCTCTTCCACGGAAGTCAACAGATAATGTCTAAAATAGAGAAACCAGAAAGTAACAGTGTGAGCGTACCACATAGAAGCATGAAGCCTGCGGCAGGAATTGCTAAATAAATCGCCGCCAATATCCGAGATTCTTCCCCGACCATCCGCAGTACAGACACCTTCACCCTGCAGCCTGGAATGCAGAGGGGGGTGGCCACCATCAGACGAGGGAGTGACAGCAGGTGACTTCTTGAAATGAGGATATTTTACTACCCTGGACTGCCAACATCCCAATCCCACATGAGGGAGAAACCAACCTTGGTTCTGCTCAAGGCACTGTTATTCGGTTCTCTGTTCTGGCAGCTGAATGTGATCCTGAGACAGACACGGTCAGTAGAACAGAGGGGTTGAGTGGCTGCTTATGAAAGTCAGAACCCAGAGTGGGCGGGCGGGCAGAGCGCCTGCTGTTTTGCATTACAACTCTGTAGAACTAAATGCAATGCCTTAATAAAGGTAAAATATATTTAAAGAAAATCACCCCACAGGGTCTGGTCAGAGTGCTGTTAATTTCAACTTCAAAACTAAGATTAGATGTGTTTTTTTAGGTCAATTTTAAATTCTAACATTGGACCATGGATTTCAGACCTGAGTTTTTCAAGGCAACAGAATATGAAGTCATTGTGGAGGTTTTGGAAAAGGGAGAGTTGATAAAAATGAAAGGCAGCATTTAATTAAGACTGATTTCGCAAGGTATTTACATTTTCAAGTGAGAAAGGTATTCACTCAGGTCTGACGGCTTCAGCTAGGCCAGTGACAATGGAAATGGAAAGAAAAAGCTACAATAAAATTGAGATATTTCAAAGCAGGTGCCAGCAAGGAGGCCCGAGGCTGACCACAGTCCAGTGGAGAAGAGAAACCCCAGCTAGGCTGGAAGGCTGCTTGCTCAGATATGACTCAGGAAAACATCCAGAGCCTGGTTTAGCCAAGGGAGAGTGGGGATGGGGTGGGTAGAGGGCAGATCACCTGATCGCTCAAATTCCTAACAGTTTTCAAACCCATGCTTCTGTGATTCTGGAGACTGGCAGGATCACCACCATCCCAATCACATTAGGAATCCCCTTAGAAAAATAAGTTCCACACGTCTCCCAAGGAGCTCCAATGCAAGATCAAATTCAACTGAAATTTACAGCTTAATTCAAATTTCTCTTTGAATTTCTAATTCTTTTCTAAGGATAAATAAGAAAATCCAAAGTCTCCTAGTATATAAATAATCCTTTTTGCAAAGTTTTCCTCTAAAAACAATTTTGTTGCCAATTACCTACCAGCCAATAAAATTAACCAAAAACCAAATACATAAAACCTTATACACAGATTGTCTGAAACCATATTGTAAAGTGCGACCTTTATTTCATACTGATAGGTAGTATCTATTTTGGGTTTGTTTTTTTTTGAAGTTGTTTCTCTGGTAGATTTTAAGTCCCTATATATATAGTTCATATTGTCAAAACACTTGTGATTTAAAATCTAAGGAAAGTGTATTTTCCTCTCATCTATCTTCGTTAGTGAGATTCTCACACAAATTTAAGATAACTTTAACATACTGTCATTCTGGAAATTCTAAGAATCTAAGAATCAAACAAACTCGGGACAATAACCAAAAGGTGTTATGTTATGTTAGGGGGTTAGGGTGATGTGATTATAGGGTTGTTGTTTTTTAATTCTTTTGAAATTACCTTTATTTTATCCCCCTTTTGATAAAAAAGCTAAAAATTTGTATTTGGTCTCTTCCAGCAAGAGCCTTACTTTATTAGTCTCAAAAGATACTCTCTGCCTCTTTACCAAGAAAAGCCTTCAGAAGTTTTGCCGTTCTTAATATAGTTTGGAATTAACAGTCTGTTTGCTCCCGTGTTTACCAGCATCTGAGCACAGCCAGGAGGGGGTTGCCAAGGGCAGCAGGAGGCAGGGCAAAGTCAGGGGAGCTACCTGTCAGCCCTGCGGAGTGTGAAGTGGCTGCCAGGTACCTCCCGGTCCTGTGCTTGCAGAGCTCACTGCCTACCAGTCACTCTGTCAGGTGGCTCACATCGTGGTCCCGAGATGAGGACAACTCGCTCCAACTCCAGTTTTATTTACTGCAAGTCTGGATTTAACGGACATACTGTTCACTTTAAAGTCCCACTGTCAGTGGAGGAGGTTGTAGGAGAGAAAAGGTAGGGAAGGCTGGCTTGGTAGGTAATGTCTGGTGGTTTCCATTCCCATCACATGCCATGTGCTCCCTCTCACTGTGCGTTTCAAAAAGCTATGAATAAAATCTAAATTATGCTAGCCTAATCTTTATTAAGCAATCCCAATATCTCCCTACAATTTGGTGCTTATTATAATATTCAAAAGACCTGTTTCTTAAATCTGTTATTTAAAAAAAGTGTTCCCATGTTATGCAAACATCCCATCTGGAAAAACCATTAAGATTAAAACATATCTTGAGATGTTTAGCACCATCTGTGAAGCCTGAACTTATTCCACTTGGTAGAGTCAGCCCACTCACACCCCGTGCTACGCATCCCCACGCTGACGGACACGGGGATGCACATCAGAGAAGGACTCTGAGAAGGTACGGCGCCATTCATAATAAGAAAAGGCACCAAGGAAGAAATTAGACTGAGGGCTGGAAGATGAATCCTGTTCCTGATAGAGGAAGTACAGGTCATGGTGAGAGAAGGTGGCCCTGACCGGGAACCGGTAGACTCACACCGAGGCCGGCCTCCGTGAGGCATGGCTGCACCAGCAGCAAGCCTTACACCTCCCACCCTGGCTGCAGGCCACAGGGGACGCGCACGGAGGGCCACTGTGGTCCACCCGGTGCCAAGGGGCTGGGACTTCAAACATCAGCCCCACCGAAATGTAACACGAGCCGTAACACTGCAGCCACGTTACATATTTAACACACATAAGAGTATTTCCATGTAACAAAGATGAAAGACAATTCATCTCATTTCAGTTGGCCATGTTTGTTGCTGTTTATAGAAATTTCAGTGTTTCACATGCTCTACTTCAAATAGTATCAAATTTGCATTAAAATAGCTTAAAGAAATACACATGCAAAGCAGAGTATTTCCAACTTTTAATTAAGGTCCATGATTTAATAGAGGAAACTAATCAAACTATAAACATAATCAAGGGGAAATTAAAGACAATAACCTACACTGAAGGCCAGGATGACTCTTGTTCCAAGCACCCACTGTGGAAATAAGAAAATAAGAGCCAGAAACAGTCTTCTTTTAAAACTTTAAAACTTTATTATCTATACTTTCTAGATTTCCGCTAAGATTTCACAGTAAGTCTCAAAATCTGAGCTGAACCAGCCACTTTCCTTCCTTAAGTGTCGAGAATTCCACCTACCTGTCATTAGACACCTAGCACGATTTGGAAGGTGAGGGCCTGGCCCTCTGCATGAGCGCACTCAACAGCTCGGAGGTTTCAAACTTCCTGGTGTGCGAATCCCACAGCGCAACAAGCCACAGCCTGACGGCCTGCGCACCTGTGTCCTGTGCAGCAGTCGCCTGGGTGCCCGCCGATGCTCCACAAACAACTCCATCGGGAAGACCACCCTCGCCTTCCAATCTCAGTGCCTGGGTCTTCCGACTAACACGAAATAATGACTGCTCACATCTCAACTCGTGACACACCACTAGTTACAATGGTGCATATTAACACACGTGAGATCAAATACTACTTCTAAAGATACACTAGTATTTCATTAAAATGCCACCTTAAATGGAAGTCCATGCTTCCTCTCCGTAACTCTAAGTTTATACTTCTGTGCAAACTGAGTTCTTGGGATAATGTAATTTATCTGTAATCATAATTTCCAACAAGCCAGAATACAATTTTGAAAATATTTCCATCTTAATAGCACACGGCTTCTGTTTAGATCTGGCAAGGTCAACTCTCCTAAAATAAGAGCTCCACACAGGCTGAGAAGCGCTTCCTTCAGCGAAGCCCGCAATTCAGAGTGGCTGGCATTGTCTGGTGGTGGGGTGCTGCACAAGCACCCCTGGCCCACAGGGCACCCAGCCTTCAGACTAGCTCCACCGAGACACGGCTCAGCTCCCAGGCCAGAGGCCGGGGGCCACACCTTACCAGCGACAGAAGCCTTCCCTCTGCTTCCTCCTTTCAGTCACACTTTTCCTCAAAGACTACACAGAGTTGAACCTGATGTGGAACTCTGGATTTCAAGATCGAATGAATGTTCAGGAAGGAGTGGCAAATACAATATTCAGAAGGCTCAGATGTAAGAGGCACCAAAGACCTCACTTTCAAAGCAACTGTGACGTCAGTTAATTATTCAGTTGGAAATCAGGTCACTGATAAAGGACCCCAGAAAGTGATTAGTCTCATTTTACTGATACTGTATTGACATGTAACCAAGAATGGTGGTCCCCACAGAACTAAAGTGTAGTAACAGGCTGTCCTGGGGCTCAGGGCCTCCTTCTGCTGCTCTCACAAGACATCAGGTCAACGTCTCGCTAAGGAGCAAAAACCAGAAGGCCTCTAAAGAATATGGTAACCTAAGGTTTAATTTGTAAACAAAATTCCAATTCCAGTGACTACCATTTTGGCTGACAGGAGGCCTCACTGCAGAAGACATTCGTTTGTTTCTTCACGTAAACATCTGCTTTATCAGCACTAAAGGTTAGAAATTACTGGTTCAAACAGCACAGTCCTAGTGCAATGACACAAATGACCCAAGGACAGGCCCATAGGTTCGGCCGGCACACAGCATCTTCCAAGTCGACCCTTTTAGGTGAGTCTGGGGGTCCTGACAGAATGCCCGTGGTGGGGAAAGGTGAAGCCAAAGGGTTTCACTTTACACTGGGAGCAGTCTTCCGGATTCTAGTGAACATTAAATGGTTTAACCAAATTTGTGTCCTAATAAAGCGTAACAGATCAGTTGATCAACGATTACAGGATTATACACCCCTGAATGAACTGGAGAAGGCATGCAAAGATCAGATGAAAAAAGTTTTTACATGACTTCCATATACTGACAGTTCCAGCTACCCCCAAAACATTAAAAGGGTCTGGTGTAATTACAAAAAAAAAAAAAAATCAATTTGCTCTTGCATGGCGTCTTCAAAATAAGGCTTTTAACCCTAAAATTCCCTTGGCGGTGCAACAGTGAAGAGGGTGTGCAGACCCTAGACACCAAGGGAATGTAGATAGGCTGTCAGCTAGGAGGGTCTCAGGAGTTGCTCACGGGCTGGGGGGCCCACGGGACTGTTGGGGAGACAGATGCAAAAAGCACACGCGGCTGCACCACAAGCCAGCGAAGTGTGTGGTGGGGGAGAGGCCCTGGACTGTGACTCTGGACCCCAGCGCGGGGGCCGGGGGTGGGGGTGGATATCCCAGTGAGTGCTGCAGGAAATGATATCCAGACTCGGAGGGTGGATCTAGGAAGCGGCAGGGGCGATGGCCCGGCGGGGGGAGGGAGTGGGAACGGAGGATGTGGCTCCCAGGGGCAGGATGAGGGGGCGGAACGGCCCAACGCGGATGTGCAAGGGTCTGAGCGCAGGGAGGGACGCGGTCCCGCGAAGGGACTGGAGCGGCCAGAGAGGGATGGGGAGGCGGGCTCAACGGAAGCCCGAGGGCAGCGCGGAGGGGGCGGCAGGGTGGGGAGAAAGGTGAGCCCGGGCGGGGGTCCGAGGGGTTGAGGGTCAGGTCCGCGCCCCGCGTGCACTTACCCCACTCGAGAAACTCCGCCACATATTTGTCGCGGCGCAGGGCCGAGTGGCTGCACTCGGTGTACAGGCAGACGAGCACGTCGAGCAGCGTCTCCACGCTCAGGGCGCTCTCGTTGCGCCAGGGCCCGTCCAGGAGCAGCTGCTCCAGCTTCTTGAGCCGCACCTTGGCCGACATGGTGCCGCGCGGCCCGCTCCCCACTCGCCGGCCTCTCGCCGCCCGCTCGGCCAGTCCGTCAGGGCGAGCCTTCGGGGGCCCGGCGGCCGCGAGCCCCGGCAGCGGTGGCGCCTCGTCGCCGCCCCGTCCGCGTCGTCGCGCCCCGGCCTAGGCCGACATCTTGGGCTCGGTCCCGGCGGCGCAGCGTCTGGGGCGCCGGGCCCCGCGGGTCCATGGGCCGGTCTCCCCCCCGCCCCGCCTCAGCGCCGCCGCCCTCCTCGCCCGGCGCGGCCCGCCCCGCCTCGTCCCCGCCGCGCGCCCCTCAGCCCCGCCCGCAGCCGCACCTCCCCGCCGCCAGCCACCCGCCGGACTGGAGCGGCGCAGACCCGAGCGCAGCGCAAACCCGGCCGGCGCCCCACCGACCCGGCGGCCCAGCCCCGCGGCCCGCAGCCAACCAGGGCGCGGCCAGCGCGGGCGCAGCCAACCACGGCGGGGCCGGCCACTGCCGCGCTGACCTCAGCGCGCCGCCCCGCCCCTGCGGCCCGGCTCCCGGCTCCCGGCGGGATCGGACCTCGCCGCTCGCCGTAGGGAGGCCGGGATGCTGGGAAGGCCGGGGGCGGGCAGGGTCGGAGGGGAGCGACGCCGGAGGGGGCGTGGCGAGCGAGGAGCCAGTGCGCTGCCGAGATTGCGGGGCCGGCGCGTGCGCAGAGGGCGCCGTGCGGCGTGCGGGGTCGCTTCGCCGTCTGGCCCCCGGTGTGCGGAGTCCGCGCTCGTGCACGTCAGGGTCTCGATAGGGAGCGCGAAGCTCAGAGCGTCCCCGGCCTGCCCTCACCAGCCTGGGACTTAGGGGCCGCCCCACAGACGCAACTGTGGAGGCCTCGGCGGCAGGACGAACCGTTTTAAAACCAGGGCTCGTCCGAGCTCGGAACGGCCTTCGAAAATGCGAGCCCACCTCTGACTTGACAGACGGGAAACTGAGGCCAGGACGGGCGGGGCTACAGCAGAGGCGGCGGCTCAGCGGGCCACCCAGCGCCCGGTGAATTCGTGATACCCGCACAGAGGCCACTTTCAATTCCACTGTCCAACTTACCCGTCCCCGCAAACAAATGTCTTGGGATAGTAAATTGTTAGGAAGCGGCCGGCTGTTTGTGCCTAGGGTTTCCAGGCGAGAATTCCCGCCTGTTCTCAGGAATAATTTTCACTTTCCCGAGAAAAGTTGGTCGGGAACTCGGGAAAATCAGCTCCTTGAATCCAGGTGGTTGGTAGTATTGGTTGTCACTTTGTGGAAACGATTCATCGTGAGAACAGAAAACAGTTTATATCTCGGGATTCCAGAACGGGAAAACGGGGCGGGGGGGGGGGGATCCTGAGAGCGGGCGGGAATTCCCGCCTGGAAACCCTATTTGTGTCCAGGCTGGGTTTGCCTAGCAAGTCACTGCTTGCTTGAACTAAGATTGTTGGTTTATCTGTGTGGCGGGGAGAGGAGGGTGATGGAGAATACCCCCACTCTAATTCTTGACATCAGGACTGGAGGGACCGCCTGGAACTGGTGGTCAGTCACCCAGGCTGTGGGAGTGGGTGAGAGCTGGGAGCTAGGGTGCAGGGCTGTGGGAACCGTGACTCAGGAAAGGGAGGAGGCACTTTGGTAGGGGCAGGGCAAGAAGGTGGGACAGGTGAGAGGGTAGGTAGAGGAGCCTGTGGCAAAACTAATCCACGGAGATAGGGATGAGAATAGCGGCTCCCCCTGTCTGTGGAGGAGGTATTGGCTGGAAAGGGTAGGAGGGAGCCTTCAGGCAGCTGGGAATGTTCTATGCTTTGATTCCGGTGATGGTTGATTATACAGGAGTACCTATAAGTAACATTCTTCAGAGTGTACACTTAAGGGCAATGCATATCAGTGTATTTTGTGTATCATACCTTAATTTTTAAACAGTGGGCAAAAACAGTCTTTGATGTTAGAGGCCAGAGTACTGGTTACTTTGGGGGGCTGCACTGGACGGGGGCATGAGGGAGCCTTCTGGGAGGTGAGGAATATTCTATACCTTGATCAGATAGTCTCAGTTTGTTACATGGGTCTGTACATATATAAAATTTGACCAAACATCCTCTAAATATTTGCACTTTGTGTGTACAATACCTCAAAAAAAGAATGAAAGAAAGGCCGAGGTGAGCACACCACCCAAAGCCAAAGATTTTTCACTGGTTTTAGGATAAAGACCAAATTCTTTACCTTGGCTTTTAAAAAATAGGGAGATCTGAAATCTTTGTAACTTTCCTAACAATTGTCACCCCAGTAAACTAATTTAAAAGAATAGGGTGATCAGACATCAGAATTTGCCAAGACCATCCCCATTTTTTGTCCCAGTGTGAATATAACCATGTCCTTCATTCCCACATGTCCCCATAGGCAGTGTATCCTTTTTATCTCCAGACCCAGCAGGCTCAGCCTGGGTCTGCTCAGCTCTCGACCCTGTCCATCCCCTCCTCTTCAGTCTCTGACTCCAGGCTCTCTGGCTTTCGCCACTCCTCAACTGTCCTGCTCCCTCGTGCCTCAGGGCCTTTGCCCTCACCAAGCCCTCTACCTCGGATGTCCCCCCAACCACCTTCACTTTGCTCAACCCAAATTTCTTTCAGTGTTGTCCCTTCTGGGCAACCTTGCATAACTCTCTGGGCTAAATCAGGCCCAGTTCACCCTGGAGTTTTCCTTAGCATTCTGCACAGTGGGTACCTGTGGACTTGCACACTAGACTAGAAATCTTCTGTGCCTGTTTCCTCAGTGATAAAAAGAGTATAATAATAGGACCTACTTCAGCATTTGGGTGAGTTTCCGAGAGAATTAAATGAATTCACACCGATAGAGCACTCTGAGCAGTGCCTGGCTCATAGCAAGTGCTCACACATTGGCCGCTGGAATCATGCATTAGACTTATTGTTTCAGAAACTAGGGACCCTGTGACCAGCTGATGGATGGAGCAGTCCTGTGTCCTCCAAACCAGGGACTCCTAGTGTCCTCAGGCACCCATGAGGTTCCTGTGTATCTGTCTTGGTCATTTCAGGCTGCTATAACAAAGAGCCAGAGACTGGGTGGCTTATGAACAACTGAAATTTGTCACAGTTCTGGAGGCTGGAGGTCTGGGATCAGGGTGCCGGCCCAGTGAGCTGCTGGGTCAGTGCCTCCTCAGGTTTACAGAGGACTGTCTTGCTGTGTCCTCACCTGGAGGGAAGAGGGAGCTCTGTCCTCTTAGAAGGGCACTAATCCCATCATGAGGGCTCCGTCCTCAGGACCTAACACCTCCCTAAAGGCCCGCCTCCTAGTGTATCACGTTGGGGGTTATGAAATGTAGGGGGACAAAAACAGTCCATAACAGTATCTTTACAGTAAACTCCTACTGGGGCTGGCTCCAGTGGGTTTCTGGTCTTTGGAACAAGCAAGTGGGACTAAAATTAGAATGTCCAGATCTATAGGCTTAAACCTCTGAACTTGATTCAATGTTAAATATTCCCCCTCAGGCCCAGCTTGAGCCCCCCCAGGGTCTGAGGGGAGCACTGGGGAAGGGGGCTGTGCTTGGCCTTCCATAGCCTCTCCCAGCCAGCTTGGCCCTCCTCCCACCCCCCTGGGGCTGCTGCCAGCTGCCAGGGTGGGGAAGGAAGAGGTGTTGGGGAGGGCTAGGGCCTCCACTCTGGTCTGGCAGATAGTAAGTGGGCGCCCTCTCTCCTGGGGACATTCACGGGCTCCTGGCATTTCCCTCCAGCTCCCTCTCCTGAGCAGATGTGTTGTCTTTGGGGGGGGTTACCTGTTGGCTGCAGGGGATCTTCTGCCCTTCTGTGGAGACCACTGGATGGGATCTGAGATGACCTGTCCATGTAGTTCACGTCTGCCCACCCCTGGGCCTGACAAATGTTTGGGCGCTGGCAGGTACCGACGCCAGTATACTCTTGGCTCCGCCTCTTAGAGGCCCGTGAGCCCGCCTTTCCTGGCTGGCGCCCATCCCCTGTCCACTGCGCCTCCAAGTGAAGGGCCATGTTGTAAGCTCTCTGAGGAATCCCGTGAAAGCCACCCTCACTAGGCTTCAGGTGAGGGAAGGAGCGCCCCAGGCCCTGTGCCC
The DNA here is from genome assembly GCF_036562045.2 of Rhinolophus sinicus. NCBI lineage: Eukaryota > Metazoa > Chordata > Mammalia > Chiroptera > Rhinolophidae > Rhinolophus > Rhinolophus sinicus. The sequence continues at coordinate 2,295,584 of NC_133753.1, read as the reverse complement.
GGCAGGACCAGTTACCAGATCCACTCTTCTCTCACTTCATCCCAGGTGTGAAACACGTTCCCAAGCATTGCCCATGACAGTCTACATGTGGTGACCTAACACCTCATTTGAGACTCTACATCTGCTGTTACTTGATGTACCTCAAAATTTCAGTTTAGTGTTCTGATACACTACAACATGTACACCGCACAAAGGTCATTGTCCTTTTGCTGGGTGGTCCTGTGTTTGTCTGTCACTCCCTAACCCCTCTCCCTACACCCAGTGAGTCTGTGCTCTGGTTCCATTCTGATCATGGGATCCTAGGGGGGCTGCCATGGGGGGTGGACATGTCAGCTAGGGCCAGCTGGTCAGCTCTCCATCTCCCTGATTAGGGTCGTCATGTGACTCAAGCCACATGAGAAGTTTTTTAGGATGTTTTGTACTAAAACTGGGAGACAGTATGTCTTATCTTTTTCTTTAGACCAGGGGCAGGTAAACTTTTTCTGCAAAGGGCCAGCTAGTGAATGTTGCAGGTTTTGCGGGCCCTACAGTCTCTGCCTCGACCCTTGTGACATGAGAGCAGCCATAGACGGTATGTAAGCTGTGAGCATGGCTGGGTGTCAGCGAAACCACAAAAAGAAGTGGCGGGCTGGACTTGCTGGCACTTACTACTTCCCAGCATAAGTAGTGATGGTGGGATTTCAGACCACCAGCCACAGCCCCTGTGAGAGAAAGAAAGGGAGAAGTGGGGAGCATTGGCCACATGAAACAATAAAATGTCCTCTTTAAACCAGTGTAAGAAAGGATCTTGTCATTTGCACCCAAAAGTGCCTTTTTCAAGTAATTAAGAACAAGTGGAAATAATCCAAAAGAAAAATGGTGAAATCATATGAGAAGGCAAAACACAGAAGAGGAAACACAGAGGATCAAAAAACATACAAGTATGAGAACATGCTCAGTCTCGTTGGTGTTAAAATGTACATTAACTTCTGCTTCCAGCCAATATGGTACAATGGGGACCAGATTTACCCTCCTACCTGAGACAATGAAAAAACACACACACAATATACACAAAACAATTTTCATGACACTGCAAATCAGGCATCAAAGGACCGTGATCCCTGAGACATCATAAACAAAAGAGGTGATTCCTATGACTGCCCAGCCAGGGAGGGGGCACTGAGATGGAGCCCAGGGGACTAGCTGAGAAGAGGAGCTGAGACCCTGGAGACCAAGGCAGCAAGAAGAGCTGGGATGTTGTCCTGCTCAGGACAGAGAACCAGAAAGGAGTGAGCACCACAGAAAAAGAACCCTGGAGACCCACAGATCTACAGGGCGTGGTGTAGGCCTCAACCCAGCAGGCACCGAGGGTGCCATCACCCTGCAGCCCAGTGCATGGGCCCAGGAACCAAGCAGTGGGCTAGGAGGGGCCCCTCCCACCATTGCACCTAATGACACACTACAGGAATGTCTGCTTTCCTTCCTGTGACCTTGGGCTGGTGTCCAAGAAAGGAGTGGTTCCATCAGGAAACACAGTCATGCTTCTGATGAATTAGAGCCGAGGCGCCCCTCCCCACAGGCCATTTCTGGTTTCTCCTGCCACGGAGCCAGCAGGCAGAGAAGGGTGCTGCCTGGGACACTGCTCCCAATTGTCAGAGGGAGCTTGAATGGTTTTGACACATGGGGGCCAGGTGGACTACGTGTGGGGCCCAGGGATTCACATGGTGCTTAAAGGTTCTTACTGGAAAAAGGGAAGGGAGTTCATTAGGGACAGGCCCATAAAGGACTCAGGTTTGGGTCATCCCACCATCCCCGCCTGCTGCACTGCCCGACCTGGCAGTCTCCCCCATCTACGCGGGCTGCCAGAGGCCCCTTCCCAAAGGCTGGTTCTGAGTACATCTCTCTCAGCTCAGAAGCCTTCCACGGCTTCCCATTGCCTCAGGGACCAAGGAGGCCATCTGAGCCCATGATCCAGGATTTCCTCTCCCAGAGCCTACAGCTCCACTGAAGGGAATTACTTGCTGCCTGGAAAGGGCAGGTGTGGAGGTTGGACCAGGGAGTCAGGGAGGAGGCACCCAGAATGGGGGGCCTTTGGGGAGGACACCCAGACTTCAGTGCAAACACTCTAAGTGCCCTGAGCACAGCACTTTGCAGACCAACCTGCCCAGGACCCGGTGAGCAGGGACAGGAATCCCCCCCCCCCCCCCCCCCGTTTTTCAGAAGAGCAAATGGAGGCTCAGGGCAGTGAAGTAGCTGCCGGTAGCTCTTTTCTGGGTTTTGTGCGAGGCAAAGTGAACAGCAAAGTCTCCCGTGACCCCCACTATGAGGCGGTGCGGGAAGTCCTGCACGGAAACCAGCGCAAGCGCAGGAGGTTTTGGAGCCAGTGGGGCGGCACATCAGCTTGAAGAACTATGACCCTCAGAAGGACAAACGCTTCTCAGGCACTGTCAGGCTTCAATCCACTCCCCGCCCCAATTCTCCATCTGTGTTCTGGGGGACCAGCAGCACGGTGACGAGGCCCAGGCTGTGCATATCCCCCACACGGACATCAAGACCCTGAAGAAACTCAACAAGAATGAGAAACTGGTCAAAAAGCTGGCCAAGAAGTATGATGCCTTTTTGGCTTCAGAGTCTCTGATCGAGCAGCTCCCAGGCATCCTGGGTCCAGGCCTGACTAAGTCTGGCAAGTTCCCTGCCTTCTGTCCCACAATAAGAACACGGTGGCGAAAGTCGATGAAGTGAAATCCACCATCAAGTTCCAGATGAGGAAGGTGTTGTGTTTGGCAGTGGCCGGTAGCCACATGAAGGTGACAAAAGATGAGCTTGTGTACATCCACCTAGCTGTCAATTTCCTGGTGTCATGACTCAAAAAGCACAGGCAGAACGTCCGGGCTTTCTAGATCAAGGGCACCATGGGAAAGCCCCAGCACCTGCACTAAGTAAGGCACAGCTTCATAAATCATAGTGCTACCAAAAAAAAAAAAAAAAAAAAAGTAGCTGCTGGTAAGTGGCAGGGCCCGCGTCTGCCCAGGCCCCTGGCCGAGCTTGGCTGCCTTTCCTCAAAGCAGCACACGCCGCCTTCTCACTGAGGCTGGTGTCCTCTTCCCAAGAGCAACCCCGTGAGGAGTAACTCCAGTGACCTGTGCGTGCCCAGCACTCTCCACACAGCCCCTCCCTTACTGCACACAGCCCTGTCCCCTCTCCACCGTGCAGATCAGAGTGGTCAGAGGAGCCAGGACTTGTCTAAACCCGTGTGGCCAGCAGAGGCCTGGGCATTGCCTCTGAGCACAGACATGTCCTCCGGCTGCAAGGCTGCCTTGTTCTGCCCAGGGTGTGGACAGAGGAGCCTGGGAGGGGCACACTGAGGACACTTCTGTCCGTCTTCCACCTTGTGGATCTCAGTGTGGTCTCCGGACCCAGCTGGGGACTCATTAGAAATGCCCCCAAACCCACTGACCAACAACCAGTGGGGCAGGGCCCTCCCTGTGGTTCTGCTGCATGTTGGATAGAACCACTGCTGCAGGCTTCTCTGCTCTGGGCCACAGTGGGCCCTCAGCTCCTGCCTACGTATACCCCTCCCCCGAGGGCTGGGTGACAACAGAGGGAGGGAGGGAGCCCAGGGTGCTGATCTTCAGGGGCCACCATCTGGCTTAGACCTGCAGTGGATAGTCCACTGTTCCACCTGAGGAGCCCAGGAGACGGGTACACCCATTAGTCAATCATCCCTCACCTGCTAAGTGGGTATAGTGGTCCCACCCACCACTCAGGGCTGCGAGGATTAAGTGAGACAATGCACAGGGTGGGTGCAGAGGGCACTCCATAAGCCACATCTTCATCATCAGAATGGCATTTATCATCACAGGGCAAACAGCCCTTCGACCAGCAGATGATTTCCCTAAATTGGCCTTTAGGACCCAGTGCACCTGCCTCCTACTGACTCTCTGCTGGCTGGGGAGCCAGGAAGCCTGGCCCATCCCTGCATGGCCGCAGCCTGGGCCACCCCCTCACCGGTTCTTCCTGCGTTTCCCCACCCTCCCACCCAACCCACTGCGGCCCAGAGCACAAACCCTGGGGCGCAGGGTTTGGGGGCGTCTGCTCCCGCTCAGGAGATGCACCTGCTGGGCGGGTGTCGCACTGCAAGTTTGGTGAATATCTACAGGAGGAAATGGTGGCCCGAGTGGCTGAATGACCTGCCAGTAGGTCGGGGTGGGGGTGGGGATGGAGGAGACTGGAGCTGCTGGGACAGGAGTGGGGCGCGGGGACGTAGAGAGGGTGGTGTCCCGGCCTGGGCGGGGTGCATATCTGGCGTGCATTTCCCCCTTGCTGCTCCAGGGCTCAGAGGCCGGGCAGGACAGGGGGTGCCAGGCCCCACCTTTCAGCAGTGACGTGAGGGCTGTAGCCGGCCAGGCCTCAAACCCGGCTCCGCCCCCACCCGCAGGCGGGGCTGGGGATGGAGCGGCTGTTTTCCCTCCACCCTTGTCCCCCAACCGGGTTCCCCTCATTTTGCTCAGGACTGGCCCCTTCCCCTGCCGCCATCACGGCTTTGCGCCCAGGCGCTCAGGGGATTCACATGGGGGCTTTCAGAGACCAGATCTCACAGGCTTAAAGAATCGGTTAAACGGGAGGCTGCCAGGAAGTGGGCAGTTTCTGCGTCAGATGCGGGCCTGACACCCATCCGGCTGTCCACAGGGACTCAGCGCCTCTGGCGGAGGGAAGACAGGGACCACTCCAGGGCTCCCCTGTGGGCAGCTGGTCTTTGAAGGCAGGAGGCTCGGGAAGACTCCAGTCCCAGCATCAATTCTGCATCGTGAGCCCTGGGGCAAGACACTTACTCCCCTCTCTGAGTCTCAGAGTCTGAGCCTGTACCAGGAACAGGGGTTAACAGCCCCTGTTCCCACACCAATAGATTGTCCTGGTCACAGCTGGGGTGGATGAGAGGTGTGGCTCCCTTGCTCCTCACACCCTTTCCCCCAGAGCACGCAGCTCTGTCCAGTGTTGGCAGCATGTCTCTTGTGCCCACTCCAAATTCCAGCCAGCTCTGTGACCCTGGGCAGCTCCCTCCCTCCGCCTCTCTGTGCCTGGTCTCTTCCTCTGTAGAATGGGATAATAATGTACCATCCTCATAGGGTCTCCATGATTCAATGGGCTAGGCAAAGCTCCCAGACAGTGCGTAGGATACAGGAAGTGTATGCAAGCTCAGCTAGAATCACGGTGTATCCACAACATCTCTGTGCTATACAAACGTACATATGCATAAAGGGGCAAAGATTTTAAACTTTATATTTGTTACACAAAGGTGGCTCCTGATAGGCACTGCGCACATACCAACACCTCCTGGAGAAGGATTTGTCACCACCTCAATACACAGGAGCTGCAGCTTAGTGGGTGAAGCTGAGGTGGTCCCATGTGGCAAGCCCTGGGGTATATCCTAGGCTGGCCAGCTGGGTCCTGCCCTCTGCTCCTGGCAGTGGGTGAGTCCTTAGGAGGCTCTAGAGATTAAAACCCTGCCCCACCCATGAGCCCTGCCCAGCCTCAGTCTCTCCCTGCGCACAGCAAGATGGGCTGGGTGAGGGAAGGGCAGTCCACAGCACTGTGTGGCGGTTTGGCCCAGGATGGGGAGGGTGGAGCACTCTAGGCCCGGTGGGATGACAAGCCCTGGATGACCCGGGAGGTGTGGCCTTGGACAGCTCTCTTCCAACTCCTAGGCAACTCCTCAGTGGGACCAGCCTGGGGTCCCAGCAGCAGCTCCAGCTCACGCCTGCGCCTTGGTCTCCACACCTGGACTGCCTCTCTCACTTCCATTCTCACGGTCCCATGTCACCTGTACTTCAAGCCGGAAATCAAGCACCGCCCCCTTCTCCTAGACTACCCAGGTCCAGCTTCCTGCTCCGGGACTGTGAAATGGGGAGAAAGCCCCTTCTCCCCAGTGAGCAGGGTGTCAGCGCCACGCTGGACGTTGGACCCTGGATCCTGTCCGGGTTTGCGTCCGATTCTTGAGCCGACCCACTCTCTCTGAGCCTCAGTTTCTCCGGCTATGCGGGGGGGCGGAGGCTACAGGCGGCGGCGCTGAGTGGGGAAAGAGGCTACAGGAGGCCACTAGGGTCTCCTTCTTTGGATCGTGAAACCTGGAATCCCCGCTCGCCCGTGGGGAGAAAGAGGGAAGGGACAAAGACTGGTAGAAACCGACCGAGAGACAGGCTCCGAGCCACCAGGTCCACCGGGAGGGCGGGGCGCGGGGCAGCCCTCGGTGCTTCCTTCAATCCCACTCCCAGCATCGGAGGGGAACGAGGCCCCCAGGTCCGCAGCCCTGAAACTGCCCTTTCCTCCACGGTTTCGAGAGCGCGAGGAGTGGTGCTAGGGGTAGGCGGCCCCCTGGCCGGCGGGGGCTGAAGTCCCAGGGCAGTCCGGCGGGCGTTCGTCGCCTGGTCGGGAGGGGGCGCTGGAGGGGACCTCCGCGGCCCACAGTGAACGACGAGCTCGACCACCCGGAGTCTCGCGGAGGTCGGCCTGTCCAGCCCACAGTGCAGCTCAAGGGAGGGAGGTTCAGGTCTGGGGGACAGGACTGGGTCCTCCTTTCCCTACTCCAGTCTCACTGGGAGGACAGATTCCCCCACCTCTAGGATCTATTTCCCCCTAGCCCGGCTTGTCCCCGGGCTTGTCCCCGGGCTTGGGGTAAGCAAGTCACATCGCAGGCCTCCAGGGATGCCTTCTGTGGTGGTGGCTGATAGCAACGACTCCTGGGGTCCCACAGACCCTGGGGAGGGCTCCCTGCACTGTGCCTTGCAAACCTGCTCGCCCACTCGCGGGGGCTGCCTCTGTTGATGTGATTCTCTTATTATGGCATTTTTAAAACTGAAATCTGATTGGTTACATTAGAAAGAAACGTTCAGAAACTTGATTTGTTTAGCCAGTGTTTCCGGGCTGGAGATTTAGTGTTGGAGCAAGACAGTTGAAATTCCTGCCTGAGGGCCTTTCCTTCCAGCAGGCTGAGACAGTCGTAGGAGTGGGAGTTGGTTTTCTCCAGCCACACACACACCCCACACCCCCATCCCCTGGGACCATCCACTCTTCCTCTTGGGTCATTTACTTAGGACCCTCTGCCCACCAGCCTACCAAAGGCAGAGGGGCTCAGTCTTGGACCTGCTTCTCACATGAAGACAAAGTATAGGACGAGGGAGCTCATATTGCACTTCAAATTATTAAATATTTCAAATTAACACCCAAATGCTGTTTGGTCGCTTTTGCTCGGCTGTTGCCATCGTGGAGTCTGGGGCGTTTTACCCAAGGATGGCCACAAGAGGGCGCCAAGAGCAAACCTTCCTGGCTCTGAGCCAGAATTCCACCATTTTCCCCCCCCCCCCCCCCCCCCCCGCCCAGTTCCCCCCAGCCCAGGGACGCTGCCCTCACCTCCATTCACGCTTCGGAGGTGAATGTATGGGTGAGGGGTCTGGGAAGCGGATAATTCCAGCCTTACCGTGACCAGAGAACATCAGACATGGTTGGGTTGGTCCTTACTCTTCATTTAGTCCACCTGGTCTTCCTACTCCATCGGTAGGGACATGGAGGCCCAGAGAGGAGCGTGGCCTCCCAAGGACACACAGCAAAGACTGGGCGTGGCCAGGACGCACAGCTCCTGTCTCAAGATCTGCTTGTCTCCTGTGGAAAGGCCCCTGGTTGGGTGATGAGGGGGTTGGGGAGAAGGAAAGGGAAGAGCAGACTGGGAGGCTGGCAGCAAAGATAGGCCCCAAGGCTGACTCTGGGCTCAGATATGGGCCTCCAGGCCTGTCTGTAAAGATACTCCCGGTCCTCAGCTTCCTGCTCCGCTGTCAGAGCTTTCTGCTTTCTGCTGCAAGGGCCTTGAGCACTTCCTGAGAGCCCAGGAGCATGAGGCTCTTGTCAGCTAACACCGTGGATGACAACCAACACCTTAGGTGACAACTAGCACCCTTATTAACAAGTAGGGAGAGCAATTCCTGTCCAAGTGGAAAGGAGTGGGGTGGCCTTTTGGGGGTTGGCAGTAGACAGGGGAGCATGCCAGCACAGGCTTTCCTGACATGAGGCTGTCTGGGTGTTCGGATGGTGCAGGTGCAGCCGCAATGACCACTCTGTGTGACCATAAGGCAAGCCCCTGTTCTTCTGGTTCAGGTGCCTTAGGGTGGAGAAGTGCATGTATATGGGGGTGGGAGCTTCTTAGAACTTAGCTGACTGGTGTACTTGCCTGCCTAAAACCCTCCCAGAACTTCTTGTCTCCAGGCCCACATCATCAGGGACCCACCCCTAAGCCAGGTAGCCCTAGTCATGCATGATCCTATGCCAACCTCTTTTTCCAGTCTCATCTCTCTTTACACCTACGTCATCAGGTCCCCCACACCACAGCCACTGTGCCCAGACCAGGTCTCTGCTGATCTTGCTGTGATGCCCCACCCCAATCCTCCAGTGAGGAACTTGTGCAAAGAGCTTCAGCCATCCTATTGCCAGAAGATGGAGCCACCGAGACTTTGACACAAGAGATATTTTTACACTGACGCTTCTCTGTCTGATCTGTTTCCCTTTTGTGGACCATCACACCATAAATTTATCAGCCCATGAATTTGGATGGGATTCTATTCATCTTGATGTTCCCAGAATCCAACACTAAAACTAGTAATAAATGTTTAATATTGTGTTTAATATTACTATTTATTAATAAATGTTTAGTTGTTTATGAATTAATGGGCAAAAGAATGGTGAAAAGATGGATGGATGGATGAGTGATGGAGATGGGTGGTGGAGAGATGGAAGTGAGAATGGTTAACTGATGTTTATGTGTAAGAATAAAATACGAGGATAATAGATGAATGCATGGCAGGATGATGGACAGGTAAATACTAGGTCGATGGATGGTTGGTGGGAATGAATGACTGGACGGGGAGATGAATTAATGGATGATGAAATTGTAGAATGTGTGGGGGGCAGATGGATGTATAGATAATGGTTAGATAGATAATGGAAGAATAATAGATGGTATGCTGGACTGTGGGTGGGTGGAAGCTAGTGGATGGTGGATGCATCTATGAAATGGTAGTTGGTTAAGTGATGATGAACAGATAAATAGATTGTAGGTTGATAGATGGAGGGTGGATAGATGAAGACACTAAGTTGATGGATTGATAGATACTGAAAGAATCTATACATAGTGAATTAATTGCAGGTAATAGGTGGTGAGTGGTGAATGCTTGTGCTGAATTACAGAAGTATGGATGGATGGTGGATAAATAGTAAGTATGTGATTGTGATAGATCTCTCCATAGAGAATAGATGGATAAATGTGAATGTACATATAGTTGATGGATGGATCATGAATGGTGAGCAAATAAATGGTGGCTGGATGGTTCAAGAATGGAGGACTAGATGGCAAATCAATGGGTGGTTTCTAGGAGGACAGATAATGGATTGTGTACTGTAGAAGTGTAGATGGAGGTGAATGGTGAATAGATAATGAATTCTGGATGGATAGATGATGATTAGGTGATTAATGAATAATGGTTAAATGACACATGGCTATATCTTGGAAAATGGCTGAATGAAAGGTGAATGTTGGATGTGTAGATGGTGGAGAGATGGTGGCTGGATGGTAGGTGGTGAGTGGTAAATGGAAATGGATGGTTTAATGTATAGATGGAGGAAGATGGATAGATGGCAAGTGGATGGTGAATGGATGATGAACGACGATGGATATTGAATGAATAGTGAATAATGGATGCGGGATGATGTACAAATAATGAAGAAATGGATGGCAGGTAGATTATAATGATGGTTGGATTATGGTGGATGAATGCTCATTGCTGTTTCTCTACTTTATGCCCAGCACCTAGAATAATGTTTGGCACATAGAGGGCACTCAATAAATCTTTCCAGAATGGGTGAATATGGATGGATGGTAGATGATATTTGAAGGGGTTTTGGATGAATAGTGAATTATGGCTGGATGATAGATGGATGGATGGATGGATGGATGGATGGATGGATGGATGGATGGATGGAGGCTGTTGTGAGATGGACAACAAATGGCTAAATATGTAGTGAATGGGGATGGTAGGTGGTTGGTGAGTAGTTCATAGAAATATAAATGGATAAGAGGTGGTGAGTGACTGGTGGTGATTGAATGTAGATGGATGAATCATGGCTAGTTGGATGGATGGAGGCTGATGGATGGGTGGTGGACAAATCTGGATAAATGAAGGGTAGGTAGATGGTAGATTGACAATTGACAACCAGATATGTGGTGAATGGATAAATGAATGGCAGATGAATAGATAGTTGATAAATACTGATGGAAAACTGTTAGATTGTGAATAATGGATACATAGGTGGTGGAGGGATGGATGGTGAATGAATGTTGGGTATTTTCATAGCGATGCTTGGTAAATGGTGCGTGTGGGTGGTAAATGGATAGTTGCATGATGAATGGATGGCAGTTGGATAGTGGACGGTGGTTAGAATTGAATGGTTAATGGATCTTGGATGGTGGATGATGGCTGGTGGCTGGTGGATAGTGGATGGATGTTGGACGATTCATAGATAATAGTGGCTGGATAAGTGGATGCTGAATGATGGATTGTGGGTGTTGGGTGAAGGCTGGATGTTTAGATGCTGTGTGGTGGATGTTAGATGGTGTTAGATGCTGGATTGTGGATGCGTGGGGAATTATGTGGGTCAGAGGTTATGTACCTTGGCTTCAGGTGTCAGATCTGTGCATCTGGCTGAATGAGAATCATTGTCCCAGGACTGTTTTGCTCCTTTTTGGGAATGGGATTAGGGATGAAGATGAGAGGGGAGTGGTTGGATGACGTCTCCCACCCCATCACACACACCTTGGCCCTCCTACTTCCTTGACCACTTTTCCTTGCCCTCCTCACTCCTTCCATTTGGATGATGTCCTCTTTCTATATATCTAGCCCCACCCAATTCTGTCCCCTGAATTCCTGAACCTTAAACTTGAGACTCAGGATCTCAAGTAGAAATGAGCAGGAGAAGGAGGGAACTAGCCTGGTTAGGAGGACTCTGGCAGCTGCTCCTACTTGGGTCAACAACCACCTTGCTTGCTCAGCAGGATATTGAGAACAAGTCGTTAGAAGAAGGGAAAATGCTGGAGAGGGAGGGAAACCATCCTGCTTATCAGAATATACGTCCTGCTTCTCAGGACCACTTTTAATGAGCTTGAGATAAATCATGGGAAATTAACATGTTGTCACGCGGGGTGTCAGGCGGGGTCTCTAGTCCTGCTCCCCATATAAGAACGCAGGATATGGTGAGGCCAAAAAGGAACACCCACGGAGCCATAGGTAGGGAGTCAGACCACTATATTCTCGCTGGCAGCTGGGTTGGAGACACAGGAAGCAGGAGCCACACTGTCCACAACCCGCCATCCTAACTGCAATCTGTGCTTGCCAGCCACCATCTTCTTGCTAGCCCCCATTTTCTGCTAGCGTAGCCACAGCAGTTATATTAGTGGCCAATGGCTCACTGGTTACAGCTGACAGCCAACTAGCCACAGCTGATGGCCATCCAATCACAGTTGATGGCCATTTACTACCTGAGCCAGCACCTTTCTATGTGAGGCCGAGAGCCTGGAAACTGCTTTCTGGGGCTCTGTCCCACACATGTTCACGCTTACATTCTGAGAAACAACCTTGAGAACCAGAGAGGAGAACAGGTCACTTCAGAAGAGAGAAAAAAAGGAAGAGAGGGAGACAATTCCACCCATAGAGATAAAAACCCTCACACAATGTAAAGAGAGGCTGCTTCCCTCTCTTGGGTCAGCTGCTCCAAGTCTCTGAGTGGACTCTCCTTTACTAAAGAACTTCTTGCTGCACAAACTCTGTCTCTTGACTGAATGCTTTCCATCAAGAAGACAAAGAGCCCAGGTACGACGTCATCCCCAGGAACAGTTCTACCTGGGAGCTGGAGCCAGGAGGGCGGAGGCTCGGAGGGGCGCTGCGCGGACCGAGGAGGGGCGTGAGTGTGAATGAGGGGCCGGGCGAGCGAGCGCATGTGGGCGGAGAGCGCGGAGAGCCAACCCGGACAGAGGGAGGGCGAGCCGGGCTAGCAGCGCTGAGCTGACCGTGGTGGCCCCAGCGCGAGCATCCAGCCCACGAGGGTGAGTGATGAGGCGCAGGGGCTACCCTTTCTCACCCTTGCCCCGGCCTGCGGCCCGGAGGTGCCCTGGCGGCCAGGCGAGGCGCGTCTGAAAGAGGAGGAAGGGGGCGGTTTGGGGAAGGGGAGGGCGTGGGGACCACGGTCAGCCCTTGGCTGCTGGACGCCAGGCTTTGGGCGAGAGCAGAACTCCTGGGATCTGTGCACGGCCATACCTGGCCCTACACACCTGAGAGCCTGTGGAGTGTGGGTGGTGGGAGCCCTGGAGGGGTCGGTGCCCCCTCTGGACCCTCGCGTGGGGCGCACTAGCTCTCTGCCTGCTCCCTGGCGGGCTGCCTGCCCGCAAGGTGACAGCTCTATCACCTGTGTCAGTCATCACTCCTCTCTCTTCCATCTGTATCACCTTTCTGGGTCTGTTTCTGTCTTCTTTCTCCGTCATCTCTGCTTTGTCTGTGGCCAGTGCTTTTCCTGCTTCCCCTCTGTCTCTTTCTCACATCTGTCTGGATCTCTGAGTCCACTCTCCTGTCTGCGTCCCAGCTGCCCTAGCTGAGGTTCTGGGTTCCTGGGATGAAGTCGCAGGACGGGCTCATTTAGAGGGCCAGACCTGGGAGCAGGGGGCATGGGGTGGAGAGAGACTTTCACGTGCTCTGGGATGAGGTGGAGGCACTGGAGGGTATGACTTGGCTGCCCACTGCCCCGGGATGTCCAGTGCAGCGCATGCTCCCCTCCTACCTCTCCTGGGTCTGGGTGGGAACTGAGCTGACCTGAGCTGGGTATTTGTGAAAGGAACCTCATTTCCCAGAATAGCAGCCCTCCCCCTTTGCTGGGTGACCACAGGACCTCCCCACCCCCCAAGCACCAGGGCATCATGGGCATTCCGTCCTCTGGTCACTGCTCTCCCTCTGCCCAGTACCCTCCCAGCACTCCTGCCCCTTGCCTGTGCCCCCAGCTGCCTCCCAGGCACTGCCAAAGGGAGGTGTCTGCCTGCCAGACCGCACCCCTATTTCTGCCTCTGGCCTAGTGCAGGTGGAGAGTCTTAGCCTGCCGCGCCTCTCTTCCCAGAGCCTTGCTGTGTGGTCTCTGGCTGGGCTCCCTTGCCCTTGTGCCTGGCCTGAGCTCATAGCCAAGTGCAGGCTGGATGTCAGCTTTCCTCCAGCTGTGGGTGTTGAGGGCCCGGCCCTGGGTGTGTGTGGGGTGTCTGCTCTCAGGGCCGGAGTGGGGACACGGGCACCTTTGCCTCTGGCTGACTTGAACCCGGGCCCTGCTGCTCTCGGCCTCCTGTCTCGGAAACCCATTTGGTTCCCTCCACTCTCCATGCCCTCCCCGCGCTATGTCCTGACTCAGGCCATCTTCTCTCCTCTCCACTGGCCTAGCTGCGTCCTGCTCGTCCCTTGGGCCTCAGATCAGCTGACCCCGTCTCAGGAAGCCTTCGTGGGTCTTAAGGCTGGGCCAGCCTCCCCCTCCTGCCCCTGCCCCTCTGCAGCGCTGGGCACACGGTGTGGTGCCCGTCTAGTGCCCCCTCTGATGGTGGGCCCAGGCAGGGATTAGCAGTGATAGAGGTCCATCTGAGCCAGGGGCGCTGGGCCGAGGGTGGGTGGGGTGGTTGTGGGCTGGAGCAGCCTGAGGCTTCCAGAAGAAGGGTGGGATCCAGCGTCCGTCCCTCAGCAGACACTTCTGCCTCCGCGTCTGTCTGCTCCCTGTCTGTGTAGCCCGACAGTGGCAGCGACATGAGTGCCCCTCAGCCTGCCATGCCAGAGCTAAGCCCAGCTGAAGAGGCCGGAGGCCTAGCAGGAAAGGTATGTAGTTGGGGCCCTGGGGTGCCAGCCCTCAGCTTTGGGGGACAAGAGGGAGCCAGCCTCAAGCCCTGGCCCATGACTTGGGGCATACCTCAGTTTAGCTGCCTGGGTGGGGTAGGCGGTTGCTCTGTCTATAGGAGTCTGATAAATAAAGCATTGAAGGCCGGGCAGCCCTGGCTTCCTTAGCACCCCTTCCAGACCGTGGGGACCCCAGGACTTGATCCTCAGGGCACTTTTCTCTCTGATGGCTGGGGCAATGACAGGGTCCCCTGCCCTTAGCTCTACTTTTTATTTGCTGGGGGGTGTTGATGCAGCTAAAAGTGAAGTGTCTACACACAGGGTACAGTTTTAATGTTCTGAGAGCTCATTGTTGAGGGCAGTGGGGCTGGGTGGGGGGAGGACGGAGTAGCACAGGGGGCCAGTCTGAAGCCTGGGGTTGCAGACACAGCCTCCCTGGCAGGGCAGATGGCAAGAGGTACACCAGTCCTTGGAACTCCAAGCTCTTCCTCACCCTGATAGCACACTCTGGGCAGAGTAACACCCCTGGTTTGGGGTCAGCAGGGCTTCCCAGAGGAGGTAGGAAGGAGAACAGCAGTTGGGGAAGGATTCCAGGAGGGGAAGAAGCCCCCGGACTGGCAATGGCAGCAGAGGAGCCAGGAGGCATGACTGGAACACTGCTCAGCTTTTCCTCTGATTCCACAGATGTCCCAGCCCAATGACCTGTTCTCACACTTCAAGGTTACCTGGGTACTTGGTTAAAATGCCGATCCTTGGGCTGGAGCCCAGGAATGTGCATTTAAACACATGTGCGGGTGGTTCTCCTGCCGTGGTTCAAGGGCTGGAGAGCCAAGTTCTGCCTGTTGTATGCCTGCCCTTCCTCGAGGCTCTCACGCCATTGGGGGAAGGCGGACCTGCACCAAGCAACTATCTTGCTAGGTAAAGAGATGGGGGTGGGGAGCTCCAGGAAGGGGACCAGCCCCACAAAGCCATGGAGGTGGGACGTGTAGGCAAGCCCGGGCTGCTGCCGCGCTGGGGCTGGAGGTCTGTGCAGTAGCTCTGGCTGCTGGAGCCTATACCTTGGAAGGCCTTGAATGGGAGGCGGAGATGCTGAGGGCACCGGGAGGGCTTGGGGAGGCGCCCCCGCACACTCTTGTGGGCACTGAACAATGAGCCCAGAGTGAGTTGCTCAGGTTGCCATGGCAACAGTTTCCTGCTCCTCTGAGCAGGGAGGAGGTCAAGGGCCCAGTGGGGAAGACCCCAGAAAGGGGCTGTACCTGGAGGCAGCTGGGGGTGCACAGAAGCCCTGGGATCACTCAATGTATGACCTTGGTCTCTCTGGCCTCTGTGAAATGGGCCTAAGGGCTGAACCCAAGTGGGTCCTGTGGTGCCCCAGGAAGAGCTGTGACCCCAGATGTCAAGTGCCGCAGCCCAGCCCCAGTGGTGGGATGGTGGATGGTCTGGGACCCTCTCAGGGATGTGTGTGTGAGGCCCCAGGGCAGGCATGGGAGGGAGTGGGGCGCTCAGGGCCCGGCATTGCCCTGACCCTGCCCACCCTCCCCACAGGCTGTGGTGGGTGCCCGGGAGAAGGGCCCTCGGCTGGGCCAGCGGTTACCCTCAATCGTGGTGGAGCCCAGCGAAGTGGGCACTGTGGAGAGTGGGGAGCTGCGTTGGCCCCCGGAGGGTGCCCAGAAGGGATCCCCCCAGAGCCAAGCTGCTGCTGGTGAGTGACGGGCTGCCTGTGGGGGTGTCGAGAGAAAGGATTCAGAAGCAGGGTCTCCTTCCTGCCCACTCCTGCAAGCAGAGCCCTCCAGCCCGCTCAGACCTCACCCATCTGTCTGCCCTTTGACCTCTGCTTGGCAAAGGCACTGCCTGGCCTTACCACTCTTCCTGTCACCATACCCCTCCCACCTGCATGCGAGGTCCCCTCATCCATTGTTGGGGCCCCAGGCCTGGCACAGGGGAGGTGTGCTGTGAGCATTTGTTGGGTGAATGGTGGCACATTCTCATCCCTCACCATCCTGTCCCGTCTCCTCTTTCCTCTCCTGCCCTCATGATGGAGCAGGTGTGCATTGCCCACTAGGGCTTGGGAGGGGTGAGGGTATGTGCGTGAGCAGTCCTAGCCCAGGTGTCCTCAAGGTGTGGAGATGGGCCAGCCCCGTGGCAGTCTCCTGTCCTGGGTAAAGGCCGAGCTGCTGCTGAAGCAAAGGAAGCTTCTGGGAGGAGGACGTGTGAGTAAGAGAGTGGTCAGCCAGGAGCCAGGGCTGAGGTGCGGGAGAGACAGCCGGCTGCACAGCGGGGTAGGGGCTTCGGTGAGGGCACATGACGAGTGAGCTGTGCCTGGGAAGTTTGTCCCCTGAAGACCCCTCGGGGGTCTGTCCCTTGCTGAGGAAAGGAATTTGGTCTCGGGGGTTGCTTATCACCCTACCTGCCCTTTCCCCCTCCTCAGATGACAGCCACCACCCCAGCAGGCCCTTTTGGTCCACCAGCCCCTGCAGCTTGGCCAGAAGTGGTCTGTCCATGCCATAAACCCCCTCCCCAAAGCCCCCTCAACCTCTGTCAGGTCTCGGTTGGGGCCCAGGCAATCAGGACAACCCCTTGGGTGGGACTTGGGTCGTGGGGCCATCTCCAGGTCTGTCCTCAACCTCCCCCCAATCTGCCACCCGCTTACTCTGGTGGAGGTGCCAGGGGGTGGCTGTTCCTGCTCCCAGAGCCTGGCCTCGTCCTTCCTCCCAGGCTTAGGACTGCGCATTCAGCACCCTTCCCCCTACACCTGGGGAACTTGTAGTTGCCCCAGCCCAGCTGCCTGCCCCACCCGGCCGCAGCACCCCATCCACACATTTCCTTGCAAACCTGTCAGAAACACAGCCCCACCAACATGGAGGCCTTCATGTTTCTGCAGCCCCCTCACGGAGTCTGCCAGCAGCACCAGGGAAGGCTCCGGATGACGCCGGCAGCGAGTGTGCCAGTTCCAAGGACCAGGCCCCCATGGCGCAGTAATGGGACAAGGACATGGCCAGATTCTACTGTCCTGCCCACCCTGCCATTGCCCTCTGACAGCTGAAAGGGCCTCAGCCCCAGGGTGGCCAGGCTGATGCTCAGAGAGGACAGAGGCCAGCTACCATCTCCGGCCTCACGGGTCTGGCCAGGCCCACTGCCCCTGCCCCCTCCGTCCACGGCCCAGGGTCTGCATCACACTCCTCCTTGTTCTGTTGTTTGAAGCAGAAATAAAGGCTCTTCCTGGTGGTCAGTGGGCACACCAGTGTGGACTCGAAGGGCTAAGAGCTATTTTGGTTCTGCCAGTGGCCTTCGAGGCAAGGGCTTCGGCTTGGAGCCCAGGCTGAGCAGGCCAGGGTGCTAAGTGAGAAAACATGTGGGTGTTCTGCATGGGGGTGAGGCCAGGGCAGCTGGTGGGGCTGTCCAGGGACTGTCGCGTTTGCTCCTCTGGCGCCCCTGCCTGGGGCCCTGTGCTCTGCTCCACCTCATCTGAGACTGCTTCAGGAAGGACCAGCTTCTGCAGGTGGCCTCTCCACCCCTCCTTGGGGCCTGTAGCCCTGGCTGAACCCCGAGGGCAGAGTCTTTCCTGACACCCCTCTACCCTGGAACATAGGGCATAGGAATGGTACAGGAAGTAGATGCCCTATTCCAGGCTGGATCTCATTAAATCCTCACAAAATTCCCATTTTACAGAAGAGAAAACTGAGATGTAAAGGGAGGTGCCTAAATCTATGATGGGATCCCCGCGGCTGGGAAGCCACCCAGCTAGACGGAGAGCCCACATGGGAGATTGGGTGGCACCTCTTTCCTGCATCACGTGAGGGTCCTGTCCCTTTATGGGGTCCAGCCACATTGTCTCTTGGCTCTGTCCCACTGAACGAGAACAGAGGAGCCCTACTGGCTGGTTGGGTTGGCATTAGGGGGCAGAAACCTGATCACTGCCCGGGACTGCTCCCCAGGTGTGCCACCCTCCCTCCCATCTTCCCAAACTGGCCCTCTGCCCTCAGCTACCCTGACCCAGGCCGAGGGAAGCTCAGGGCCTGGCAGGGGGGCACTTGGCATAAATGTTAGCTCAACAAAGTACACAGGCCCAGGCAGGGTGGGGCAAGGCCCAGTGAGCATGGAGGGGGAGGTGGGAGACACAGGCCCCTCTGTTCTTTCCTGGAGGCCTAGCTATAACCTCCAGGATGAATAAGGCGCTTTCTCCAACCTGCCTTCCTTCTAAAAATAGACCCCCAACCCCAAATGCAGGAGAGGTGGGAGGCGGAGGTGTGGAAGTTTGCCTGGCAGCCTGGGAGTCTGTTTTAATTTTAGCCCTGTGACCTGCATGGGCTCCCTACACAGGCCCAGGACGTCCCCGTGGGCCCTCCCCTGGTCTACAACTTGGGAGAGGTGTTGGGCTGTCCTTCAAGACCCTTTCTGTCCTCCAGTCCTTCCTGTCTGGTCCACAAGAGGGTGGGAAAGGGGGCAGACATTTCCAGGAAGCTCTACCAGGACTTGTTGACACATGGAATGTAGGGCCAGGAACCTAAGCAAGGGTGATTCCTGGGGTCATGGTGTGGAACATCGGGTGGGCAATGGTGCCATTTACAGAGATTTCGTCTTCATCCTTCCCAGGCAGTGTTACACCCATTTAAGCACGACTTTCCCAAAGTCTCACAGCTGACAAACAGCTGAGCTTGGACAGAATCCCAGGTGCGCCTGAGACCCGAGTGTGGTGGTGCCCACAGTGCCACTCTGGAACTCACCATGTAACAAAGCATAATTGATGGTGCCAGGACCTGTGCCTAGTGAGCTGGGGGCTGGGGGGTCAGACCCAGGGAGACCCCAGTGGGGGTCTCCCACCCGATGTTCCACACCATGGCCCCAGAAATCACCCTTGCTTAGGTTCCTGGCCCTACATTCCATGTGTCAACAAGTCCCAGTGGGGGCGGGCAGAGCATGTGGACCCT
Source organism: Rhinolophus sinicus (assembly GCF_036562045.2). Lineage (NCBI taxonomy): Eukaryota > Metazoa > Chordata > Mammalia > Chiroptera > Rhinolophidae > Rhinolophus > Rhinolophus sinicus. Next base: position 2,276,728 of record NC_133753.1, on the reverse strand, counting down.
GCCATCCACTCGCCCGCACAGATCAGGGGCCTGCAGCCCGCAGGACCTGGAGCCTTGAAGTCCACCAGGGCCCCAGCCCACCCACCGCCACTCACCAGGGTATGTGCTGGTGGTAATGGTCGGAGGCAGTGCCAGAGACTGATGCCCTGCCCGTGGTTAAGCCCCGTCCCCAGCACGCTGTTGCCAGGCAACCTGGGGAAACGCCCCTGGGAGTCATCCTGCGGCTCCCTCTGGCGTCGGTTAAGGTCACTGCAGAAAGAACGGACATCACCGCCCATTGGGATTCTGACATGGTGTGGGGACAGAGTCCCAGAGAGCAGTTTCCAGGCTCTCAGCCTCACGTGGAGGGGTGCTGGCTCGGTTCTTAGATGGCCATCCGCTGTGGCTGGGTGGCCATCAGCTGTTACTGGTTAGCCATTAGCCACTAATATAACTGCCATGGCTACGCTAGGGGGTTGGTTGGTTGGCGGAGAAGCGGACGGCAGATTGCGGCCAGCAAGTGGATTACACTGCGGATCGTGTGGACCCTGCTTCCTGTGTCGCGTCCAGCCGCCAGCGAGAATATAGTGGTATGACTCCCCTATCTATGGCTCCATTGGTGTTCCTTTTTGGCCTCACCACATCCTGCATTCTTGTGGGGGGAGTGGAACCAGAGTCCCTGCATGACACATGGCGCAGCGAGCAGATTGTGGTGTCGGCCGAAACTTTCCAAAAGGTTGTGGAGCAGCTTGTGCATATAAGCGCTCAGTTTCAGGAAGTCCATGAGGAGCGGTGCCAGTAACAGGAGGTGCCATCTGCTTGGGAGAAATGTGACCCCTCGGTGAATTGGTGGTCCTCTGAAACCTCCAGATGGCACGCCGTCCTGTTGGCTGTGGCGGGTGTCACCTTCCTTTTGGTGGTCTGCTGCTGCTGTCGGCTCCTAGAGGCATCTGACACCAAGGCCTCCACCCAGTCACGAGTGGAAGTGATGTAGCTCCCCATCCCCACGCCCGCCCATCATGCAGCAAAAGGTGAAGCATGAGCAACCTTTGCGCCCCAGGGGCGTTGCTGCAGGCAACCCAGCTGTGACTGAGTTCACGACCTACACCCCATGCACTCCCACTGAGTTGCAGGAGCTGGGGAGGCGGTGGACAGCGCCCTGGAGAGCCAGTCTCGGCTTGGCTATTACGTTTATGGGATGAGGGAGCAGACAACATTCTCTGCTCCCCAGGCGAGATGGAAAAGCTAGCCTTCGTGACAGTGCATCCGTCCCTGTGACAAAGGTTACAGAACTGCCATAGGTTGGCCCACGACCAGGGCAACCACTCTCTAATGGAGTGGCTCACTGCTGGGGTATGCACAGTATGGGGACAGGCTGGCGAGCTGCCAGACACTGTGAGTCAATGGCAATCGTATACTGAACTTACTCAAATCATCCGTGAAATGGGTGTGAGACATGCTATGTTCAACCCTAATATGCGTGGGCCGGATGACGAGCGTTTTACAGCCAACATGAGAACTGGTTTTGGATACTGCCCCTGCAAGTGCCTTTGGATCCTTGGTTGCCATTCTTACACCCTATGAGGGGTGGCAGATCCATGAAGTTACCACCACCAAGGCCACCCTGGGGGATGTTGAAAGCCGGCGGCAAAGGAAGTTAAGACAGGAGGTCCAAGAAGTCGAGACCTGGAAGCCCAAATCAAAAGTAAAGGGGGGGTGGGCTGGCCCAGTGGCTCAGGTGGTTAGAGCTCCATGCTCCTAACTCTGAAGGCTGCCGGTTCGATTCCCACATGGGCCAGTGGGCTCTCAACCACAAGGTTGCCAGTTCGATTCCTTGAGTCCCGCAAGGGATGGTGAGCAGCGCCCCCTGCAACTAAAATTGAACACAGCACCTTGAGCTGAGCTGCCACTGAGCTCCCAGATGGCTCAGTTGGTTGGAGCGTCCTCTCAACCACAAGGTTGCCGGTTCAACTCCCGCAAGGGATGGTGGGCTGCGCCCCCTGCAACTGGAAAAATGGCAACTGGACCTGGAGCTGAGCTGCGCCCTCCACAACTATGATTGAAAGGACAACAACTTGACTTGGAAAAAAGGCCTGGAAGTACACACTGTTCCCCCAATAAAGTCCTGTTCCCCTTCCCCAATAAAATCTTTAAAAAAAAAAAGTAAACGGGCGAGGTCTCGGGCCTCAGAGAGTAACACGCACACAGATGTGGTGTGATCTCATGGCAGCAGTGTTGATTGGTAAAAAATAGACCAACAACCCAATGCACTCCTGCTGGAACTTTGGAAACAGTTGTGTCTAGAACAGCAATTTTGGTGAAGCCTAAATGAGAAGTCCAGGAAAGCGCGACCTGTGTCCCTCCAGGACTTCATGCAGCCACTTGAGGCCGACTCCTTTCAGCTTGATTGGGGGGGGCAAGGTACCTGGTCAGAGGGGACAAGCGGGGACCGGAGGCCATACATTGGTCCCCTTCTAATGTGCAGAGGGTTTTGGCCCTAGGTGACACCAGTGCAGACTGCAGTCTTGTTTATAGGAACCCAGAACTGTTCCCTGGACCAGCAGTCTGCATTGATTTCTACGGGGGAAAAACTGTGACTGTGAAAGCCGTTTCCTTACCACTGGGTATAGGAAGGCTTCCCCCTCATACCTACAAGGTTTATGTCTCCCCCGTTCCGGAGTATATTCCAGGGGTGGACGTGCTACATGGCCTCAGCTTACAGATGTTGGTAGGAGAGTTCCGTCTCCGGATCCGGGTGGTGAAAGCGGTGACACGCGGGCATGCTCACCACCCTCCTCAAGTGTTGCCACAGCCCTGGTGTGTGATTACAGTGCGACAGTACCGCCTGCCAGGAGGACAGGAGGAGACTGGTCGTACAATATTGGAATTGGAAAAGGCACATATTGTGAGGCCAATGCACAGTCCCTTTAACTCCCCAGTATGGCCAGTCAAGAAGCCAGATGGGACCTGGCGAATGACTGTGGACTATAGGGAGTTAAATAAGGTGACGCCACCTTTGCACACAGCAGTACCTTCAATTCACAATTTGATGGATCGTCTGACTGTCCGCCTGGGGACATATCACTATGTAGTGGACTTGGCCAATGCTTTTTTCTCCATTGACATTGCACCCGAGTGTCAAGAGCAGTTTGTTTTTACCTAGGACGGGCAGCAATGGACTTTTCAAGTCCTTCCACAGGGATATTTGCACAGCCCCACTATCTGCCATGGGCTCGTAGCCCAGGATTTGGCACAGTGGGATCACCCATCTGCTGTAATCTTGTTTCACTACGTTGATGACATATTACTAACTTCTGATTCTCTTTCAGATTTAGAGCAAGCAGCTCCCTCTCTTCTCCGCCACCTGAAGTCACGTGGCTGGGTGGTGAACAAGGGAAAGGTCCAAGGCCCTGGCTTATCTGTCAAGTCTTTGGGTGTTGTGTGGTCGGGTAAGACAAAGGTCATACCTGAGGTGATTATTGACAAAATACAAGCCTTTCCCCGGCTGACCAAGGTCTCCCAACTGCAGATGTATTTGGGCCTGCTGGGGTTGGGGTATTGGTGGGCGTTTGTACCCCATTTAGAACAAATGGCAACGCCCTTGTGTAACATGATAAAAAAAGGCGGCCTCGTGGGATTGGACAAAGGCTATAGGGCAAGGCTTTGTTGCCATAAAACAGGCAGTGCAGCAGGCACAGGCTCTGCAAGTAGTGGACCCTGGTCGCCTGTTTATACTTGATGTTCACGTAACGCAAGAGGGGTACGGTTGGTGCCTGTGGCAACGGCAGGAGCATCTCCGGTTGCCAGTGGGATTTTGGTCCCAATTGTGGAAAGGAGTGGAAGTCTGCTACTCTCTAATAGAGAAACAGCTGGCTGCTGTGTACGCAGCCCTAGTGGCCACAGAAGCCATTACAGGAACGGCAGGGGTGTTGGTTCAAACAACCTATCCTGTCTAGGGGTGGGTCTGTACATGGACCCAGGGACACAAAACGGGGGTGGCACAGACCACCACCCTTGCCAAGTAGGGTGCCTACTTGGAGAAACGTAGCACCCTTAGTTCAAGCCCTTTGAGCACAGAGCTACAGCAAGTCTTGGGGCCTGTGGAGCTTGTAGCCCAGGATGAGCCAAGCACTCTAATTAGAGGGGAGGACTTGGAGCCCTTGCCCTACAGAGCGGACAGCCCCCAGTACCTGAGGATGCCTGTATACTGATGGTTCTAGTTGGGGAGCTGCAGCCGTTTGGAAGGCTATTGGTGTGCAGCCCAAAACAGACACCATTTGCTTTGATACTGGGATGGGCCAGAGTAGCCAGTGGGTTGAGCTACGGGCTGTGTGGATGATAATCAGCCACGAGCCTGGGCCCCTAGTTATTTGTTCTGACAGCTGGGCGGTGTTCCGGGGCCTAACGTTGTGGCTCCCTACATGGAAACACCAAAACTGGTTGGTAGGACACCGTCCACTGTGGGGTCAAGCCATGTGGCAGGAGCTCAGGGACCTAGGACAGAGAAAGGAGGTGACCCTAATGCATGTCACAGGTCACTCCCCCTAGTGTCCCCAGGTAATGATGAAGCAGATGCCCTAGCACGGGTCCGATGGTTAGAACAGGCTCTTGCCACTGATGTGGCCCATTGACTGCATAGGAAATTGCAACACACTGGAAGCCAAACCATGGGGCAGGTGAGCAGATGCTGAGGTCTGCCTTTGAAATGGCAGGAGCTAGCAGATACTTGCTATGATTGTGCCATCTGTGCCCAGTACAGCCCCCAGCAGCGGAAGCTCCCCTGGGAGACACAGCAGATTACACGAGGGAGGGAGCCCCTCACTTGCTGGCAAGTGGATTACATTGGACCCTTGCCTAAGGCCCGCAATGCAATGTATGCGTTCACAGCAGTGGACACTGCTACGGGGTTGATGTTTGCTTGGCCGTGTCAGGCTGCGGATCAGCGGCATACAGTGGTCGCTCTTACACGGCTGTGTGCCCTCTATGGTTGCCCCCAAGTCATTGAAAGTGACAGGGGTACCCATTTTACAGGGCAAGAAGTGCAGCACTGGGCTGCAAGAATGGACGTGCAATGGTTGTTTCATGCTCCGTATAACCCACAAGCAGCTGGCATGATTGAATGCTACAATGGACTTTTGAAGCGAGACCTCCGGGTGTCAAAACACCCTCCCATGATGCGTGACTGGGCCTCGCGTCTATGGGATGTCCTGAGATTTCTGAATGAGAGACCACGGAAGGGAAGGCCCGCACCAGTAGAAGTTCTGCTACATAAAACGGCTGCTCCCATTCAATTACAAGTTACCACCAGTGAGACTCTGGTTCAGCCAGGCTACGGCAGAAATGGAAACATTTTGCTGCCAGCACCTACATGCTTGAAAGCAGGGGAACGGCAGCAATGGACTTGGCCCTGGCAGGTCAAAAGTCCCCACTGTCGGTGGTTGGGCCTGATAGTCCCATGGGGGGCTAGTTTGACCCATTATTTGCTAGCAACGCCAGGGGTGGTGGCCAAATGGCCACCGCAAGTGACTGTGGAATACGGAGGTCCCGATACTGGCATGATTTTGTGGGGAACCTATGTGCTCTCGCTATGGCCTATTCTGGGGTCCCCTGTTCTGCTACATGTTGAAACTACGCAAGGGACCCAAGCACTGCCATGAAGATCTGGTACCACAAATCGGGAAAGGTGCCAGTGGCAGCAACCCTTCTTTCCCAGGACAAAAAGCTGGCATGTATCCTCTCAGATGGAAGGGATTTGCCATTGTTGGTTCCTATGACTACAATTTCTTTCCACGTGTAGGGGCCTATAGGCTAATACGACACAGGGCCCCTCGCGGAAGACGCTTGTTGCGTAGATTGTGAGGTGAGACCCTGAAGGGGTGGAGTGTGGGGACAGAGCCAGGAGAGCAGTTTCCAGGCTCTCAGCCTCACGTGGAAAGGTGCTGGCTCGGTTATTAAATGCCCATCAGCTAGAACTAGCTGGCCATCAGCTGTAACCGATTAGCCATTATCCATTAATATAACTGCCATGGCTACGCTGGCAGGGTGGTTGGTTGGCAGAAAAGCGGACGGCGGGTTGTGGATCATGTGGCTCCTGCTCCCTGTGTCTCCAACCAGCCTCTAGAGAGAATGTAGTGGTGTGACTCCCCATCTATGGCTCCGTGGGTGTTGCTTTTTGGCCTCACCATGTCCTGTGTTCTCGTTCAGGGAGCGGGAGCAGAGTCCCTGCATGACAGACAGGTAAGCATCTGATGATGAGGGCCCTTCTCCCACCCTCCTGACCAAACAGCAACCCCATTTATGGCGGAATAAATTGAGGCTCAGAATCAGAAAAGCTTCCATCAAGGAGCTATACCTCCCCCTCCTGACTGTCCCCTCTGCTCTGCTTTCTAACCCCCAGCCCTGTGTCTGGGCTCCTCTGAGACAGGCTGGGATTTTTCCAAAGGGATTTTACTCGGAAAGTTAGGAGAAAGAACACGGAAATAGAAGAAAAGAACCATTATAGCCTCTTGCTAAAAAGTGGTCACAGGCATGGGTGGGTGTGGGGTGCAGCTGGGACTTTGGGAGAGGTCCAGGAGCAATCCCCAGGCCTGGGTGCCACCAGCTTTCAGAGACCTGTCTCTTGAGTGGAGGTGACCCACAATTGGAGGTACCAGGACTGCAATGTGAGCTGGGGAACACTGTCCACCAAGGCCTGCCCTACAGGAAAACTCTGTCCTCAGGGGCAGAAACCTGGGTCGGAGGCCTGGCCTCTTTCTCATCAGCTGTGTGAGCAGTGTGGTGCTGAGGTTTCTCTGAGTTGGTGTCTCAGTGCAATATGGATGGAGAACTTGTACCCCATGGGGCTCCCATCAGGGTCGTCACCCCAGGACTCCCACTGAACAGCCCTGGGCCATCACCAAGTGGGGGTGGGCCCTCTGTCTCTTGAATTGTGCTTACCCTTCCCATTTCTAAGTCTCTGACTGTTGACACACGGGACAGGAGGCCAGCAGCAGGCTAGCATGAGAGAGGGGGGAAGGCCCACCCAGCTAGCTGGGTGCCTCACGGGCTTGAGCTGGGACTCTTATGACCCCATTGCACAGAGGGGAACCCAGGTCTCAGGGGACTAATGACTCAAGAGGTAAACATAGAGGGCTTCCTGGAGGAGGAGCTGTCATCTCTGGGCCCAACTTGACCCATCTGCAGATGGCAGTGGGATACTGCAACATCTCAGGTGTCTTCTAATCTGTTAGGGGCTGGATTTTGCTGTTAAAAATTTTTTTGTTGAAGTCCTAACTCCCAGTAACTCAGAACATGACTGCATTTGGAGATAGGGTCTTTAAGTGTGATTAAATTGAGGCTAGAAAGGTGGGTCCTAATTCAACCTGACTGGTGTCCCTGTAAGAAGAGGAGACACACAGACATGCACAGAAGGACGACCATGTGAGGACACAGGGAGAAGACGGCTACCTACAAGCCAAGGACAGAGGACTCTGCAGAAATCAGCCCTGCACACATCTTGCTCTCCGACTTCCAGTCTCCAGAACTGTGAAAAATACATGTCTGCTGTTTAAGCAGCCCAGCCTGTGCTGCTGTGTTTGGCAGCCCTTGGACACTGAGCCACAAGCTTGTCTCTGTTCTCCCAGCACCCTGTCCAGAGCACATCCCCTGTTCTGCCCCGCCCACCCGTGGCTCCAGCCCAGGTAGGACAGGCCTGGATCTGTCCTCTCTGGATTTTCCCTAACTTTTTTCCTAGGATGCTAGCAGTGGAATCCCCCCACAACAGTGTGGAGTCTGCCTTTTCTGGGAAGTCTCAGTGACCCTCCCCACAAAGTGTCTCCAATCTGATCCAGGGGAGGAGCAGGGCTGTGTCCCCATTCATCCAGCTCAGGTCCCACCTCCTGTGCTCGCACACTGACCCCACCCAGGAGCCATCCCTCCACAGCAGCCCCGAGTGTAACCCTGTCTGCCAGTAGAGGCCTCTCCTTTGGGCTCCTGAAGCCTCTGCAACATTCCCTCTGCTGTCACTGTGCTCCTCCCACCTTTCTGCTCTCCGGGCTCTCAGGATGAGCTTGGTGGACAGGCCTGGGGCTGGCTCCTCTGTCCTGCAGGGAGGGGTCCTTCAGGTTTGGTGCTGTGGGCTGGGTGTACCCCCGGCGGGCCGGCGCCTGCTCCCTCTGGCCTGGGTCTGACCACAGGATGAGATGACAGAGCAGTCCTCTCAGTGTCCTCGCATACTGCTCCGGAGTGCTGCCCTTTCGATCCCCGTCCCATGATCCCTGAACCTCAGCCTCAGCCTGGGCTGCCGGGAATCAAAGGTTGGAGAGATTGCCTCTGGAATGGGAAGGGGTGGGAGCATTTCTGAAAGTGAAAGTATGGGGGAGAGTGGAGGGTGGGGCTGGGGGTGGGGCCGGTGGGCCCAGGCCGAGTGGACCCAGCTGTTGGTTACTTGCTCTGGCTGCTCCAGAGGCCTCACTGGCTCTGAGGCCCTGCTCAACGACCTGTCCCGGCGGCCCTGTTCTGCCGGGGCCCAGTGGCCATTGCTCAGCAGGTATGTTCTGTGCAGGTGAAGCAGGAGGGCCACACGGGAACTTAGGCAGTGGACGGAGACTCTAGGGACTGAGACAATTCCGGTTCTACTAGTGGCTTTCTGGGCCAAGGGCCTCCACTTGGAGCCTAGGCCAGAGTGCCAGCTCAAATCACAGTGGACACACACACACACACACACACAAAGCAGGTAGATGCACACGGACATGAAGACAGGCCAGAAGGCACAGACCGACACGCAGACTCATGGAGAGAACCATTCACAGACCCTCTGAGGCACACACATTTTAGAACAGAGGCACACACAGGGAGACACACTTAGGCCAACACACACATATGCAAAGCCCATACACAAAAAAGTGTGGACACACCCACAAGCTTACACACCTACTTTAGCTCTGTTTTCCTTGGGCACCTGCCATATACTAGCTCTGACTGAGGGCTAGCTCAGGCCCACTCCCTACGTTGGGGGTGTGGGAGGATCCTGGTCAAAGGGCAGATGCCCCAGACCCTGTAACTGCCCCTTGGTTATGGGGGAAGGTATGCCCAGGGTACAAGCAGGCCCAGAGAAGGAGGTGCTGACTGGTCTGGGGCTCAGCTGGTCAGGGAAGTCTTCTTGGAGGAGGAGCCACTTGTGCCGAGCCTTGAAGGAATTGGCAGCTGGAGAAGGTAGGAGTGAAGTCACTGCTGGCAGAGGGAACAGCCCGTGCAAAGGTGTGCAGAAGTGAGTGCTTTGGAGTGGTGAGAGTTGGTGTGTGAGTGGGAGAAGCTGGAGGGGCTGGAGAGGAAGGGCCTTGAACACCCAGCTAAGGAAGGGGGAGTCTGCGCTCCTCTGAGGGTGATGGCAGCCCTGAGGGTTTTATGTTTTGTTGCTATCAAGGGGGAGCCTTTCAAGTGCCTTTTTCTAGTAGTCTTTTCTGGGGTGTGAGAAAGCTCTTTTCTAAGCAGATGATCATAGCTCCTATGAATAAGGACAGTTTTATCAGGTCCTTCCCAACACTTAGTATTTTTTGCCTCATTGCCTTAACTAGTTCTTCCAGACAAATGTGGAATAGTATGGTGAGAACACACATACTGTCGTCTTCCTTACTTTCAGGACTCTTAGCTTGCAAGGAGGGGTTCCAAAGGAGGTTTATGTTTCGGCAAGACCCCTCCCCCAGTTCTGAGGAGAGGGGACCCAAGAGGTCCAGGAAGGAGTGCAATTAGGACCTGTGATCAGGTGATGGAGGATGGCAGGTGGGAGGTAAGAGGGAGATACAGGTTGGCCCAGGGTGCCCGAGGTGGCCAGTTTGGAGCTTTGAAGGATGGGGTGATGGCCCAGGCGCAGGGTAGGTGGGGAGCTTGGGGGTGGCGTGGGCACTAGGGATGCCAGGGAGGCTGAGGAAGATGGAAGGGCATGTCTAGGAAAAGCGGGGAGAAGCTGAGGTTGCGGGTGGGAAAGGGGAAGCCCAGACCTGGCTTCTTGCTCACAGATAGGGTGGCCCCAGATGGGAGCTCCCAATGACCTGTCTTCTGGGTGGTCTTTCCACCGTCCCACTGGCTCTGCAGCTGCAGTGGCCTGAGCTGGAGAGTGTGGGGCCCAGGGCTCAGGCTTGGCCTGGGTTTACTGAGCCTTGAAACTCAGTTAGTGCTGAGCCCAAGGGGCAGGGCCTCTGGACACTCAGGACAATGGGGACAGAGAGCCAGGGAGAGAAAAAGAGCCAGAGAGGGCCCCACGGATATGGGGCAGCAGGTATGGGGCGGGATTAAGGCGGAGTCAGCTGAGAGTTCAGTTCAGCAGCCGCTCATGTGGCACCCACACGGCCAGACCAGGCTGGAGGTGACCCTGACACTGATGGTTCATCCCTGCCCCAGGCTAGCTCTAGGGTGATGGGGAGGAGGCAAACGGACAGAGGCTCCCAGGCCAGTGAGGAGGCCCCATCGGCACAGGGACAGTCCCGAGTACCTGCTGAGCAGACAGGTGGTGCAGCACAGCCCAAGGATGGCTTGGAGGTGGGAGAACCGGCACCCCTGGGCCCGAAATCCAGGTCAGATGTGGAGAGCGGGGATGGGGAGGCCGAGGCAGGGAGCAGCCTGAGCAGAAGCCCGGAGGCTGGACATCTGGGGGACTGAGAGGCAGCCTGGGGGCTAGCTGGGTGCAGGTCAGGGAGGCCCAGAGGGGAGGCTGGAGAAAGTTCGGTCCTGGATGGTGGGCTTTGAATGCCAAGTTGTGGGCTTGGCCTTGGCCTCAGGGTTGTGGGGAGCCACAGAGGGTTTAAAGCAAGGGAGTGATCTGGCTGACTTGTGCTTTGAGAAGGTCAAGAATGGCTTGGGAAGCTGCAGGAGCAGGGTCAAAGAGGGCTGAGAGATGAGCCGGGGACCCTAATGGGCCTTCAGTGCAGCTCTGGTTTGGGATGAGGGTGGTGAAATGGGCTGGTGGGCCCCAAGTCTCTGCCTGTGTAACCTCCCATGAGCCCCAGCCACAAGCTGCCTCTCTTTCCCCCAAAATCTGCCTCCAGTCTTCTGGGGAGACCTTCAAGTCTGACCCCACTCCTGGCATTAGGAGCTGCCCCTACTTGAGTCCTTTTGTTGGGAGAAAGGGTTCCTTGGGCAGCACCCCTGACTTGCTGGTTCTGGGAGATACGGGAGTCCAGCCTCTGCTGCCAGGTTTCCAGACAGACTTAGGCTAATCAAGGCTTCCCACCCCTGAGCTGTGTGGCTGAAGGCAAGACCCTGCCCCTCTCTGAGCCTGTTTCCTCACCTATGAAACGGGGTGAATAACACCCTGCAATGTTGTCATAGGGATGTGATTGGGCTGGGCACACAGTAGGTGCTCACCCAACTAACATAGGCTTGGCTTGTCCTTTTCCACATCTCCCTGGTGACAGAGCCTGGAGCACAGGCAGGCAAAGCACAGCTGGAACAGCTCTTTTCATCACCACTCCTGCCCCTGCCGGATGCTGAGGGGCACTAGTGAGGGGGAGTGAGGGAGGTCACAAAGCTCCTGTGACAATGCTCCCTGTCTTGTGTGGGCCAGTCTGAGTCACGGCAGGGTCCCTGAGTCCTGGAGCCAGGGGACTATGATGACCTGTGGCCGGGGCAGAGCTGATAAGGGCCCCATCAGTCACCTGGGCCTGCCGCACCCTCAGTGGGGCCTCCTTCCTGCTGCCCAGTAGCCTCTGGGAGAGGAACGTAGGCCTCAGCTGACCCCTGCATGTCTGGCCCCTGGACAGACATCTCACTGGAGGGTGTGGGTGTGAGGAGGGTCTGGGCCCAGGCAAACCAAGGCCTGGGGAGCGGCTGTTCCCATCAATGTCACCCAAAGGTCAAGTGTTGGCTCCAGCCTGGCCTTTATCCTGGGGGGGAGGGGACCTGGGAATGGGTTGGGGGCTCAGCCTCTAGGTCAGTGACTTTAGCAGTTCCTATGCTTCCTTTGGCCCTAGTTTCTCCAAGGCTAAAGTGAAACCTTGCTGGCCTAAAGCCCCGCCCCACCCCCTTTACACAATAAGGTGGGTGGGAGGTCCCAGCAGGCAGAGAATGTTCTCTCCTCTCTCCTACCCTTAGCTTAACCTAAAGTCAGAAAGTCAAACTCAGCCATGCTGGGCTGAAAGGGGGTGTGGGCAGAACCTGCGGGGCCTGGGTGATGAGAACGGGCGCTCTGGGTAGGGCAGGGCCAGCCTCTGATCTGCACCCCCATGCCCTAAGGACCCTCTCCTCAGCCCCTATGGGGTTGGGGCCAGCACAGGGGGCTGGGAGGATGGGGGGCTGAGGGGAGAAAAGGGAAGGGGGAGGAGGGAGGAGATGCAATGGGTGAAAAGCTGCCTTGGGAACCCCCAGGCTCCTGGTTAAATATAGACCTGTGGCTCCTCCCACTCCCCCACCCCCAGGGGACTGCAAGGCCCCGATAAGCTGTGGGTGGCCTCCGGTGGCCTCCGCCAAAACCCTCAAGCCTGCCCCCACCTCCTGCCAGTTCTGAGATTCCCTGGGAGGGGGGTGGCCTCCCACGCAGGTCCCTGAGCATCCCTTTGAGCAGAAGCAGTTAGGCCTGATGGGCTGAATGGGGGTGAGCTGAGGGCTATGGGGGTGGTGAACGCTGTGGGGAGTGGTGGGCATTTTAGGCCTCAGGACCTAAGATCCAGGAAATTCTGGATGTGGTTGCTGGGCCTGGCCCCGGGGACTGTGGGCTGCGGGTTGGGCTGGGCCCCGGAACCTGCACATCCAATTCTCTCCAACTCTAAGGGAGGGTGTGGCCTGGCAGAGCCCATGAGGGCAAGCACCCGTGGGAGACTCTTGTGAAAGGTGGTGTGAGGGAAGGTTCCCTGGAGATATCACCTACATCTCAGCTCTAGCTGGCACACAAGTGGTTCTGGCCATGAGGGCTGCCTGGTGACACTGTTTTGACAGCCCAGGGCTCACCTCCTGGGGGAAGCTTTCCTGACAAACTGCTGGGCCATGCCAGGCCCCACAGTGCTCTCACGTGTTTCTGTGCCTGCTCCCAGGGCTGGGCACCCTTCCCCTCAAGCCCCCTGAGTCTCCTTTTCACCCTCAGCTCTCCTGCTGCCAAGATGCCATCGCCTCAGGCAGTGACCTCTGGGCCAGAGCTCCACAGCCCCAAGGAGCCTGTGGAGCCACAGACCCCAGAACGGGGCGCTCGTCGGGCAAGCAGTGGGGATGCGTGGCCGGGCCTGGGCACCTTTCGGCGGGCCTTCTCCCGGACAAGCCAGCGGGCCTCGGGCAGGACCTCCGAGGAGGAGCTGGGCCTGCTAAGGCGCAGCTCCCGCTTCCTGTTGCGGTCCTTACGGCGCGCTCCGGATGACAGCCCAGCTGCTGACCCATGCCAGGACACCGCTGCACCAGGTCACAGCCCAGAGGTACCCTCCAGTGTCATGGATGGTGTCAGCCAGCAGTGGCCCACTGGAATGGGGCCTGAGGAACTGGAAACTGAGGCAGGTAAGGCTTTCACAAACAACACTAAGCATGGGAGGAAACTGAGGCGACAGGGTGGAGCAGCCAAGCCCAGGCTTCCTGACAGACTCTCCTCGACAGCCAGCTCCCCAAACCCCTACCCCCTGCACAATTACATTTAAAATTCGTCTAGCATCTCAACAAGGGGAGCCCGCGTTGGGCAGATAAGAAAAGTGAGGCACAAAGCGGTTAAGTGACTTGCCTCAAGTACACAGCTGGGAAATGGAGAAAAGGGATTTGAATCCAGATTTGCAGGACTCCAGGACCCTGGCATCTCCACAGCCTGCTTCCTGGCTGAACGAGAGTGATGGGCAAGGCACTGGCCCTCTTAGCGCACAGGGTCGCAGGGTACACGGGAGCCATGGCTGCCTGGAGGGGAGGTCAGGGAGCTGCTCAGGAAGGACGAGCTGGACTTGGGCCCTGAAGGGGTGTGCAGGTGGAGGCAGAGGGTCCCTAGGGGTGGGGGCTAGCCCAGAGCAGGGAGCAGCAGCACCAAAGGCTGAAGTTGCACACTGGACCAGGAATTTGGGCACTGCATACTAGCTCACCCAGCCTGAACTCTGACCCCATCGCACCTGCAGTCAGGACTGCCCTTGAGGCCACCAGGTCCAGCTCAGCAGAGCTGAGGGCAGGGAGGGTGGGAGCAGGGGCAAAGGTAGGTGCTGTAAATGGGGAAGGCAAGGGCTGATCCAAATTACTGTCTTCAGCCAGGCTTGGGGCCTGGGGTTCTGCCTCTTCAAAGGTGATTCAGAGGGACAGTTCTGGCAGTTGGGGATGATGCCCCTCGAGCAGGCCTTCAGTCGAGCTCTGGGGCCAGGCAACCTAGCTCAAGATGGGTCAGACTCACGCCTCCTGGGGTGGTCTCCCTCACTGCGCCTCTCCCTGCCTTGCAAAAAGGCAAATCTGTGGCAGACCTCATAGCTGAGCGGCAGCTGCTGGCGGCCTTCAAACAGCTGCAGCGCCTGGAGGCGCAGCTAGTGGCCGAGAAAGCTTCACACACCTTCGAGCAGAACCCCACGGGCTTCGCTCGGCGCGCCATGGACGTGTGCCTGCACTACGACGGGCTGGCCGCGGAGATCGCTGCCATCGTGCATGAGACGCTGGGCCCTTACGGTGTGGACGCAGCCACACTGGCAGAGCTGGCCCAAGTGGTGCGCGCTGAAGAGCAGGCCCACCCGGTGTCCCCTGCAGACGGCGACTTCCTGTGCACGCCACGCCGCTGGCGCCAGCACTGGGAGGACGCGGTGCGGCGGAGTGCTCAGCGGCGCGTGCAGCAAGCAGGCGCGGGGGAGGCGCCACGGGCAGCGGAGGGTGCATCAGGCCTTGCTCAGCTTCTGGCCGGGCTTGGCAGCTTGATTCGCGGCGACCTGCGGAAGGTGCAGTTGGAGGTGCAGCCCGCGTATGCGGCCGCCGGCTTCCCGGCCTGGGAGGCCTACCTGCGCGCCTACCACAGCGCCGTGGCCCAGCGCCTGCAGGAGCTGGCGCGCGACGCCCGTGGCTGTGAGCAGCTCTACATTTTGCTGGACTGGGCCGCCAATGTCTACGGCAGGTGAGGTCTCAGCCAGGGTGCCATGGAGGGCAGGGAGCGGCTGGCACTGCCAACCGAGAGGCTTTCAGGAACCCCCTCTGAGGAGTGCTGGGCACCTTCCCCCAGTCCTCCCTGGGGGAGGGCTGATAATTGGGCGTCAGAGATCCCCGGGGGCCTTTGACATTCTTTCTTCCCGGTTTTAGGCCATGGTGCGCTCCTGCCAGGTTTTCCTAAGGGACCACCCATGCGTTGGTTCCTGAAACTGGAAAGCGTCGGAGGGGAGGCTCCTCCTCTGGCAGGAAGCCGAGTTAGAGAGCCTATGCTAGTGCACAATGTGCCTTTGAGCGAATTAGAAAAGGGCACCCCTTCAGGGAGGCCCACAGCAGCTGTCAGGGCTGGATTTCATCCCCACTTTCCCCCTTTGCATGGACACCTAGGAGCCGGCACAGGCCATTTCACCTCCAGCTCTGCACGGTGTGATAGGGTGGATTACATCTCCCCGGGGGCTGAGCGCTTCCCAGCCCCACACAGGCAGGAGCGTGGGCGGGAGGAGGGTGCCTAAAGACCCGGGCACCGTTCATTTGCTGTGTCCTCGCCTCCCTTGGGGTTTCTCTGGCGTAGGCTGGATAGTGGCAGGTCCCTGAGCTCTGTGGTACTGGGGACCCTTAGAGCTCAGTATTGGATGTACCCCCACGGTGAGGGTAGAGATCACTTCGGGGACAGCCTGGCTGAAGTCCATCTGGACAGCCGTCCTTATGTATTCCATGCACCCACAGTTGATTGCTAGAGAGCCAGGAAATCCAGCAGTGAGAAGTTTTGGGGCGCGGTGGTGGTGGTGGTGGTGGTGGTGGTACAGAAGCCTGGAGGGAGGGCTGGGGGGCGGAATGTGTGAACAGAGGACCAGGTTCAGGACCCCGCGGTGATGGTGTTAGGATTTGAGCCTGGGCAGAGGGGAGTGGGGACAGCCGCTGCTGCATCAGCCCCCGCCCTGCCTTCCAGTCCTAATTTCCTGGGCGCCCCGGACCTGACTCTGTCCACGGAGCCTCTGCCCGCGCTCCTGGCCCCCGAGGTGTGGGCCCGACTGGAGAGCGACTACACCAGCTTCCTAGAGGTTAGGTTGGGGCGGGGCCACGCCGGAGGGGGCGGGGTCCAGGTTGAGCGCAGCTGCCAGTAGGTGCCCAGCATGGCAGTCCACCTGCTGGCGGCGCCTAGGCCTCACCTTGTAGCCTCGGGCGCTGGCTTGTGCCCTGATTGGCTGGCGCTTGTCTCCGAGGGCGCGCGACGGGGCTCGGGAGGTAGGGGACACCTCGACCTCCTTCCTGGGAGGGTCTCACCGCACCCTCCTCCCCACCCGACACAGACCAAGATCGTGAGCTGCTTCGATAGCATCCTGCATATAGAGCAGAGTCGCTGGGCGGCCGCCAAGGCCCCTGACGTGCTGCAGGGCCGCTACCACACGCCGCTGTCCATCGACGTCCACATGGTGCGGCCCGAGAGGGGGGCTGAGGAGGGAACTGTGTTTGGCTTCAGGCGGTGTGTGGTCTCCCTTGCGGAGGGGACACCCAAAGCTATGAAATCCAGTCCCAACCTCCCCTCCCCATTAGAGGGGAGCCTGCAGCCCCATGTAGGGCGGGATGGGGGACGCGGCGTGGCAGGCCCAGGCTAGGAGCGCCAGGGCCCAGTTCCTAGCTTGGCAGGTGGCCGGTGGTGCTGGGAGTTGGGAGGGTTGACCTCCCAGCTTGGGGACAGCTGGAAGCTGAAGCTGAGATGGTTAGACAGAGCACAGCGGCAGGAGACGTTGCTGGAGCTAGATGGAAGACTAGGGGCATTGGGGTGGAGGGCTCGGACCCCGCTCAGCGCGTGGCATCGCGGCAGCTGGTGGCAGAGCACGTGAAGGCGGCTGGGGCCATCTCGGCGGAGCTGGAGGCCACCACCTTGAGGATCTGCGCGCGGGCGCTTGGCCTCTTTGTGCCCAGGTGCGGCCGCATCCTAGGCGGGGGTGAGGAGGGTGGAGTGGCGGGGTCAGCATGTGGACGGTGGTCGTCTCTTTGGGGGGGCCCATCCTGTTTGCTAAGAGTTGGAGATCCCTGGACAAGTGGGAGGGAAGAGCCTTAGCTTAAGGCTTGAGGTCTGGGTGGAAACTCGAGGGACGGGAGGACCCGGGGTCGTAGTGCGACCCGGAAGGCTCCTCAAGGCCTCTGCGTCCCCCGCTCCCAGGTTTGAAAAGGCTTTTCTGGAGTCGGAGGCGGTGAATGAGCCGCACCTGGGAGCCAACATCAACGCCTGTGAAGAGCTCAGGTTGGTCTCTCCCGCTCCTCCTTAGGGGCGGTGCCCGGCGCTGCCAGCAGGGGGCGCGCGAGCTCCGGAAACACCGACGCCCGAGGCTCCGAAGTCTGGCGCGCGCAGTCTGACGTAGTCTGATTTGGTACCCAGGCGTTCGGGCAGACTTCCCAGGAGGCCTCCAGGAATGAGCCCCGCGCCCCCACCCGGCTGTGGGATCCTCCCTCGGCCCCACGGGGCTGCGTCCCTGGAAGGGATGTGGGGAGTTTCAAGGCTCAGCAGAAGCCGAGAAGCTCCAGACGTTTTAGTCTCTGCCTGTTGCCTGCCTAATCCATTTCTGCTACCCTGGGTTCCGTTTCTTTCCTCCCTTCATCCCAGCCAGTCTTCTTCTGTTTTTTTTAGGACACTCCCTTTTCTGGAAAGCCTTCCGTGACATCCACCCAGGGCTATGCTGGGGGTGGGCCTGCCCCCTCTGCAGGAGGCAAGGGCCCTCCCTGTGGGCTGGCAGTGGCTGCCCCCCTTCTGTGCCTTCAACCCCGGGCCAAGCCTCAGGGTCACCCCATTGCAATGCATCAGCTACTGCAGGGCAGTCAGCAACTATGGGCACTGATTACCACTTGCTATCTGGGTACCTTGAGATAAATCACTTCCCCTTTCTTTGCCTCGTTTTCTTTCTGTCACACGGAGATCAGAGCACCTGCTCCCTAGGACTCAGTGCCTTAGAGGACTCCATTCATATTCACTCTTTGTGAGCACGTGTGGTGTGCCAGGCACTGTGCTAGTGCCAGCCTGATGCATTTCACCCCAAGTGCGGTGTCTCCGTGTACAGATGGGAAAGTGGAGGCTTAGGGAAAAAAATGCCACTTGTCCATGGCCACACAGCCAGTACATGCTGGGCCTGGAACCTGAACCAGGACTGTCTGAATCCAAAGCATGACCATGATGAGGCACTGCTTCTCTAACACTCTCTTGTCCCTAATCTGTGCTGGGCCCATCCATTCAACCCCAAGGACCGTTCTCCATCCCTTGGTAGGCAGCCTCTGGCCCAGACCCGGATGGAATTTTACCCTACCCTTCTGTGTCCCGGTACTGGGGACTGGGTTTCTTCAACAGTGAAATGGGGACATTGTCACCTTTAGAGAGGCAGTTATGAGGCTCACAGGAGGACACCCCCCCACCCCATGTGCCAGGCACGGCTGTGCTGCAAGGTCCAGGAGGGATGGAAGGTTGAACCAGAGGTGCCACAGGGGGGCTCTGCCATGGAGTGGGGTCACCACCACCATCCCTCAGACCTATCTCTCCATGATCGACTCCTGGGGTTTTGGTGCTGTCCCCTCATTTGACTCTGCTCCCAGGGGGTTACTACATTGCGTGGTGCCAGGGGCTGCCCTTCACATTATAGTCTAACTGCATGGAATTGGTATGGCACCTAGCCTGCATGGCTGTATGCCAGGCCTTGCCCCCAGCCTGCTCCCCCTTGCCCACTTTGTCACCTGTCCTGGCCCCTCCCCAGGACCTGTCTTCTGGCGAGGTTCCCAGGAACCTTCATGGAGCTGGAGAAGCCCCTAGTGGCTGCCACCTGCATCTTCCAGAAGCGGCTGCTCCAGGGTTTGCAGTGTGATGTACAGGTGACTGGCATGTGCCCTTCTTTCCCCACTTTGCACGCCCAGCAGTTTCCCCTGTGCCCTGGAGTCCTGGGGTCCCAAGTCATAGCGCTCATTTACTCCAGGGGCAATTCCAAGGGTGGACAGGGAACCCAGACAAGTTCCCAGTTGAGCAAGGACAGTCAGTCTCCACTTCTTGGAGATGGTAGGTCTAAGGAACTGGGACCCTCACCCAGGCCTTTAAGAAGAGGGGGGTCAGATAGCCCCCTAGAGTTTCTTCCTGTTGACAGATTGTCATCCCTAGGCCTGAAGCACCGGTCAGGAGCCATGCACTGGGCTGTGAGGGAGGGTCTACTTGGTGGGGAGAACATGGTAGATCCTTGGCCCCACCCTTGCCCCCAGCCACTCTTCAGGACCCTGTGCACCAAGGTCTGGCTGACACAGGACACGCTACAGCCTCTCATGGACAAGGTGGTGGCCTTCAACCGCCACCTGGAGCACGTGGCCCCACCCCTCGGGCAGGTATCTGGAAGGGACCGAGTCCTGGTGGGGGCATGCCCAGGGTCAGGCCATTGACCCTGACCTGGACCCTCCCACCAACCAGGAGACTCTGCAGGAGGTGCACCGTTATGTGGTCCGGGAGTACCTGGCACAGGCGCTGAGGCCGCGTGAGCGGTTCCAGGGTGACGAGCGCATGGCTGGCTCCCAGAAGATGAGCCTCGATGCCCAGGCCATTAGCAATACCTTCCAGGGCTTGGTAGGAGCATTGTGTGCTCGCCTCCGGGGAGTGGGGTTTCCTGTGGCCCTTGGGCCCTTCACTGACTCCAGCCCCCTATTCTCATTTCAGCTGGGCCCCTGCAAGAGGAGAGGGGTGGGGCCAGGTGGGGGAGGCACTCTGCATATATTTGCATACATTTTGTGGGGTGTGTGGGGAAAGGGCAAGCATTGCAGCTGCATCTGGTGGGCAGGGCCCTTGACCCCCAGCCTTTGGAACTGTGGTACCTCCTCCCTACACATACACCCCTCATCGGGCTATGGGTCTCCCACTCGCTGTATGACTCCAGGCAGGACTTCCTGGCCAGGACATCAGTTTACGCATCTGAGCAGAGAAGGGAAGACACTGTGCTGTACCATGGGGAGGGATGAGGAGTATTATGCTGTGACCAGTGGGAAGGGGGCTGCAGGAGGGCCAGCGCCAGCGGTGCACTAATGGAGGGATTGCAGGCAGGGGCGGCAAGGGGGTTCCCAGAGGACGTGGCCAGCCGGGTACATGTGTCCCTGCCTCCTCAGGGCTCTGAGGCCACGTGGCTGGGACAAGCGATCCCATGCGTGGCTGACATACTGGGCGAGACTGACAAAGACAACATCCGGCTGCACCTGGATAGTCTCATCCGCAGCTACCCCGACATCAGGTTTGCACCCCACCTGTTACCCTGGCGTTCCGACAGAATGCCATTGGGCCCTAGGTTCGGGGAATTTGTGCCTTCAGAAGGGTCCCAGGGTGTGTAGGTGGGCAGGTGAGAAACGTGAGGGAGACACTAGCACATTGGAAGGGGTGTGTGTGGGAGGGGGCACTGCACTTCCTTGCAACCTTTCCCCGAGGGCCTCCTCATTCAGTCCTGTGGTGGGATGGGGGGACCCCTGTCCTCTGCACAGGGTCAGGGCCCCTCATCCGTGTCTGACAGTGGAGACCGTCCCAGCCATGGGAGTTTGGGGAGAGGCACAGTCCCCACCTCCAGGGCTTCCTCTCTGGAAGTCCTGCAAGGAGAATGGAGACTTTGATACCTGGGTGTGTGTTGGGGGAGAGGGGTGAGTCATCCAACCCGTGGAAATCCCAGCCTGAATCTCTCCATGGCCTCGGAGATTCCGGGATGGGGGAGGTGTCAGAAACCCCGGGGCCCAGCCCCTTCCCGGCCCCACCGTTGCCCACAACCCACCCCCAGGGAGAATTCCCTGACCCCAGCCTGGACTGACCCTTTGCCTTTGATTCTGAGTGCTCACCTTCCCGCAGTGCCCTGGGGAATCCCCACCTGCCCCCTCGGGGTTCCTCAGCCCTAGACCCGCCCTGCCCTCCCAGGCTCCGTGCACAGGGGGTTGGGAACAGGAACCCACGACTAGCCACGGCCCCAGGGGCCCAGCCTGCGGCCTGCACACTTCCTTTCTCCCTGCTGGCTGCGGTACCCCTGCACAGTGCTGGCAGGAGGAAGCCCACGTCCACCCTGGCCCCACAGCCCTCTGCACGGCCACCGTGTCCCCTCCTTCACTGCAGCATGTTTTCTGAACTGCTGCATGGGTTATTTCACCTGGGTGGGAGCGCCTTCCCCTCTCCACCCGGCTGGCAGCGGTCAAGGCCCAGCAGGCCTTCCAGGAACCGGTTCCTCTTGGCCTCTCTCATTCTCAGCCTCAGACCAGGCTCTAGGAATGTGGGTACACCCATGCTTTCAGCCCGAGCCGGGGGTTCCCCTCACCTGGGGCTCAGGGTGTCACTGGAGGTGCTGGGTCTGCAGGGAGGGCCCCATGTCTCTGCAGACGGGACCACGTACTGGCCATCCTGACACTGCGCCGGCTGGGCCGCCGTCGGAACCGGCGCCTCCTGCAGCACGCCCAGGACCTGCTGAAGGCTGCAGCCAAGGCAGGCGGCTCGGGGACCTCTGGGCGCCGTGTGCTCTTTGAGGAGATTGAGGTGTCCACATCCGTGGACATGCTCATCACCTGCATCTAGTGCTCCTGGGCCTGGGGGCCGGGGGCACCTCAGGTGGGGCCTGCACTGGGTGGAGGGTCAGGCACTGAACCCCAAGCTAGGAGTCCAGGGAGGCCCTCACAGCCCTGTCCCCACCCTGAAGCCCAAAGTCGTGGAATTTTCATGCCCAGCTGAGCTTGGCTGCTGGGCCAGAAGAAACAGCAATGATAGAAGCATTTCAGGCATTTGTGGGGGAGGGCTTGGGGGGCAGAGGTTCCCTTCAGTACTGCCCATTAGGGAAAGCCTCCCTGCCTAACTGTCCTGCACCACCCCCAGCCTGAAAGCAAAGAAGAGAATATTTTTTAAATAAATATGAATTAAAATGATGCCTCCTAAGTAGGGGGCATGGCCAAGTTGGCTGGGAGCAGGAGGTCTGGGTCCCTATGTACCAAGGCACAGGGCTAGAAGGTTCTGTGGTGACTTCACGTAGTGGATGGCCCTTTCCTGCCCATTGTACCTATGGGGAGACTGAGGCAGGTTCAGAGCTAAGGAGGCTCACACTTATGGCTGCAAAACAGGCTTCAACCCTGGGACGCTGGGTCTACTGCCCTCATGTGCCAAGTGAGCCTGGCCCAGCAGGGCTGGGCACTGTTCTGTCCTGTTCTAAGCAGGCCTGGGCCCCTGGGAGACAAGAAGAGGCCAAGGTTTGTTCTATAACACAGGGTATTTGGGGAAGAGGGACTTCACAACAGTGAAAGTTGTGGGGCTGCTGGGCAAGTGTCACCTATAGAGTGTGTGCATGGGACTGACCCTACAGGTCTCAGCTCACTCCAGGGTGCACCTGCTCCCCACCCCACCCTATCCTATCTCATGAAAAGCTGGCACTGAAATTTGGCTCCAGCCTGTGGGCAAGGCTGCCGAGGAACCCATTTGCACTGGAAACTTCAGGCTTACCAGGGAGGCTGAGCACTGAGGTGAGAAGATTCATAGGGAGACACTGCAACAGGCAGCAATAGGGGCTTTTCCCTGACACCCCTCCACTGAACCTGCCCCCCCACTGGGCCTGGCCCTGACCATGGCAGGAGTGGGGAGTAGGTAACAGCAGGTGGACCAAGGTTCAAAGAGCCCAGCAAAGTTGAGTCTCCCAAGGACAGGACGCGGGTCTTGAAAGGCTGTAGGGCTGGGCAGGTGGGGGACACGTCTCTCCCAGCTCCTCCTGGACCCACCTCCCTACACAGTGGACAGCCAGTGGGCAGTGCCCAGGCAGGTCGGCCCTACTCTCTACACCAAGGCTGGAGTGCAGCGCCGGGTCTGGGTCCTGCTGGGGCCCCAGGGGAGTAGGAACAGTTGTCAAGGGCTGTGCCCTTCATGGGTGCACAGGGGCTAGAGGCTGACGGTGGGGGAAGCGAGAGAGTGTCCAGACCTGAGTGGGAATCTAGTGGGGTGGGGATGGGTAGGGCGTGAAGGAGGAAGGGGGAGGTCGGGGTTCTTAGGCTCCAGGGCTGGGGATGGGGCAGGGTGTGTGTGAGTGCTGCCACTGACAAGCTGTCTTTGTGTCGGAGGGAAACTGAGGCCAGCAGAGGGTAGAGGTTGGCACTGCATGCTAGGCCTTAGCACAGGTGGCCTGGGATCTTCAGTTGTGGGGAGGGGAGGTATCAGAGAGGTGCCTCCTTTACTACGGAGGGGCAGGTGATTGACAGGTCAGCCTGACTGCACATGTAAGCCCAGGGGCCATCAGTGGCCTGGGTGAATCTCAGGCGGGGTGGGGTATAGAAAGCCTTGATCTGGTCTGGCCTGGCCAGGTTCTCCCCAGGGAACCCCTGCCACGCCTATCCCATGTTTGAGTCATAGACCTCTTACAGAGGCCCCTGGCCCTGACCCTGACCCTGACCTGGCCCTGCCTGAGTCACTTGGCTGGAATCCGAGGGTCTTAGGGCTGGGTTTCCAAGCCAAGCTGCAGAGGTGGGAAACGTTTAGTCCTAACGCTGCCACTTTCCAGCTGTGAGTCTGTAGGCAAGTTCCTTTACCTCTCTGTGCCTCAGTCTTTCTAGCTGCGAAATGGGAATACTGACTGACTCCCATCCTGAGGAAGATGAAGTAAGTGCCAGCCATAAAGCCAAGCCCCTGTCCCCCAGTGACCCTATGTTCCCAAGGGCCTGGCCAGGCAGTAGTCTGCAAGAAAAAGCTGAGAAGACCCTGGGTACAGATGTGGGGAAACTGAGTGGCAGCAGAGCCTGAAGTGGGTGGGGTCAGCATGTGGGGAGGCCCCCAGGAGGAGGCTGAGCAGCCTCCTTCAAGTTGCAGTGGGAAGGATTTAAGCTGAGACCCAGGGATGTCTTCCTGAGCGTTTCTAGGCCCAGAGGCAGGAAGTCAGGGTTTTCCTGGCAGGACCCCCTGTGCCCAGGCAGGTATGTGTGCCCTGATGTGTGTTCCTGTGAGCCCAGCCGTATCTTGGGGCTGGGGTCAGCTTTTCAAGGCCAAGTCGGGATGAGCAGGAGGCCAGACCACAGCTCCTAACGCAGGTGCAGTCCAGGAGGCTGGGCACCCTCGGGCTGGCCGAGAGGCAGGGGACACCCTGGCATGGTTCAGACCCAGGGCCATTCTGCTCCGAGGGTGTGGGGGCTGTGCCCATGACCCTGCCAACCTCCCTGCCTACCAGGTCTTTGGAGGCCTTGCGAAGAGTTCAGAGTATTTGACCATCCTGTTGCCCAGGCCAAGCACAGGGGAGGGACCTGGCTCTCAGAGCTGCTTCCGGACTTGTTGACCAGGTTGTCTGGCTGATAAGGAAGTGTGTGTGTGTGTGTGTGTGTGTGTGTGTGTGTGTGTGTGTGTGTGTGTTCCTGGAATGTGCAGCCCCTGTCAGCACCCCAGGGATGGGACCTTGCCCAGTGTCTGTGTTCTCTGGTGGAGCAGGATAGCCTGGGACCATCTTATCTGTCCCCTGAGCTCAGGTCCCAGGCCCCACCAGCTGGTCCCAGTCCCGCCTCTGCCTGGCCACCCTCTTCCCCTGCATGGCTCCCCTCTTCCCTCTCTGCTCAGGTTGGCTTCTGTCCCAATGCCCACATTTCCTGGGCTCCTTCATGGACTGGGGGTTCCCTCTGCTCTCTGTGTCTGAGCCTGTGGGTCCTTCAGGGAGGACCTGCTCTGAGAAGTTTCTGGGGCTCCAACCCAGGCCTGGCCAGGAGGGTCAGCCTGTCCAAGGCCTGTACACAGGTCCAGGCTCGTAATGATCCATGCATGCCAGCCCAGGACAGGCCCCGGGTGACAGAAGGGGGCTTGAGTGCCCACCCCAGCTCAGCCTGGGGCTTGCGCCCTCTGTGGGCACCTCTCCCGGCTGGTGCTTGGGCCCAGCCCCTGTGTGAGTGTGTCGTGCTGGACGAGCCCACGGGGCCCTGCCCCATAGGAGCATGTTCAGATGTCAGCTGGTGGCTCAGGCGCTTTGCTCTCTGAGGCTTGGTGTCCCTGTCTACAGCATGGGAAAGAGCGCCCAGCAGCCAGGGGGTTCAGGGGTAAATGAGAGCCTAGTCCCAAGGCCATGCTGTGAGTGGCAGTCAGCATGTCACCTCCATGCCTGCACAGCCGCTCCCTCTTCCTTCCTTGCCTGGTGACCCAGGCCCTTTCCTTCCTGGCCCTGGTCCCCATGGGCTCTGTACCCAGGAGCAGCCACCTCAGCAGCTGGGGTTTGGTCTTTGCAGGTCCCCTCAGCACTGCCTGGGAGGGGAGAGGAGGCTGATGGTTCCCAGGGCCACTTGCCATCCCCAGTTCTACTTCCTTTTTTTGCTACCACAAAGTCCCTTTGGAAACCCCAGCGGATCAGTGGGGGCCTCCCGCCAGGGTCAGTGTTCATCATCCACGCTCAGGCTCAGGGGCTGAGGGACCAGGCCCAGGCCCCAGCTAGTCTGTGTGGAGTGCGGGGCAGTGAGCCTGAGCTGGGCATTATGGCTAGAAGGCAGAGCTCCAGGTCAGGGCATCAAGTCCCACTAGGTGGCAGTGCAGGCTCCCCGCCTTGTAAGGGACGTGCTGACAACTAGAAACCCCCATGGGTGAGTGCCACCAAGGTCTCAGCCAGGCCTCCCTGAGACCCCTGGTCTAGTGAAGTGCTTGGAGGGGATGGAAACGTGGACAAGTCAGGCCCACTCCTCTCCTGGGACCCCTGGGGCCTGGACCAGCCATTGCAAAGGTCCTTCCACCTTTCAAGGCCCTGGGTCTGTCTGCACATACATCCACACCTCTTCGAGGCTTGTAAAATTGGTGAAGTGTCTTCATTTTTAACTCCAGTAATGTTTTGGATAGTGATACATTCACATAGTTCAAAATTTAAAAGGTACAGAAAGGATATGAGGTGAAAAGTCTCCTTATTCCCATCTCCTGTGTCCTTCCCCAAAAGCAACCAGGGTTCCTCCCAGAACACCTGAGTCTGTAAAAAGCAATGCTCACCCAAGGAATGTACCGGAAGGGTGAAGTTTCAGGCATGGGGAGGAGCCTGTTTTTGCTAAGGTGGTTGGGGTGGAGGGTGGGGCAGTCCTTTTTGAGCCCTGTAAGAACTAAGGCTCTTAAATTGCTAGTTCCCCAAGTCATGGCCTCTAAGGAAAGAGAAATGTCAGGAACAGTCTTGCCGACTCTCGGGTGCCCGCTGTGTGCTGGGCTCTGCTCAGTGGTTTAGGCTTTCCTCCTTCCTGTGGACTTGGCGCAGGGGTTAAGACTTAGCTTCTGGTTTCAGACACTTCCGATCTGCGATTCCAGCTCAGGCCCGGAAAGACAGGAGTGACACTGGGCCATCTTGCATCATCACCAAAAGCCACTGTTAAAGGCCAAGCCCTTTTAGGAGAGAAGCAGGCCACCGGGCTGGCATGGAGAGTCCCCAATGCCGTGGAAGGACAGTTCCTCCAGGAAGCCCTCCTTGAAAGACCACCAGTATTGGGATCCTGTTGCCCTATGGGTCCTGCAGAAACTGTTTCCCCTTAGGCCTCAGTTTCCCCATATGCCAGACACAGCAAGGAGTGTGTGGCCTGGCTTCCTCCTGGGAGGAGGGGAAGGAGCTGATAACAAGTAAACATTGTCATGTGGGGGCCAGTGCCCTCATGGAAGAGCACGCCTTGAGGGTGGTTCCTCATCAGCTGTCCTGGCCATCCCGTGGTCCTTGGGGAGCTCAGCAGACTCTGGCCCAGGTCTCGTGCAGCTGCAAATGACCCAGAGCAAGTGACTTCTCTTGGGGAAGGCCAGGTGGCAGCAGGGACCCCAGCCTCAAGGCTTCAACCTGTGTGTCGGCTTACCCCTCTGAGACTCAGTTTCCTCATCTATCAACAAGGGATACAATGGGTCTGCCCAGGACAGTGAGTGAATGGGGCAGCCCTAGGAAAAAGGAGGCCCCAGAAGCGTCCCAGGTCAGGTGATGGCCTGAGAAGGAGAGGGAGAAAAACAGGACTGGGGAGCCTGGGTTGGAGCAGTGGGAAGTGCAAGTCATCTCACAGAGGGAAGTGAACCAGGCCCATGGGGGAGGGACTGGGTGACATCCTGGAGTGCCCTGGTCTTCTAATCCTGGGGAGCCCACCCTTGTGACCAAGGCCACTGGCCAACCTTCTGGCCAAGTCTTCCTGGTATAGCCAGGCCCACTGACCTACAGCCCCTTCTTTCTTGTGAGATCCACCCTCAGCCTTTGCATCTGCTGACCCCTGTGCCCCCAAATACACCCCCTGCTGCCTTCAACTCCTTTCCCAGAGAGCTTGTCTTAAGAGGCGCTCAGAATGCCCCTCGATGGTATAGCTCGAGGACCATTAATCACACACCACCCCATGTGGCTGGGCCCCCCCGGGGGGCCAAGGGTGAAGACTCAATTAATGAACAAGGTCATGAAATATTGGAAAATATTTGTGTTTTTGTTTTTTGTTTGTTTTTTTCCAAAGATAAAAAGGAGTAGGTGGATAAAAAGGAGTAAAACCTTCCATTTCTGCATCTAAGTTGTCTGGCCTAGCAGTCCTTCCTCATGTCTGACTTAAATACATCAAGCTGCATTTCAGACTTTGATCAACATTTGGGGGAAGCAAAATAGTACATGCTTAGTGACCAGGCTCTCAGCTCCACCACTGACTGGCAGATGACTGGACCTACCTGTGCCTCAGTTTCCTCATCTGTGAAAAGGGGATAATTAACAAGTACCCATTTCATAAGATTGCCTAATGAGAACAATTAATGCATGCAAAACATTCAGAACAGAGCCTGACATCTGTGGAGGTCAACAAGTCAGCTGTCTCCCCAAAAGAACTGAAAGCAGGACTGGAAGATATCTGTGCTGTATTCTTAGTAGCGTGATTCACAGTTGCCGGTGGTAGCAACCCAAGTGTCCATTGACAGGTACATGGATAAACAATGGAATATCATTCAGCCTGAAAAAGGAAGGAGGGCCGGCCCGGTGGCTCAGGCAGTTAGAGCTCCATGCTCCTAACTCCGAAGGCTGCCGGTTCGATTCCCACATGGGCCAGTGGGCTCTCAACCACAAGGTTGCCGGTTCAACTCCTCGAGTCCCGCAAGGGATGGTGGGCTACGCCCCCTGCAACTAAGATTGAACACGGCACCTTCAGCTGAGCTGCTGCTGAGCTCCCGGATGGCTCAGTTGGTTGGAGCGCGTCCTCTCAACCACAAGGTTGCCGGTTCGCTGCCCCCCCCCCCCCCCCCCCCCCGCAAGGGATGGTGGGCTGCGCCCCCTGCCACTAGCAACAGCAACTGGACCTGGAGCTGGGCTGCGCCCTCCACAACTAAGACTGAAAGGACAACAACTTGACTTGGAAAAAAGGCCTGGAAGTACACACTGTTCCCCAATAAAGTCCTGTTCCCCTTCCCCAATAAAATCTTTTTTAAAAAAAAGAAAAAGGAAGGAGATTTTGACAGAGGTTATGACATGGCTGGACCTTGGGGACATTCTGCTGAGTGAAATAAGCCAGTCACAAAAGGACAAATCCTGTGTGATTCCACTTCTGTGAGGTACTTGGAATGCAAGTAGTCAAATGTATAGAGACAGAACATAGACAGAAGGGTGGTTGCCAGGGGAAATGAGGAATTCGTGTTGAATGAGTTTCAGTTTTGCAAAGTGAAAACAGTTGTGGAAATGGACAGTGGTGATGGTTGCATAACTATATAAATGTAATTAATGCCACTGAAATGTGTACTTAATATGGTCAAAATGATCCGTTTTTTTAACGTATGTTTTGCCACAATTTCTTTTAAAAGTCAGCTGTCACTTCTGAGCAGAGGGAAGGGAGTTGGTGTCACATGTGTCCTAGCACCAAGGTCTTGCTTTGCGTGTGAGCACATGACCACGGCTCTGGGCTTGCCTCGGGGTCTACTGCTGCCCTCCCAGGGGAGGTGGGAAATGGGACAGCAGCGGGCAGGATCCCAACCAGCTTCCAGATCATTTCCTGCAGAGAGTGGAGTTCTGAGCTGGCCTTTGACTCCCTCTGGAAGTGTCTTGCCTCATCTGTCAAAGGGGTAAGAATAGCTCCTGCCCTGTCAGCACCTCTGGTTGTTATTCCTCTGCTTGCCATGCAGCCCCATTTTCAGAGAATTTCCCCTGTGACTCAGGCTTTGAATTCATGACCCTTGACCCCAGTGCCTTACCTCAAGGAAAGGGAAAGTGACTGATGCCACCCTGGCCCTGACCGCCGCTCAGGTGAAGCCATAGAGAGGGGTGCAGGTGGCAGGGGCAGCCGGGGACAGGGTCAGCTGGCACCCAGTACTTGTTCTGTGAAGTGTCCTTCCTGGATCAGGATCAGGGGACCGAACGGAGGGTGGGGTCTACGGGCCTGACCACCTCCCCTGCCCCTTGTGACCCAGAAAGCTTCAAATTCTCCAGTGTCGCAATGTGTTTGGACTTAGGCGTGGAGGCCTGACAGGAAAGCACCATTTGTACAATGAGGCCAGAGCAGGCACTGAGCCAGGACCCCTTTGATTCTCTAATTCTCATCCCCGTGGGCCCCCTCTAGCTGGATGAACTTAGGGGGGGAGGGGGCTGGCCTTCCGTTTCCCCATCTGTGCACTGGGGAGCAGATGCAATGACCCTCCCAGGCCTGGGGCACTTTGGCTTTATTGGCCCATCTGAAAAATGTCATCCCCAGGCCTCAGTGGGAGAAGGGGTGGAGTCCATCTTACTGCCAACGAGCTGAAGCCCCTGTCCCCCCCACCTCCACAAGCTCCCTGGGACAGGGCTGATGTCCAAACCCAAACCTGGCACTTAACCACCACTCCCAAAGGGGAAGAGGAAGTCCGCAGTCCCAAGGGGCACCCCCAGCTCTGCTCCCCTCCCCCCCTCCCTCCCCACTCTGCCATCTCTCCCAGCCTGAGGGGGACTGGGGAACTAACGGGTGGGGGGGGGGGAGAGGGCTGGGGAGCAAACAAAACGGAGGGAGGAGCAGAGGCTCTAGCAAGAAGCAACAAGGAAGCTGGTGTTCAACCGGGAAATTCCTGAATGACCCGTTCTTTCCAGAGGGCAGGAATTCCTAGGATGTGAAATAGGGAAGGTGGTGAGCTGCCAAAGGGTGCTTTTCGCCAGCACCCTCTCCCTGCCCCATGACAGATCCAGAGAAACAGGGCTTAGATGGGGAAACTGAGGCCCAGAAAGGGGTGTGACCTGCTCAAGGTCACACCAAGTGAGGTCGGAGCTGGGCTGAGTGAAGGTCAAGCCTGAGCTGTTCGGGTCTTGTTCTTGTGCCTCCAGGAGCCTGTCCTGGCTCAGCCCGGACCCCAGAAAGGGAAGGCGCTGGAGTAGGAGTTCTCCAGGCCTGGGGATGAATTCTGACTCTGCCATTACTACCGGTGTGATGTCTGGCAAGTCAATTCACCTTTCTGAGCCATTTCCCCATTTCAAGCAAGGCTTGATAATGAGAGTGTATGACGGCACCCAGCACAGCGGCTTTGTGCATAGGTGAGCACCGGTGCAGTCCCCTTTCCCTAAGGGAACCTCCTCCAGGAAGGCCCCCTCCCCATGCTTTGCGGCCACAGTGATACCCAGAGTAGGAACTCTCTCCCCAGAGGGGGCAATACTTGCTCCTTCCAAGTATTGCCGAGGGAGTTAAGGTGAGACCATCCTGGCACCCCACGAGGTGGGGAGAGGGCTCCCGGAGCTGGGGTGGATGCTGGCTCTGTGACGCGGAAATGGGTCCTGAGCCCGGGGCCCCTTCCAGCCAGCCAATCAGAAGACGCCGTCGGACAATGGATCAACTCCAGGCCCATCCTGGTTGGTCCTGGGTTCGGGTCCCTGCGCCCTCCATACCCGGGCAACGCTCAGCCAGTCGTACCACCCAGCACCCGCCGCCGCCCCCTCCCCCGCCCCCGCCGGCTGGTGGGAGGTAGTGACCCACCCCCACACTACCTTGTTGGACACCGTCAGCATCGCCTCGAGGGGGCGCGCACAACCCTCCACACTCGCCTAAGCCTCCCCCGCGGGTTTTCCGCTGTTGCAGCGAGCTGGGCAGGCCGGAGGGGCGGAGTCTGCGACTATTTCAGGCGGCGCCGGGTTCTTTCAGGACATATGCGGCCCGGCCGACACAGTAAGTGACTTCTGCCCATCGGGCGTCCGTCCCCACCGCTTCGCGCGTCTGCCCATCCGCCCGGTCTGCAGTTTCTGGCCCGATCCACCAAGAAAGCGGCGGGCACTGCGGAGGGGACCAAGTGGGCGGGGCGCTCCAAGGCTTCCAGACCTACTGTAGCCCGACTTCTAGGGTAACTGAGGCTCCTGCCCCAGCGGCGGCGCGTGAGGACACACAGGGCCCGGGTTTAGCGCTCCCAGCTCTGGGTCCTGGAGAAGGCAGGGAGGGAGGTGCTGTGGGGAAAGGCGCAGGGGTCTCCCTTCCATTTGCAGTAGAAAGGCTGAGGCCCACGGAAGGGAGAGAAGCTGGCTGTGTGACCGAGGCCGAGTCACTTCACGTGCTGTGCCTGGGCGTCCCCATCTGAGGGATGGGTATGCCCTCCCCATCCCGCCCATGGCACAGAGGCCATGGGAGGCTGTGGACCTCAGCCCTGACCGGGGAAGGAGGGTGAGGGTGTGTGTGTGCCTGAGGAGAAGCTGGGGGACCTGGGAAGACTGGAGGGGTGTCACTGTTCGGCCGCAGGCAATGGCCACACCATATGACTCTGAGCAGACCACTTATCTCTATGTGCCCAGACAAGAGCCCAAGCTTAATGGAATGCTTCTCCTGCCCTCCTCTGCTGTACTGGGCACCAAGATTGGCCTGACAGACACAGGGACACAGGACACACGCCCTTACAGAGGCCCGGCTAGTGGCAGCGCTTGGCTGTGTGGTTTTGCCTCATCCTCTTAGCAGCACTGTGAGGGCGACAAGGGCTGCAGGACCTTGAAGGGTGAGGAGGATTTTGTGTCCCAGAGGCGAGGAGGCAGCGATGCCATGCAGGGACCTGCAAGAGCAAAGTCTGGAGGTCATGTGGAGCCTAGCGTGTGTGGAGCTGGGGGCAGTGAGGCTGGGGGCAGCACTGCTGCTCAGGATGGCCCTGTCCCTCACTCCAGCAGGAGGGCAGAGGTGGGGCCTGGCCACACAGGGCAGGGTTTAGCAGCCCCAGCCAGCTTGTCACGCTAGCTCCTATGGGTGTGTGGTATGAAAATGGGGTGGGCTGGGAGGGGAAGCTGCGGCACTGTGTGGGCAGGTGGAAGGGCCCAGTGGCCTCACATCTAGGGAACTTGGTTTGGAGGCTCCCTAGAGCACCCCGTTTGGTTCTGTAGTGGAACTTCCAGTCCAAATGGCACAAGGGAAGCAACTGTAGGACTGTGTCCATGGCACCTGGTGAAGCTAGTAGGAATGGGGGGACCCAGGCTCCCTGGCCCCCAAGTGGCTATGGCCAAGCTTGGGTGTTTGGGATGAGCTGCTGGGGATATAGGACAAGGTAGGTGGGCTGATGGGGAGGCAGCAGGGCTCTGGAAAGTCTGACAGGTCTAATCTGAACCTCCACTCCTGCTGTATGCCCCAGCCAAGCTCCCCCACCCTTCAATTTGTTCTGGAAGGTTGATCATCCCATCTGCCTGGCAGGGCTGTTGCAGGGGTGAATCAAAGTCATCATATTACATGAGTCATGACTTGGTATATTTGCTCTTGGGTGGTAGAGCGGGCACTATGGTTGTGGGTCACCCCGGTTACCAGGGAGCCCCGGCCCTGTCTGTTTCCCATTCCTAGCCCTGCCCTGTTGGCTGCCTTGGAGTCAGTCACGTTCCCGTCCACTGACCCTGGCCTTGCCCTGACAATGGTCCAGGTGCCGGGAGGGTACTTCTGGGCACAGGGGGGTCCTTGCAGCTTGCAAGGCGGTAGGGGACACAGAAGCAGGGGAACCCAGAGCCAGGTGATGAGTTCCAAGCCCAAGTTGGTGGCCATAGGGGCATTTTAAGCCTCCCTGAGTCAGTTTTGTGAGATGAGGAAAATAACATTCCTCCCGGATGGGAGTGAGGAAGCGATGGGGTGGACACCCAGGAAGGGCACAATAAGTGGGAGCTTTTGTGATGATGATGTCACCCCGTTTGGGAGCAGCAGGCTGAGGCAGGAGCCAGGAAGCCTGGGTTCCCGGTCTGAGTTACTGTGTGACCACAGGCCGCCCAGGGCCTCACGGGTCCTTGTCTCCACTACGTGTGAAAGGCTCTCTGAAGTCCTTTCCCACCCACTGGAGTTTGAGATGGTTTCTGTAGACAGAGCCCCAAGGCCAGGATAGGGGGTCAGGCTCTGCTGGCCTCGTGGACCCAGCAGGAGCAGCCATGTTTCTGCTCACAGCATCCCTTTGGGACCCCACAGCCAGCCAAGACCAGAGAAGAACCAGGCAAGATGGAGGGTGAGGCCGGGGCTGGATCTGTGCCTCAGCTCAGCTTCTGTTGCTGTGTGACCTTTCTGGGCCTCTGTTCTTGCTCTGTGCATGGGACAGCAGCAGCCCATGCTCTGCCTGCCCCCACCCCCCAGGTTTTCCTGGGATCCAGGGTGTACTCATGCCCTGCAGTTCCCCTGCCCAAAGGGTGGGCTGTCAAGGAAGGATTTGCCAGAATGAAGTGAAGACCCCCTCCATCTGGGAGGCTGGGCATCCTCAGTTTCTCCTGTACTCAGGCAGTTCTGGGAGGTCCTGAGGAGGATTGGAAGAGGAGCTGTGGGTGCTGAGAAACGTGTCCAGGGAGGGAGCTGAGTTGGTGCCCATGTGGGCCAGGAGAAGGCCAGAGCCCTGGCAGTCATATGGGTGACAGCAGAGCAAACACGCTGAGTGCTGTCACTGTGACTGTGTGTTCGGGCCTGGGAGCCGGGAGCCAGGGCCTTGCGCTGTGATTGTTGACCCTTTCGTTGTCCTGTCCTTGCCAACCTGCAGGCCTGAGCTGGAGGGATGCTGAAGATGATGACCTGCTTCCAAGGCCTTCCAGGCCAGCAGCCTGTGCCAGGGACCCTTGACTTCCCCGGAAGCCCCCAGAAGTTGCCCTCCACGTCAGAGGTAGACTCAGAGGCCTCCATGTCGGAAGCCTCCTCTGAGGACCTGGTGCCACCACTGGGGAGGGATGAGGAGGAGACTGTGAAGAAGAAGAAACCAAAAGTCCTGGCCAACATGTTCAGCGTCTTCACCAAAGGGAGGAAGAAGAAGGGCCAGCCCAGCTCCTCAGAGCCAGAGGGCAAGACTGAGTCCCAGCCCAGGCCGGAGGACCGGTTGCCCACAGGTAGGATGGTGCCCCACGTAGGGAGGGGACCTGTCAGAGCCACCCAAGGCGCTGGGCAGGGCTGGGGCTCACCGAGTGGATGGCTTGCACACCCAGGACACAGAGAGGGCAGGAGCAATGGCTTTGGAGGTGTCTCCCCTCACAGTCTCCGCATGCACCCCCTACCTAATCTTGGAGGCAGGAGTAGGCAGACTGGGCTTCCATCCCGTCTGGGACACGACTGGCCTCTCTGGGCGCATCACTTGGCTTTTTCGGCTCTCAGCCTCCTGTCCTGTGGGCGCCATGGGAGATGAGCTGTCCCCACAGCCCCCCTTGCCCGTGGCCGGCCGCGCTGACGCGGTGTCCCATTCTCGCAGTGGAGGAGCTCAAGGCCGACCTGGAACGCGGGCAGCTGGAGGCGGCGCGGCCGCTGCTGGCGCTGGAGCGGGAGCTGCAGGCGGTGGCGGCTGCGGGCGGCGCAGCCGAGGAGGAGCTGGTGTGGCGCCAGAGCAAGGTGGAGGCGCTGTACGTGCTGCTGCGCGACCAGGTGCTGGGCCTGCTGCGCCGGCCGCTGGAGGCGCCGCCTGAGCGGCTGCGCCAGGCGCTGGCAGTGCTGGCCGAGCAGGAGCGCGAGGACCAGTGCGCGGTGACCGCGGTGCCCAGGCCCTCGGCGCTGGTGGCCACGCGCCCACGGCACTGGCTGCAGCTCTGGCGGCGCGACGTGGCGCAGGTGGCCGAGGAGCGCCTGGGCCGGCCTCCGGCCGCACACGCCGACGGCCAGTCGGAGGCCGAGCGCGTCTTCCTGCACATGGGCCGCACCATGAAGGAGGACCTGGAGGCTGTGGTGGAACGGCTGAAGCCGCTGTTCCCCGCCGAGTTCGGGGTGGTGGCCGCCTACGCCCAGAGCTACCACGAGCACTTCGCGGCCCAGCTGATGGCCATGGCGCAGTTCCAGCTGTGCGAGCGCGACACCTACATGCTGCTGGTCTGGGTGCAGAATCTCTACCCCAAGTGAGCAGGCAGCAGGGGGCAGGGAGAGGCCGGGGCTGAGGGGGGGTGTCATTCTGCGCATGCAGCGGGTTCAGCCAGCTCAGTGCAGGCAGAGTCCTGCGCTGGGTCTGCTTTGCACTTGGTATCCTTCATTTCCTGGGCCTCAGCCACATTCAGCGGTTGGGGAAACTGAGGTGTGCATAGTGGCAGGCACTTCATTAATAATGAACTGGGCAGGGGATGAGGCCGGCAATGACAATCCAGAGCAGGAAGGGGTCGAGGAGGAACTGTGGGAGCCCAGAGCAGGGGACCTCACCTGGCCTGAGTCAGTGAAGGAAGCCAGCCCGGAGGAGGATTCCCTCTGGTGTAGGTGCCCACGCTCCAGCTCAGGGCAGCTCCCAGTCTAATAGCAGTAAGGGAGTCAAGCAGGGCGGGGAGAGGGCAGGACAGGAAGAAGGCAGTGGGAGGATGGTGTTCCGGCAAAGGGAGTCACTGTCCAGGGCCTGAGGCTGAGCCATGAGGCATTCTGGGAGCTGTGCAGAGCTTGTCAATGTTTGGATTTATGGGTAGGCTATGCGGGCCCTCCCAGGCAGCACAGGCAGCGGGGGTGGGGTAGGGCCACGTAGCCCCTTGGAAAGATCCCTGTTGTACAGGGTCACCCAGTAAACCCGCAGCTGAGCTGGGTTCTGGCCACCAAGACCTGGAGCTCCTCAGGTGGGGGCTGGCTATGCCAGCAGAAGGCACCTGGTACTGGTGGGTACAGCCTCAGGTGTCCCCTGATTTACCCACACTCTGTGGGTTGCTGAGCATGCCCATCATTTGCACAAGCTGGGTGGGCAGAGGCTGCAGTGTAGAAATGCTTTCAGTACAGAAGGCCAGGGGTTCCTTCCTATAAGAGCTGACTCCAGCCCCAAGTATAAAGCCTGCAGGAAGCCTGAGGCTGTAGACAGTGTGAGCAGTGTCTGACGGTCTCAGGCATACATCTGGGGAGCCAGTGGGCTCAGTTGGTGCTGGTGGGTCAGCCTCCAGCAGGGGACCGGAGGAGGGCTCTGGGGGGTAGCGGGTGAGGAGTCAGCAGGGCATCAGGAAATTGGCACAGGGCAGGGGCTTTGGGAGAGACAGGCCAACGCTGAGCCAGTTCCTTCTTGCTTGTCCTGACTCACCAGGAAATGCCGGATACTCACACCTCTGCCACTTAGCCTTCCTGCCCCGGTGAGGTGGGGGCTTTTAGCCTGTGGCCCACTGGGGGCAGCACAGCAAGAAAGTGGGACCAGCTGGGCATGGAGCCTTGGAGAAGGGGGGTCCAAGTTCAGGGAACAAAGGGACACTGTGCTCAGGCTGGGAAAGGCGCAGAGAGGGCCACTCTTGAGCCTCCAGGCAGACAAAGGCCCCTGAGGAAGCGCCAGGGCTGGGCCATCCCTGGGAGCTCCAGGACCCTGCAGAGGCATCAAAAGAGTGGCTGGAGATGCCTCCAAGTGCAGTCAGGGAGGTGGCCATTCCTGCTTGGACAGGCCCACCTTCTGTGGGCTGCAGGGCCGGCCTGGCGGGGCTGGAATTGCAGTGGGAGGTCAGGGTGGGAAGGAGGCGGAGAGCGGGCTGGCTGGTCTCAGGCTGCTGCCATAGTGAGGGAGGTGGAGTTCATCTGTATGAGAGGGGAGAGGTTAGAGCTGGGAGATCAGATTTGAAGTAGATGAGCAGGTTCTGCCTGCTGGGTAGAGGGATTATTGGGGGCAAGGGCAGAAGCAGGGAGGCCTGGGAGGAGACGCCTAAAATGAGCCAGGCCAGAGATGGGGTGGCTGGGCATCAGGCCTGGGTGATCAGTGCAGGGAGGGGAGAGGTTATTTTGGAGCTGCTGTGGATGGAGGAATAAGTATAAGAGGAAGCAAGATGGTTCCAAGGATTTTGAACTGAACCAAACTGAGCAGATGGAGGACACATCATCTGAGATAAAGAAATGGATGGGTGAGGATGGGAGGAGACAAGTGAGTTCAGAGCCCACAGAGACTCGGCTTGAGGAGGTGTGCTCTTGCTTAAGGGGTGGCGTTGGGTGGCACCATTTTCTTCATGCCTGCCCCCTTTGCCCACAGTGACATCATCAACAGTCCCAAGCTGGCGGGTGAGCTGAAGGAGGTCAGCCTGGGGAGCCTCCTGCCCCCCAACCAGATCCGGATGATGGAGGCCACCTTCCTGTCCAACGAGGTGGTGAGTTCGCACCAGAGCTGGGGCAAGGGAGGGGCAGGAATGCAGCAGAGGGGAGGCTCGGGGACAGACTGGACTGGACGTGGACAAGGAGCTTGACAGAGCAGGGGAATGGGCTCCGTGCTGCCCTGACATGCCCGTCCTCCCCTCCCAGACCAGTGTGAAGGAGCTGATGGCCCGCGCCCTGGAACTGGAGTCACAGCGCTGGGCCCAGGATGTGGCCCCCCAGAGGCTGGATGGCCACTATCACAGCGAGCTGGCTATTGACATCATCCAGGTAGCATAGCCCCCCCCCCTTGTGCACATGGACAGCTGGACGTGAGCCAGGCATGCGTGCTGCCCATCCCTGTGTATGCACGCATGCCCGGCCCTGAGCCCCCAGCCCTGAGCCCCCAGCCCTGCCCCCGCCCCAGTCCTGGTGGGCCCCTGCTCAGCGCACCCTCCACCTCTGCAGATCATCTCCCAGGGCCAGGCCAAGGCTGAGAGCATCACCCTGGACCTGGGCGTGCACATAAAGCACATGCTGCTGACTGAGCTGGCTGCATTCCTCAGGAGGTGGGTGTGTGTGCTTGCATGCACTGAGGGGACCCTGCAGCCACCTTCCTTGTGCCCCAGGTGGGGATCCAAGGCAGATCAGCGCCCCGTCCCGGCCCGAGGGTGTCTGTCCCAACTGGGCACTGAGAGCCTCCACCCTACTCAGCAAAGCTCCCAGCAGAGCACCCCCAGCTGTGCTAAGAGGATGTCCCATGAGGGATGGAGAACATGGCTTCCCCTTCAGGTGATGCCCCCAGTTCCCACCCCCATAATTCTCTTGGCTGCCTCCCTCCCCAGCTCTGAGAGCCCCTCCATCCTCCCACAACCCTCTCCAGTCTTCCAGCTATGGCGGAGGTCTGGGGGAAGGAGGGGCCAGCAGAGCCAGGCTGGCACCCCTTTCAGGAGCTCTGCAGGGCCCTGCCCCACTAGCCTCAACATGGTTAGCAGCTAGTGGCCCACCCTGGGCTGTGGGGGACCATTAGTCGGAAAAGCTCTGTAAACCCCAATGTTTTGTGCTGGTCCTGCAAGTGCCCCTTCCGATTTCCCCAGCTACCATCGCACTTTTGATGAATTTCTGGAGC
The DNA here is from genome assembly GCF_036562045.2 of Rhinolophus sinicus. Lineage (NCBI taxonomy): Eukaryota > Metazoa > Chordata > Mammalia > Chiroptera > Rhinolophidae > Rhinolophus > Rhinolophus sinicus. The sequence goes on along the minus strand of NC_133753.1, from coordinate 2,238,231 downwards.
GGTGCAGACAGCTGAGAAATTACAGGGCCAATGTCATCGCCAACATCAACAACTGCCTGTCCTTCCGGTGAGGGTGCTGGGAGGGGCTTGTGGGAGCAGGAAGCACTGGGCCTGCCTGCCTGTTGGAGGGGGTGGCTGGGAGGGGAGGGAGTCGAGGCGCTGCTCAAGCTCAGATGTGGGATTAAAATGAGCAGGCATTTGGGGAAAGGAGCAGGGCCTGTGGCACCAGGAAACGTTTGTTAAATGCTGGTGGGTCAAGCACTCATGCAGATGATTTCCTCGTTATGTTATCCTTAGAATGGCCCTCTGAAGGAGGCGCAGTGATTACGTGCATTAAGCAGACAAACACAGAGTGGAGAGGCTGTGCCGTTAGCGGGGGATGTGGTGTGGGTGTGTGCTAGGAGTGAGCGGCTGGGCCTGCCGGGGTCCGATGGGACGGACTTGCCCCACACAGAGTGAGGAGCCACTGAGTTCTAGAGTGAAGAGGTGGTTTTGGAAGATTCGCCTCGGGCTCACTGGCTCCCTGGGTATGGCTGTGGGCTGCACAGGGCCCGAGTGACCTCCCTGCCTCCATGTCCTTCCAGGATATCCATGGAGCAGAAGTGGCAGGCCCCACAGGACCTCCTGGGCCCCCTGAGTGAGCTCAAGAGTCATGGCTTTGACACCCTGCTCCAGAACCTGTTCAGGGACCTGAAGGTAGCTGGAGCTCCTTCCCAGGGGCACGTGCTGAGCCTAGTGCTGGGTGGGGGGAGACCTGAGGGGAGGCTGGGAGGGGCTGGAGGTACGGAGCAATGGCAGAGCAGACTGGCATGTCAGCGGCACGGTGTGGGCTGGCTATAGAGAGGCTGGTGCTGCCCAGGTCAGGGGGCCATGGAGGCCTCTTGACCTTGACCCCACCACTTGAGCCTGGGGTGTGCCTTCAGAGGGGCTGCCCAGGGCCAGAGGCTGCAGAAGAGCTTCAGTGTCCTTTCGGCATTTAGACTCAGCACATTCCCCAAGCTTGCACACACTTTGCCTGCCCCACCCTGCCTGTCCACTTGCCCACCTCCCAGCTATGCTGCTCAGAGCCCTTGGCAGCCCCCACCACGTCTGCTGTGGGCCAAGAAACCCCTTAGGTACGTGAGGCAGGGGGCCCTGGAAAGTCACAGGAGGGGTTTCCTGCATGCCCTCCATGGGGGCCCGCCTTGTCCCCAGGGCCCAGGGTGGGAGGCTATGGGTGTCCTGTTGTGATGCAGGCCAGGGCAGTGACCCTGGATGACTTGGCAGCAGTCAAGCAGAAGGTCTTGTTTATGCAGGAATTTATTGAAGAGGGGGCAGTGGAAAAGGCCTCAGGACAGGCATGCTGCTGGCTGTCTGGGCTCTGGAGGAGCCACAGCTGGCCGACCTTGGAGACGGGTACACAGACCCCGCTTCCACTTCCTGTCTCTGAACAGCCACTTGAGTTCTACCCAGATCCCCTGGGAGTCCTTGAGTTCCCCTCGCCCCTGGGCTGCGCCACATGTGTCAGTGTGCGTGTCCACATGTGCGTGTCTGCAGCTGGCAGTCATTCCCCTGCAGGACATGACCAGACATCCTGCCTCTCTCCTGTCACAGCCGCTGTTCAAGAAGTTCACACAGACCCGCTGGGCGGCCCCTGAGCAAACCCTGGAGGAAATCATCACCACTGTGGGCATAAGGCTGCCCGAGTTCTCGGAACTGTACGACTGTTTCCGGGAGGTGAGCAGGTGCTGGGCTGGGGGCTGGGCCTGACATGCACGCTAACCCAGGTGTGTGCGCACCCCACCCCCACCCCACAACGAACACATGCACACGTGCACATGGATGTATGCACGCCTTTGCTCTGGCATCTGCCCCTCCCTGGACTCCTGGCTTCGAGGCTTTGAGGGCGGTAGTGAGCTCCCTATGAGCAGCTGGCTCACACGACCCTGCCCGCTGGCCCTTGCAGGAGCTCATGGAGCTGGTTCACCTGCACCTGGTGAAGGAGTACATTGTCCGGCTCAGCAAGCGGCGCCTGGTCCTCAAGACGGCAGAGCAGCAGCAGCAACTGGCGGGGCACATCTTGGCCAATGCCAACCTCATCCAGCTCTTCTGCACTCAGAACGTGAGCTCCGGCCAGCCCTGCCCCTCTGCGCCCCTCCAAACCCCATCAGTTCTGACCTGCACCTCTCTGGCCCCCGGTGCCTTTCTGGAGAAGGGCCAACCTCCCTCTAATCAGGCCTGTCTTGCAGGGCTCCCCAGGGACCTGGCTGCATCAAGCCCTCCCCAAGCTCGCCGAGATCATTCGCCTGCAAGACCCCAGTGCCATCAAGATCGAGGTGGCCACTTATGCCACCTGCTACCCCGACTTCAGGTGAGAACAGGGCACCACAGAACCTGGGAAGTCAGCAGGCCCTGCCAACCCCCACGGTGGTCGGAGCCTTGAGGGGCTGCAGTCAGCCCCTTCGGGGTGAGAGAAGCTCGGTTACTGGCCATGGCGATGCAGTCCTGGCAGCTAACCTTTGCTGAGTGCTGACTGTGTGCCCAGCACCATGTGAGGGTCTCACACGGCTCATTCATTTGATCCCTGCTACGACTCTGCGAGGCTGACGCTTTTCATCCCCGTTTTATAGATGAGGCCTGGAGAGCTTAAGGAAAGTGTCCAAGGTGACACAGCTAGTTAGTGGTGGAGCTAAGATGACAGAGGTCTGGCTCCACAGCCCACACTCTGAGCTGTTACGAGACTGCCCCTCGGAGGGGAAACAGACCAGAGAGACCAGGGAGTTGCTAGAGGTCGTGGCGAGTCAATAGTACAGCTGGGGTCCTTCACTTGACCCCAGGCCCCTCTGGGGCTTGGACCACTATGCCCTGGGGGCCTGTTCTGGAGTGGAGGCTTAGCCCCTAGCTGCCTGAGGATTTGGTGAGGCAGGACAATGGTTTCTCTGGGCTGAGTCCTTGGACAGGGCAGGGAAACTTTGAATGGGACTTGAGTTGGATTGACAGCTTGGTCTAGCCCCTCGCTGATCCACTGCTCCCATCACCTACCCACCCACTTACCTACACACTCACCCATTTATCCACCCACACATACAAGCAACCATCTCCCCATCTACTCATCTAACCATAACTATCCAGCTAACTACTCACTCACCCATCCACCTGTCTACCTACCTACCCACTCATTCATCTACCCATCCATCCATCCACCCACTTATCCATCCATCCATTCATGCATCCATCAATCCATAATCCACCACCCATCCATGTATCCATCTGTCCACCCACCCACTCAACCATCCATCCATCTATCCATCATGCATCCATCATCATCCACCCCCACCCATCCATCTATCCATCTATCCACCCACTTATCCACCCACGCATCCCACCAGCAATTACTGAGTGATCTGCGAGGTGCCAGGCTCTGTTCTAGGCACCAGGATGCAATGAAGTACAAGAGAGACCAGCTCTCAGTTCTACCTAATGGAGCTTATAGTCTATTGAGGGTTAACAACACTGAGGTAATCAGGAAAAGAATACAATTCCAAGTTGTAAAGATTATTTAACCAACAGGAGGTGCTGACTGTAAAGATGGGAAAGCTTCCTGGGGAAGGTGACATTTTAGCTGAGACCTAACGCATGAGAGGAGCTGGCCATCTCGAGAGTGTGGGGAAGAGCGTTCCAGGAGGAACAGCCAGTGCAAAGGCCTGAGGTGGTCAGGAGCTTGGTGCGCTCTAGGGACGGATGGACAGGTGGCCAGTGTTGCTGGAGCACCGTGCTAGAAGGAGAGCGAGACCCTGTGGGTTGTGGCTCAGGCCATGCATCTGGGATCTGGGAGTGGTGTGAGCGGGGTGTTGGTGATGGAGCTGCACTGACGGGATGCTTTCCTTGCCAGCAAAGGCCACCTGAGCGCCATCTTGGCCATCAAGGGGAACCTGTCAAACAGTGAGGTCAAGAGCATCCGGAGCATCCTGGACGTTAACACCGGGGTGCACACGCCTGTCAAGTCCCTATTTTCACTTATAAAGGTCGGTTAGCTTTTCCTGCGCCTGACCTGCTTGTGAATACCCAGCAAGCATTGGACACACCCCGCTTGGGGGCAATTCAGACCAGCGCCGGCTTCATGGCCCCTCACAGGCTTCCTGCCTGCTCCTGCCTCTGCCCAGCCCTGGCCAAAGTGCAGGCCCCTGGGCAGGTGGAATTGGGCAGGCCCCAGTTTGTTACCCAGTTTGTCTGCTGGGGAGGGAGCACCCATAGTGAGGAGCCAGGGACTACACCTGAGAAATGACAGTTGACCATGCGTGCACTAAAGGAGGCGAGTGGCTAGGGGTCAGAGATCCCGGGTCATGTCCTGTCCGTGGGGCCCTTCCCAGTCTGCTTCCTCATGGCCAGGTCTGCGTGGCTTCCCAGCTGCCTAGGGACGCGGGCTGAGCCTCACCTACCCTGCCTCCTTTGGCCCAGGGCAGCAATGAGCGGGGCTCAGCAAATCTGGAATTAAAGGCAATACTAGAGGAGAAAGAAGGGAAAGATGAGCTCTTATCTGGGGCCTGGAAAGGGCCATGTGGGGTCACAAGGCAAGCTGGGGGTAGAGCCAGCATCACAGCCACCCCTCCAGATTGCCCCATGAGCCCTGCAACTCAGACCCTGACCCCTCTCGGATTCCCCATGGGCACCCTCTGAGGATGGGCCCAGGGGGGGACCTTGTGTAGGCCAGGCCTAGTGGGGCCTCCATGGGTCCTGCAGCTGGAAGTTGGGCTGAGGTCTGGGCAGGGCATGCTTGACCTTTGACCCCTTGGCTCTATTAGTTTCCTACTGTTGCTGTAACAAATTTCCACAAACTTAGCTTAAAATAAGACTTATCTTTCCGTTCTGAAGATCAGAGATCTGACATAGGGGGCCAAAATCAAGGTGTCAGCAGGCTGAATTCCTTCCAGAGGCTCCAGGGGAGAATTCCCTGGCCTTTCCCAGTTTTTAGAGGCCACCCCTCCGTATTCTGTGACTCATGGCCGCCTTCCATTTCAAAGGCAGCCATGGAGGGTGGAATCCTTTTCCCATCACAGCACTTCTGCCTGCCTCCCTCTTCCACTTGTAAGGACCTTTGTGATTACCTCGGGCCCACCCAGATAAGCCAGGACCCTCTCCTTATAGTAAGATCAGCTGAGCAGCAACCTTAATTTCACCTGCAAACTTAATCCCCCTTCTCCATGGAACCTAACATAGTCACAGGTTCCAGGGATTAGGGCCTGGGCATTTTGGGGAGGCCATGACTTTGCCCACCATGGTCTCCATCCATCCCTGCTCTGTATGGTGCCCTGTCCTACCCCAGGAAGACGTGGGCTCAATTACTCTTGTAGGCCTCTGCCTACCCTGAAGGCCCTCTTTGCACAAGGTGGGGTGGTCAGATTTAGGCATGACACCTCGTTCGTGCCTCTGAGGGTGCCACCAGATTCAGGGCCAGTTTTCTTGGGTTTGTCCCCCCTTTCCAGGTACTTGGCCAGGAACTGGCCCATGTAAATGATGCACAAAAGCCTTTGTCCATTTGTAGGAGTTAGCGTGTTGGATGTTATTAATATTATTTTTGATAGTACTGCTTTTGTATGTGTGTACTCAGGACAGGATCTGGGTTTTTATAACGTGATATAAAGCTGATTTCAGAAGTGGCTGTGCAGTGATTTCTTTGGGGAATAGGGGTGGGCTTCAGTGGTTTTCTCAGGCTCTTGGGGTCTGGGCAGACCTGTCCTGGCTCTGTGTCAAATCCCCAGAGAGTCCAGCCCCACAGCACCACCTGCCCCCTTCTTACCTCTGAGCATGAGCTGTGTAAGGACCTGCCTGTGGGGCAGTGCCAGTCCTTTCACCCTGTTTGCTCACCAGTAAATAGAGCATCGTGAACCTGTTGGACCTCCCCACAGCGCTTTACTGCAGATGACCTGGGGGGGCGGGGGGGGCTGGGACGACTGCAAACAATCATTTCAACTCCATGCATAGGGCCCAGTGGGAACTTACTCTTAGATTTCTGGAATTGACCTTGAACGCTGCAGCTGTGAACTGGAGAAGCCACAAGGTCTGTACAGAGATGGCCCCAGCTCACCAGGGAGGGGCTCTCCTTAGCACCACCATCCTGACCTAGGATTTGGGGAAGGGCAGAGTCCCTGGGGAGGGAAAAGGGTACCATGACCAATCCAGTCCACAGACCCCAGGGGGGTGGGGTGGGCAAAGGAGTCTGGGGTCCTGCAGGGAAAGGCCTGGAAGTCTGCCAGGGACAGAGGGGGCTGGAGGGGTGAGGGGAGGCTCTTTCTGGTGAGCTCCATCCGTGGGGCCAATGGGGATGGAATGGAACCCATGGTGCAGTGGGGAGCAAGGAGGGAGGGGGACCCTTCTCAGGGGTGCCCCGATGTTGGGCTGGACTCCTGTCCACGCGGCCCCTGTGCCGGGTCCTGGGCCGTTGGAGCCTGCAGGCGCGGGGGCCCCTGCACTCGATTTCCGGCCTGCTTGTCCCTGCCCAGTTCGAGTCGGGGGCGGGAAGGGAGGCACAATACCCAGCCCGGTCCCCATGGTACCGCCTAGGGCGCAGGCAGGCAGTCGGGAGCCGGGGGTCAGGGGGAAGTTTTAAATCAATAGGGGCGGACAGTAATGGACCTGAGGGGCCGGATTTAGGCCGGAAGGTGCCAGCCCGGCATCCGCGGGCGGCAACGAGTATCGCGGGGCCTGGTTGACTCTCCCTGGGCTGCCAGCGCCCACCGAGTCCACTTCGCTCCCCAGGGGCCTGCTCGGGGCGGGAGGGGCGGGAAAGGGCGCGGGCGGCGCCTGAGCAGTTCCTGCCATTCCCGCAGCGGAGGAGGGGGGAAGGGGCGCAGGGTCCTGCCCTAGTCACTGGTCCCGGCCGCCGCCAAAGGTTATACATCTGTAACTTCCCCGTCACCGCAGGAAAATCCCGTTAAGGGAAGGATTTGCCCAGAGTGGAGGAGTGAGTCATCAGGCGCCGGAGACGGGGGAGAGCCTGAGCAGGGGGCCCTCTGATGCCACGTGCTGTCCTGGACAAGGACATGGGGGCCCCAGCCCCCTTCCCCACCCATCCCCCCAGACTCCTGTGAATAGGAAGGGCGGTCACAGTCAACCGTAGGACAAGCAAAGGTGCGGCCCTCCAACCCTCCCCACCACCTCTGCTGGGGGAGGGGCAGTGGGAAGAGCCTACTTCCTGGGGATCCATAAGAACCAGGGAGGAAGTAAATGAACAGTCAGGTCCAAGTGCAGGGGTGTGATGGGGTGGAGGTGAAGCAGTAGTTACTGGGGGGGCAGGCATCTCTAGCTGTGGCCCTGGGGAGAGCTCACTGAGGAGGAGACAATTGGTTGGGGACCCCAGACTAGGAGCAGTGCAGGAGAGGAAACAGCCTGGGAGCAGGCCGGGAGGGGACGATTGGGAAGGGTTCCTGTTTTAGGGAAAGAAAGCTCGGGTGGCTGGAGTGGGTGAAGGTGGGGAGTGGAGCCAGAGCCACCAAAGCTGGGGGGTCCCACAGCAGGGGGCAAGGGGCCGAGACCTTGGTTGGGGTACATTCCAGCTATAAAGGAAAAGCATTTGAGGGTTTCAAGGCAAGTTTGGGCTGATGGAATATATGACACATGACTTGGAAAGATCCTTCTGGCCACTGCATGGAGAATGAGGGGCAGGGAGGAAGCCAGGAGATGTTGTAAGAGGTGCTGGGGGTGCCTGGGGGAGACATGACATGGTCAGTGAGGCTGCGACATGGAGTGAGAGGAGGCTGGCTCAGGCGGGGTGCGGGGTGCGAGGGCAGAGAAATGCCCTGAGCCATCTGAAAGGCCCCAACAGTGTGTGGAGGGGGAGAAGGGGGAGATACTTCCCATACAGGGAAGGCCTGGGAGGAGAGGGAGAGGCCCCAGGGGAGAAATTTGGCAAGTTAAGTTCCAACGGTCTGCAGAAAGGGAGCGGAGCGTGTAGCTCCTTAGACTGTCCAAAACCCATGTGGGTGACAGCACTGCACAGCGAGGCTGGTGGCTGCCAGGGCCTCTCCCTCACAGCTCTGGGAGCGCAATTTTGCACAGCCCCTCTGCCCGGCCATTCAGCAATAGCAGTCAAGATGAGAAATGCGCAAACCTGTGAACCAGCCACCCCTCTTCTAGGAATGTGTCTTATCCACACTTTGACATCCACGCAGAATGACGCAGGTACCAGGCCAATTACTCTGACTGCAGCAGCAAAATTGTGGAAACTCCCTGAATGCTCGTCAGCAGACACCAGGGACATAACTGCAGTGCCCCAAACAACGGAGTACTATGCAGCTGCGAACAGGAGGAGGACGTCCTCTGTTCTCACGTGGAAATTGCTCCAACAGAAAGTGTTTAGGGGAGAAAAGCACACTGCAGAACAGTTTGTGGGGTGCTGCCATCAGAGAAGTGAAAATGGAAAATACATTTTCTGTTTGTCTATGTGCACTAAGGCAGCCTGGAAGAATACACCAGGAACTAGTAGTGGTTATTTGTGAGTGTGTGCACACAAGTGGGTGGGCATGGGGTGGGGGGAGACCAAGAAGGGGAGGGCACAGAGGTGGGGAATGAGATATTTCATCACATATCTTGTTTTAATTTTTTATTATTGAACCATGAGGATGTGTTGTATATGGACATTTTATAACCTAACATTTAACTGAGGAAGCAAGTGTTACTGGAGGTTCGAGGAGAGAGGAGGTGAGACTTGTGCGTCTCACGTGGGACCGTCCAGTGCTGTCCAGTGCCTGTTTGAAGTGGGTTTGTTAGCAGCCTGAGATTTTTCTCCAGCCAAGTTCAGAGCTCAGGTGCCGACCTGGAGTCGAGTCGGGTTTAACCGAGAACTTGGTTTGGGTCAGGTGATCAGACCAGGGCACGAGCAGAGCCAAGGCATGAGGCGGCTCAGGAGAGGTTACAGCCCTGGGCCTGGGTCTCAGCGGCAGGAGGCGCGAGGGCTGTGACGACGGGCAGACGACGGTCCCAGGCAGTGGAGGATTGCTGGGTACAGTCGGGAGCCAGCGAGTCCAGTGACAAGAAGCTCCCACACAGCAGGCGCCCTGCAGCTGAGGTCCTGGAAGTGCTGTGCTTACTGGGGAGGTCTCAGTGGGCGTGACCCTCACAGAGTGTGGTGGACATGTTGGGAGCCGAGGGCTCAGGGAATTGGGAGGCAGCATGTAGATGCTGAAGCCTCCAAGAATGCTGACGAGTGGCCGAGGGGCACAGTGGGCAGGGGCTCATGTTCTCCAAGCATGCCAGGGAAAACCCCCGCGGTGAGCAGATGAAAGCACCAGTGAGGAGGGGAGAAGGCATACCTGCCGGCACAGGCCAGCTCAGCCTCAGCCCCAGCCCCTGGCTTCTGCCCTCGCCCTAGGGGTAGACTGTCCTTGGAGTTCATGGATGGGTCAGGCTTGTGCTGGAGCCTCACCTGGGAAGGCTGCATCGGGGGTGACCCTGGGAAGGAGGGAGCCCATGGTGCCCTGATTCCCTGAGCCTTCCAGGTGGGTGATGCAGACACTGACCCTGCATTAAGGACGGCGGTGAATTGGGGTCAGTGCTCCTGTGAAGACAGTTTTTACCCCTGCAGAGACACCCCTAGGGCCTGGGACAGTGTGAGGTCAGGAGGGTGTGGAGCCATCTAGCTGAGATCCCCACTAGCGTGGCTGCTCCAGGGGCGGAGGGCCTGTTGGCTTTGGGCTGTCCCTGGAGGCTGGCGCCACAGCCTCTCCCATCCAGTTGGCCTGGGTCCTGTGTCTGCAGCACAGAAGGATGGCTAGGACAGCTGGGGCCTCCCATCTCCCAGGAGGCTAGCCCGGACTTGTGCCCATGATGGCGGGAAGGTTCTGGCACTAGGAGAGGGCAAGACTGATGCACAAACATTTTTCTGGCTTTTGCTTGTGTCACATTTGCTAATTTCCCAGTGGTCAAAGTCAGTCACATGGCCAAGTCCAGTTTCAAGGGCTGGAGATATAAGTTCCCTTTTGATGGGAGAAGCTGGAGTATATTGTAGCCATTTCCTCCACAATCTACCCTCTGAAAAATACATTCATCCCCATCCCAAGATCTCCCAACATCTCATCTAATTGTGGACCAGGCTGGCCATCCATGGCCTCACGGTCCTCAGCTGGATGAATGGAGGTGGGAGTCTGAAGCACACCTCCTTGGGGGCAGCAACTCTGAGCCACACACACCTGAGCTACAAAGACAAGTCAGATGCCTGCCACACTCCACACGGAGTGGTGGGACAGGGCCAGAACGACGGCAGTTAGCAAGGCCATGACCAAGGGGAAGAATGAGAGGCAGCTCTTCAGGCCAGCGGCTGCATGCGGCCAACCCCCTGTTCTGGAGGTGTGTTCCCTGGGTGCTCTCGAGTCATCCATCCCCGACAGCACTTAACTCTGTGTTTGGGCTCTGCCCTCTGAGGAGCCTTCCCTTCCAGTAACAATCGGCCCGTATGTGTTGCTGAGCAACTTTGAATCAATCAGGAGGCGGAAACTACACAGTCATCGGGCCAGGGGACCTTTAAAGAAGACTGGATTGGAATAACAAGGGACTGGCTACTATTGGAATAACAAGGGACTGGCTACTGCAGAATGATGAGAACTCTGGACACATACGCATGGCAGACCCTGGGCGCAGCCATGCTCTAGGGCTGAGGCAGAGCTCCAAGGAAGGAGCGAATCTGGAAGACTGTCCTCACCTCCCTCCCTGTACTGGGATGCGGCAGGCCTCACTGGAGGGGATGCACCTTGGCGAAGTTCATGGAGGTGCTCTGCCAGCAGAACTTGCTGGAGTCATTCTGAGATGCCAGGGGAACCATGCGTAGGCAGGTCAGTGCTCAGAACTTGCTGCAAAGCCACCTAAGGAGGTAGCGGGGAAAGCAGTCCATGGGAAACTATCCCAGGTGACCAACAAACCAATAAACACTGAGAACCAGGAGAAAACCTCCTGCTTACTGTACTGTCCCCACAGCGCCCTCTACTGACGAAGCTTAGCACTCGGCCCACCGGCAAGGGAGAAAGTTCCAGAATCCCCAAGCGGGGCAATGAAAGATGAGTTCGGAGGTGGGAGGTAGTAGATTAATATCTATTTCAGCTTCCAGATGCCCCCTTCCACACACATTTAAGCTTTTATAAAAATTTCTACTAAACACAATGCATTCATCCTTCCTACAACGGAAGACATGGCTCTCTCCCTTTCTCCAAAACGAGGAGACACAGCCGCAGGGTCACTGTACCCATCGCTGGCTGTATTAATTGCTCCGCAGATCCAGTCACGGTCCACTGACTCTTCTGCTACCTAAAGACTGAATCGTAAAGCTAACCTCCAACAAACTGCACATACAATAAAAATGTCAAGGAGAGGAAAGAGGAAAATGGTTGGCATATGCAAACAAACACATTAAACAAGCAAAGAAGATGAAACAAAGCGACCACGGCGCTTGTTCCTATGGTAGCTGTTGACGCCATACCTGCCACTGTGGGTCCCGTCTCCCATTGCTCACTTTGCCCCTTTCTTTCGTTACTCATCCTGGCTTTTCCCCACCACGTGGTTTTCCACTCATCTTGACTGTTGGTCATGGAAGTCGGGAAGAAGAGCTGCAGAGAGTCCCTCACTTTCCAGACACGGTCCTCTTGTCCCTCATGGGCGGCAGCAACACAATTTCCCCTGGGGGACCACACTCCATGACTACGGCTACTAGAGCAATCCCTCCTTAGGCCTTCAGTTCAGGGGCATAAGGAGCTCAAAGTGGCTGGGTGGCAGTATCATCTTTCAAGTCAAGGAAGCCACTGTTGTGTCCCTGTTCGAAGTATTGTCCCCTCGGGGACTAAGACCCTCCATGTGGCAGAGCTCAAAGCTGGTTGTGAGCAGGAGAGGACCCACCCCAACTCTACTCCTTGATCCTGGGACCCAGGTATGTCAGCTTTGGCAGAAACAGAACCACATAATGGTATCTTATTCAAACCACAGATGGAATGCTGTGAAACAGAGCCCTGCCCTTCCTGGATGTTGTCCCCCAACTGGTACCAAAGCTAAATCTGCATCAAGTCACTCAGCCTTTCATTCGAACCAGTCACTTCCGGGTGACGGGATATGTGGTAAGACCAGTGAATCCCATGGCCCTGAGACCACACTGCTGCATTTCTGTGGCAGTGAAATGAATTCTTGGGTCAGAAGCAATGTTGTGTGGAATGCCATGATGCTGAACAAGGCATCTGTGAGTGAGTGAGATCATGGTCCTGATGAAGCGTTACGGGCAAGAAAGCCATATCTGTGTCCAGAACATGCCTGTTTCATGTATGATGAATCGCTGTCTTCCATGATGGAAGAGGTCCAACCAATCAACTTGCTACCAGACATTGGGCTGCTCTCCCCGGGAATGGTGCCACCGGGAGCTAAGTGCGGGTCTCCACTGATGTCACGTAAGGCACTCAGCGGTAGCCAGAGCAGCCTGGGAAGAGGAAGTCCACGTTGTTGAGGACACGCACAGTCCCCATCCCTGTCACCACAGCTACTTTGCCCGTGGGTCCATTGAGAACGCCCTGAGGTGGCTGGGGAAAGAGGCTGTTGTGGGTGAATGGTGTCCCCCAAAATCCATATTGAAGTTTTATGGCCCAGTACCTAAGAATGTGACTTAACTGGAGACAGGATCTTTATAGAGGTAATCAAGTTAAATGACGTCATTAGGGTGAGTCCTAATTCAATATGACTGTTGTCCTCACAAAAAGGGGAAATTTGGAGACAGACACACACATGGGAAGAACGTCATGTGAAGATGGAGGCAGAGATTGGGGTAACGCTTTTACAAGCCAAGGCATACCAAAGATTTCCAGAGAATCACCAGAAGCTAGGTGAGAAGCATGGAACAGATTACTTCTCACAGCCCTCAGAAGGAAGCAACCCTACGAACAACTTGACCTTGGACTCCTAGCTCAAAACTGTGAGATGGACATTTCTGTTGTTGAAGCCACCCAGTCTGTGGTACTTCATTACAGAAGCCCTAGGAAACCAATACAGAGGCTGACAGGCATCTCTACAGAGCTTCATCCTTTCACTGGATTAGTGAGAGTCAGTTCTCAAGTGAATGCCCTTTGGTGAGCATCCATCCAGCACACAAATACGTTCATAGTCTGTACCCACTTTGGGAGGTCCATCTACACACTTCTTCAGATTTTCTTGTCACCAAACTCCCAATTCTGTTATTTCCAAGTCCCTGACCATCTCGCCAAACTGTTAGCAACTGTGTAAATTAGCACAGACCTGTACCTCCGGCTATCTCTCATTCTAGACACAGTGGACAACCAAGTGTATTGGTCAGTTCTGTGCCCTAGGGATGTTCCTTCATCACTGTCCTTCAGGGTCACCTCTGAGTGGGGTCGCAGGCTGCATCTGTGCACTTTCAGGTGCAACCTGCACGGCATGCAGACCCATACACCAACTAGGTGAGTTCGTCTTGCTTAGCATCCCAAGAAGCCACAGGCACCGACTGAGGGAGGGGAGGCAATGCAGCAGGGGTTTGTGTTGAGGAGTCTGCGCCACCATCTGTGCGACACTCCTGTGCCTCCTGGGCCTGCCCGAGCTTGGGCTCTCACATACTACTTCCGCATGATAGAATGCTGCTACACAAACCAATCCTTATGGCAACACTTTTAGCTCATGATGGGAAACTCAGGCCAAATGGTCACCTGGAGTCCCGTGGCTGGACATGCAGTCTCCACCAAATCCCACATGAAATCCAGAAGCAATCTCTCAGAAGGGAAATAGTCACCTGCGGAAGAACATAAAATGGCTCCAAAATTCCAGAGACCTGGCCGTGATTTTCCTATTGATGTTTGAGCACCACTGGATCTGCTGGATCAGAGGGCCCAGGTGGGAGACGGGCCTATATGTATAGAGTGGCCTAAACCTTCAGAGTCTTCTTGTGTTCTGATCTCCTCTTGAAATTGGCTACCTTAGGGGTCACTCTGTAGGTGGCTCATAACACAGCACATTAAAATGTTTCTTTCAAATCCAGAATGGTCTACCAGACATTTGCCTCTTTTTTTCATGCTAGGTGGTAAGAGGGGCAAAAATAAGCCTTTCATTTTTGGGATATTTTAAAATTCTCCAGACCAAATAATCCTCAGAAACTTAGAAATCACAGGCTTCTACATTTTTGGGAGGGTTTATCTCCCACCTGCTAGTTCACACATGTCATAGTAAGGCTTCTAAAATTCTTGCTGTTTCCCATTTATCAGATCCAATCAGCATAATGTCATCAATTGATGGACCAGTGTGATGTTTTGTGGAATGTTAAGATAAAAAAGGATCAATTGAAGTAGAATGGTGGGCGGCTGGGGCTCCAGGGAGGAGGGATGGAGACTTAGTGTTTAATGGGGACAGAGTTTTCGTTTTGCAAGATGAAAAAGTTCTGGAGATGGTGGTGGTAATGGTTGTACAATCATGTGAATGTGCTTAATGCCACTGAACTGTATACTTAAAATTGTTTAAAATGGGGAGTTTTATATTATGTATATTTTACCACAATATTTAAAAGAAAATAATTAAATTAAGCATAGATTAAAATAAAAGATTTTGTGTTATTTTACTACACTAAAAAAAAAAATCTGTGTATTAGGACCTTGATAGTAATTGAGGTGTCAAAAGATTATCAGCACTGGCAGCCCCTGGAAGACGCTTAGAGATGCACAATGTCTGCCTCAGACACACTGGATCAGAATCTGTAATTGAAAAATCCCCACGTGACTCATATGCAGATTAGATATTTTCTCAACTTTTTTTGAAGCATAAGTTACAAACAATCAAAAAGATAATAGAGATCTCTGTGGACTGTATTATGGCAGAGAGCAGGAGAATTTGCATAGTTATTAGAAAACACTGTAAAGGTATACTGTCAGCCCTGCCAGGTAAAAGCAAACTGTTTCAGGTGGTCCTTGAGAATTAGTGTGGAGAAAAAAAAACATCAGCTACACCAGTAGCTAAATACCAAGTGTCTGGGCTACACTGATTTGCTCCAGTAACAGTATTACATCTGGGACAGCAGCTGCCAAATGGAGTCACCACCTGATCATGTGTATTTCACAATCATTCTCCAGGATCTATTCAACATCTGCACAGGCTAAGCTGGTGTGAATGGGAACAGTCTTCAAGTCTCCAGTGGTGGCATTAATCTCTGTGATTACCCAGGGGCTTGATCAGGAGCAGAAGAAATGTGAAGCAAGTGAGGCACCAGGACACAAAATTTAAGGAGCTGCTCACTCTCAGGATCATGCAAATATTGAGCCTGCACTTAAACTTTGTGCCCTAGATGCCTCATTCCTAAGGAGACATTCACTCCCAGGGTTATGCAAGTGTGGTACTGGAAATTAATAGATATGTTCACCACTGCTAGGAGTGTAATTTAGCACGAAATTTCTGGGGGGCATTTGAATATTTATTTTCAAAATGTAATTCCAAGTTTTCAAAATTATCTTGTAACTTCTCACAAGTTTGTTCTGTCTTGTGAATTTTTTAAATTTGTATTTTTACCAAACTAAATGTAAACATAGTTTTAAAAATCAAATAACAATTCTAGGCTTACAACTAAAAAGTCAGTCCTCTGCCCCTGCCATCACCACCTCAGGCAGCCCCATCACCTCTACCTATGACTTCCAGTCCTCCTTCTCGATTTTCAGTTTTAGATGTTCTCTATGGTTATCACAGAGGTCTTGAACAATTCTTTGAAAACTTATTAACAGGCTTTTCATAGTTTTAGCCAACATTGCGAATCAAATCTTTTCCTATAAAAATTATCTTATTAGGTCCCGGGCATAAAGTGTTAATCTAGTGAGTTTTGTACATTTGTCTTGTAATCAGTGATCTTACTGGACTGTTATTTATTCTAACAGGCGTTAGTTTAGTCTCTTTGATTTTCTGGGTGAACAATTCTATCATTTGGGGAGGGGTTACACATTCATGTATGCATTGTGCCATGCCTGTATAAAACACCCACACCTTAGAGAGTATTTGGGAAGATGAGGAGTAGGAAGAACCAGTAATCCGTTTCCCCACCTAGACAACAGTTGCCATGGCAGGATTTGTCTGATGTAACTATTTTGGAACTGTGAAGTCTGTTAAAGACTTGTGAGTTAGACAGTAAATTTTGGTCAATTTCAGCTTTTAGCACAGTAGCAACTACGCATCTCCCTCCCCCAGTCACCAGGCAGGTAGCTGTGCATGAGTTTCTCAAGCAGCCTGCACAAAGACTGTGGGAGCCAGCACAGGCAAAAAGGACCCTGTCCCCCAAATACTGAGAATCCGTGCTCTGATCGCTGAGTGCCACCTGATCACAGAGGTACAAAGAGGTGAGCAACCATTGTTGTTGCACTCCCCCACATTGTTGTAAACCCCTACCCTTTTGGCTGTAGTAACTTCCAGGGGATTTAAAGAGCCATTGCCTTACCCCACCTTCATTTTAGTTTTTACCCCTTTCTGGAGCCAGACATTAAAGACGAGAGCATTAAAGACGAGAGCAAAAACAACAGCAAAATGGAAAAAAACATCAGTAAGTGACCATGCATGCCCAGGGAACAGCCCAGAAAAGATACTAGAAGACATTATGTTTACACCTCAGGCTTATCTTCATCAGAGAGACAGCCTACAACAATTAAAAATAATAAAACAGGGGCGGCTGGATGGCTCAGTTGGTTGGAGCGCAAGCTCTCAACAACAAGGTTGCCCAGATCAATTCCCGCATGGGATGGTGGGCTGTGCCCCCTGCAACTAAAGATCGAAAACGGCGACTGGACTTGGAGCTGAGCTGCGCCCTCCACAACTAGATTGAAAGACAATGACTTGGAGCTGATGGGCTCTGAGGGATCCTGGAGAAACACACTGTCCCCCAGTATTCCCCAATAAAAATTAAAAAAATTGGGGCTGGCCGGGTGGCTCAGATGGTTAGAGCTCCATGCTCCTAACTCCGAAGGCTGCCGGTTTGATTCCCACATGGGCCAGTGGGCTCTCAACCACAAGGTTGCCAGTTCAATTCCTCGAGTCCCGCAAGGGATGGTGGGCAGCGCCCCCTGCAACTAAAATTGAACACGGCACCTTGAGCTGAGCTGCTGCTGAGCTCCCTGATGGCTCAGTTGGTTGGAGTGCATCCTCTCAACCACAAGGTTGCCAGTTCAACTCCTCGAGTCCCGCAAGGGATGGTGGGCAGCGTCCCCTGCAACTAAGATTGAACACGGCACCTTGAGCTGAGCTGCCACTGAGCTCCCAGATGGCTCAGTTGGCTGGAGTGCATCGTCTCAACCACAAGGTTGCCGGTTTGACTCCCACAAGGGATGGTGGGCTGTGCCCCCTGCAACTAGAAAATGGCAACTGGACCTGGAGCTGAGCTGCGTCCTCCACGACTAAGACTGAAAGGACAACTTGAAGCTAAATGGCACCCTCCACAACTAAGACTGAAAGGACAACAACTTGACTTGGAAAAAAGGCCTGGAAGTACACACTGTTCCCCAATAAAGTCCTGTACCCCTTCCCCAATAAAACATCTTTTTTAAAAAATTTAAAAAATCAATATCCCAAAAGACACATTTGGGGTGGCAAAATTTTGGTCCCCCTCAAAAAAAAAATAAAAATAATAAAACAAAAATAATGACAAAACAGCAAACCCAATGGAAGGGGGAGAATCTGGTTTCCACATTATTCAATTCAAATGTCCAGTGTTCAACAAAATATCATCAGGCATACAAAGAAAGAAGAAAGTATGGTTCATTCACGGGGTGGGGGGGGAAATTAACAGAACCTATCCCTGAAAAAGAGCTAATGGCAGGTGCACTAGACAAAGACTTTGAAGCAACTGTCTTAAAGATGCTCAAAGAACTAAAAGAAGATGTGGAAAAAGTCAAGAAAATTATATATGAATAAAATGGAAATATTAATAAAGAGATAGAAAACCTAAAAAGAAATTCTAGAGCAGAAAAGTACAATAACTAAAATGAAAAAATTCACTAGAGAGATTCAAAGGTAGATTTGAAAAGGCAGAAGAAAGAATCAGTGAATTCAAAGATAGGACAATGAAAATTGTTGAGGCTGAGAACAGAAAGAAAAAAGATTGAAAAAGTGAACTGAGTCTAAGGGACCCGTGGGACACCATCAAGTGGACCAACATATACATCATGGGAGTCTCAAAGGGAAAGAGAGAGAGAAAAGGATAGAGAAATTATTTGAAGAAATAATAGCTGTAAACTTCCCAAATTTGATGAAAGACATCATATAAACGTCCAAGAAGCTCAACAAACTCCAAGTAAGATGAACTCAAAGGGGCCCACACCAAGACACATTATAATCAAACGTTTAAAAGACAAAGAGAGAATCCTAAAAGCAGCAAGAGAGAAGTGAATCATCACACACACAGGGGACTCTCAATAAGATTATCAGCATATTTCTTATCAGAAATTTTGGAGGCCAGAAGGTAGTGGGCCAATATACCCATAGTACTTAAAGAAAAAAGCTGTCAACCAAGAATGCTATATCTGGCAAAACTGTCCTTCAAAAGTGAAGGAGGAGGGGCCAGCCTGGTGGCTCAGGTGTTTGGAGAACCGAGCTCCTAATGCCTGAGCTACGCAGTTCGATTACCACATGGGCCAGTGAGCTGCGCCCTCCACAGCTAAGATTGTGAACAACAGCTCTCCCTGGAGCTGGGCTGCAGTGAGCAGCCAGAGGTTGGCTGGGCTGCTGTGTGCTGCGACTGAGAAACAAAGGCTTGAACTGGTGGGGGTGAGGTGGAAGAAGGGGGAAAGAAAAAGAACACACACACACACACACACACACACACACACACAAAAGTTAAAAAAGAAAAAAAAAGTGAAGGAGGAATGAGCACATTGCAGATAAATTAAAAATTGAGAGACTTGTGACCCCCTGACCTGTCCTGAAAGAAGTGCTCAAGGGAATTCCTTGAGATCCAAGATGGCAGAATGGGAAAAAAGAAAAAAACAGAAGAAATGATCAAGGAAATCCTACAAGATGAAATAAAAGAACCCTAGACAGTAACTTGACGTTATATGGAGAAATAAAGATCCCAATAAAAGTAAATTCATGGACAATTATAAAAGCTAGTGTTATTGTAACAGTGGTTTGTAATTGTATTTTGGCTTGTTTACTACATGATTAAGAGACTAAAATGTTTAAAGAAAAAAACAATTAGTGTAAAAGCTAGTATTACTGAAACTTTGGTTTGTAACTCCAAATCTTGTTTTCTACATAGTTAAGGAGATTAATACATTTAAAAGAATTATTAGTTTATATTTTGGGGAACACCAGTATAGTGTAAATGCCTAATATTAAGCTTTTGATTGCTGAGGCATCCATTTAAAGATATTTATTTTAAATAAACATATTAGTAATTGTATAACAGAGCTACTACCAAAACAACCAATTAAGGAACTAGGCCACCCACCCCCATGGAGTTCCCCTTTCAGAAAACTCTGGGTGACCTAGAAAACCAATCACTTAAGTGACCCTATCTCCACTTTCCCACATCCTAATTCATATGCTTCAAATTAGCCATAATAAGTGACTTTACAAAACCCAGACAACCACTCTCAGACCCTAAGAAGGGCAGAGCCCCACATCCATGTTCTCTCTCCTTACGACTTTGCTGTATGGCCCTCAGGTGCACTGTGTACTCTCCAGGACCTGTGAATAATAAAGCTAGTTCTTCAAAGTTCCCTAATGGTTTTTTGCTGAAGTGCACCCTGCAAACACAATAAAAAGCACGAGGGTCAGCCCAGCCACAATAATGGCCTTGGAAGGGGAATGTCTGTGGGTTTCACTATGAGTAATATGGGCTAGGCCAGTGCCTCAAACATTCTTAGCTGAAAGTATTACCAGCAACAGACTGGGAATGACACAACAGCAATGTATAAAGATGTAATTTTGTGATATCGACAACTGAAAGGGGTGGGTGTAGAGCTGTAAAGGAGCAGAGTTTTTGTATATTACTGAAGTTAAGCTGGTATAAATTCAAATCAGGGTGTTATAACTTTATGTGTTAAATTGAATCCTCATAGTAACTACAAAGAAAATAGCTACATTTCACTACAAAAAAAACTCAACTGATCACAAAAGGAGACAGTAATGCAGGAAATGAGGGACAAAAAATCTATATGGCATATAGAAAGCAAATAGCACAATGACAGAATTAAGTCTCTCCCTATCAGTAATAACTATAAATGGAAATGGATTAAACTATCCAATCAAAAGACAGAGATTGGCAAAATGGATTAAAACACATGACCCAACTTCACGCTGTCTGGAAAAGACTCATTTGAGATTCAAAGATACAAACTGATTGAAAGTGAAATTATGGAAAAAGATATGCCATGCAAAGAGTAACCAATAAAGATCGTGAGTGACTATACTATTACCAAACAAAATATAATTTAAATCAACAAAGAGACCAAGCATGACATTATATATTAAAGTTTCAATACAGGAAGAATACATAACAATTATAAATATTTACCCACCTAAGGACAGTTTTGCAAAAACTGACAGAATTGAAAGGAGATATAGACAGTTCTACAATAGTAGTTGGAGACTTTAATACCTCACTGTCAATCATGGGTAGAATAACTAGACAGAAGGTAAATAAAGAAACAGAGGACTTAAACTTAACACAATAAACCACTGATGACAACTAACAGACCTATACATAACACTCTACCCAATCACAGCATACACATTCTTCTCATGTGCACATGGGACATTTTCTAGGATAGATCATAAGTTAGGCCACAAGTTAAGTCTCAGTAGATTTAAAAAGACAAATATCAAATATCAAAAATTAGAAAATTCACAAAATTGTGGAATTTAAACAATACACTTTTAAACAACCAATAGATCAAATAAAAAAATCATAAGGGGAATTAGAAAAAAATGTGAAAATGAATGAAATTGAAACACAACGTACCAAAACTTATGGGATGCAGCAAAAGCAGTGCTAAGGGGAAATTTTATAGCTACAAATGCTTACCTTAAAAAACAAGAATGATCTCAAATCAACAACCTAATTTTAAAACTAAAGGAACTAGAAAAAGAAAAACAGACTAAACCCAAAGCTATCAGAAGGAAGGCAATAATAAAGATTGCAGCAGAGATATATGATACAGGGAATATAAAGACAATAGAGAAAATAAATGAAACCAAAAGTTGGTTCTTCACAAATATCAACAAAATTGAGAAACCTTTAGCTAGATGAACCAAGAAAAAAGAGAGAAGATTCAAACTACTAAAATCAGAAATTAAAATGGGGGCATTAATATTGATTCTACAGAAATAAAATGGATTATAAGAGAGTAGTATGAAAAATTGTACACCAAAAAATTGGATAACCTAGATGAAGTGGAGAATTCCTAGAAACACAAAACCTACCAAGACTAAATCACAAATAGAAAATCTGAATAGACCTGTAAATACCATGTTTCCCAAAAATAAGATGTAGCCAGACCATCAGCTCTAACGCGTCTTTTGGAGCAAAAATTAACATAAGACCCCATCTTATTTTACTATAACATAAGAACAGGTCTTTATAATGTAATATAATACAGGTCTTATATTAATTTTTGCTCCAAAAGACGCATTGGAGCTGATGGTCCGGCTAGGTCTTATTTTCGGGGAAACACGGTAGTAAGAAGACGGAATTAGTAACTAAAAATCTCCCAAAAAGAAAAGTCCTGGACTGATAGCTTAACTGGTGAATTCTACCAAACATTTAAAGAACTAATACCCATCTTTCTCAAGCTTTTCACAAAAATTGAAGAAGTGGGAACATTTCTTAACTCATTCTATGAGGCCAACATTACCCTGATACCAAAGCCAGTAACAGACACTACAAGAAAACTACAGACCAGTATCTCTTATGAATAAGGTTGAAGGCTGGAGAAGAGTGCCATTTTCCCTGTGATGCGAATCCAAAGTCCTCCACAAAATACTAGCAAACCAAATTCAGCAGCATGTTAAAAGGAGTAGACACCATGACAAAGTGGGATTTATTCCTGGAATACAAGGATGGGTCAACATATGAAAATCAATGTAATATATCACATCGACAAAATGAAGGTTAAAAAAATACATAATCATCTCAATTGATGCAGAAAAATCATTTGACAAAATTCATCACATTTCACAATTAAACATTCAACAAAATAGGAATAGAAGGAAACTACCTCCATGTAATAAAAACCATATATGAAAAATCCACAGCAAACATCATTTTCAATGGTAAAAGACTGAACACTTTTCCTCTAAGATCAGGAACAAAGCAAGGATGTCTGCTTTCACCACTTCTATTCAGTAGTGTCCTGAAAGTTCTAGATAGAGTAACCAAGAAAGAAATAAAAGGCATTCAAATTGGAAAAGAAGAAGTGAAATGATCTCTGTTTACAGATGATATGATCCTTATATGTAGAAAACTCTAAAGGCCCCACAAAAAAAGCTGTTAAACCTAATAAATAAATTCACCAAAATAGCAGGATACAAAGTCAATGCACAAAAATCAGTTGCATTTCTATACATAAACAATGAAAACGTGAAAAGGAAATTACAAAAACAAAATTAATTATAATGCATCAAAAGAATAAAATATGAGCTAACTTAATGAAGGTGGTGAAAAACTTGTACAATGTAAACAACAAAACATTGCTGAAATTAAAGAAGACAAATAAATAAAACACATACCACGTCATGGATTGGAAGACTTAATATTTTTAAAATATCAATACTACCCAAAACAATCTACAGATTCAATTCAATCCCTATCAAAATCCCAATGATAGTATTTGCAGAATAGAAAAACTTATTCTAAAATTCCCATGGAATCTCAAGGGACCACTAATAGCCACAACAATCTTGGAAAAGAGCAAAACTGGAGGACTCACACTTCCTGATTTCAAAACTACTATAAAGCTACAGTAATTAAAACAGTGCAGTTTTGGCATAAAGACAGACATAGACCAGTGGAATAGAATGAAGAGCTCAGACAGAAACCCTCACAAATGGTTTTTAACAAGGGTGCCAAGACCATTCAATGGGGAAAGGACAGTCTTTTCAACAAGTGGTGCTGAGAAAACTAGAATATCCACATGCAAAAGAATGAAGTTGGACCCTTACCTAATACCACATACATGTATAAAGATTAACTCAAGATGGATTAAGGGAGAGATCCAAGATGGCAGAGTAGATAAACTCTGCCTGCTTCCTTCTGGAACACATTAAAATCACAACTAAATTACAAAACAATTGTTATGCAGGGTGTCATGTGGGGTCTCAGCTCCTGCTCCCCACATAAGAACACAGGATATGCTGAGGCCAAAACGGAACACCCACGGAGCCATAGATGGAGGAGTCATATCACTATATTCTCGCTGGTGGCTGGATTGGAGACACAGGGAGCAAACATCTGCCAGTACCCCAACAAAGGGTCTTCCTGCACCCCAGTCTCTCTGGCGGCCAGGCGAGACTCACACAGGAAGTAGGATCCACACGATCAGCAATCTGCCATCCACTTTTCTGCCTGCCAACCAACCAACCAACCAACCCCTTGCTAACCGCACTCTGCCCTTCCTAGCTCAGTCATGGCAGTTATATCAGTGGCCAATGGCTAACTGGTTACAGCTGATTGCCATCTACTACCCAAGCTGCACCTTTCCAAATGAGGCCAAGAGCCTGGAAACTGCTCTCTGGGACTCTGTCCCCACAACAATCAACCTGGAGAACCATCTGAAGTCTGGCTGAACAGAAGTTTTATAACTAAGGATATAAAGAAGAAACTACCTCATGACTGGTAGGAGAGGTGGAGACGCTAAATGGGCCCCAAACCCAGTTCAAAGTACTGGTGCCAGGAATAGGAACCTCCACACCTGGCTGTGAAAAGCAGTGGGGACTCTGACCATTCGGGTGGGACAAAAGGTGGTGGGAAACCCAGGTGTCCTCTTAAACGGCCGCGCACAGACTCACTCGTTTACAGGCACTCACCTTGAGCTCCAGCGGAGGGATGGTGACCTGGGGTCATCGGAGACATATGGGGGTGCAGACTGAGTTGTGTAGCTTTGGTGTGAAGGCTGGAGGACAGTCGCCATTTTCCCTGTGAGGGTTCCTTCTCTGGGGTAGCGGGCAGGCAGGCGCCATCTTTTCTGTGTTGAGCCCGCCCCCTACGCTTACGGCCAAATCTGAATCTGATGGGCCTGGTGAGCTCCACTCACTCCACTGTGCTGACTCTCTGGGACCCTGCCCTACCCAATTCCCCAACAGCAGAGGCACTTTCCCCACCCATTATGCTGTACTATGTCTGAAATTAATATAAAATAATATGGAATGTCAATTGTAATTGAAAATTTAAAAAGGGGGGAAGGTGAAGGGGAATAAGAGGTCCAAATTTCCAGGTATAAAATAAATGTCATGGGGATGTAATGTACAGCATGGGGAATATGGTCAATAATATTGTGATAGCTGGGACGGTGTCAGATGGTTGCTGGACTTATGGTGATCACTTCTTTTTTTTTTTTTCAACAGAACTTTATTGGGGAACAGTGTGTACTTCCGGGACTTTTTCCAAGTCAAGTTGTTGTCCTTTCAATCTTAGTTGCAGGGGGCACAGCCCACCATTCCTTGCGGGAGTCGAACCGGCAACCTTGTGGTTGAGAGGACGCGCCCCAACCAAATGAGCCATCCGGGAGCTCAGAGGCAGCTCAGCTTAAGGTGCCATGTTCAATCTTAGTTGCAAGGTACGGAGCCCACCATCCCTTGCGGGACTCAAGGAATCGAACTGGCAACCTTGTGGTTGAGAGCCCACTGGCCCATGTGGGAATCGAACCAGCAGCCTTCGGAGTTAGGAGCACGGAGCTCTAACTGCCTGAGCCACGGGACCGGCCCTGATGACTTCTTTAGGTATATAAATGCTGAATAACTATGGTGTACCCCTGAAACTAATATTGTATGTTAGCTATATTTTTAATAAAAATATTTTTATAATTAATTAATTAAAAAGCTGGATTAAGGACCTAAATGATAGACCTAAAACTATAAAAGTCCTAGAAGAAAACATAGTTCATAAGCTTTACAACTTTGGATTTGGGAATGATTTTGATAAAAGTGAACTGGCATCTTAAAATGCTTAACCGTACAGCTGGGAGGACTACGGTGGAGCTGGTCCCCTTGTTGGCTTTCTGCTCCTGACTTTGGACTTTGTGGTTACGGGGGGGGGGGGGGTGCGGATGTACAGACTAGCCATCTTGGAACTGGGATTACTTCTTCTTCACGTGGGAGGGGAGCCAGTTGGAGCCCCGGGTTGGAGGTGTGTGTTCCCGCACTACAGTGGTCGGTTTTGTTTCTTCTTCTTTTCCCAAATAAACTGCTCTTTTGCTGGATTTTCTGGAGTTATTTTTGCCAGTCGACAATATCTTGGATGTGACACCAAAGGCATAGGTAACAAAATAAAAATAGACAATTTGGACTTCATGAAAAATTTTAAATTTGTGCATCAAAAGACACCATCTGCAGAGTAAAAAGGCAACTTGCAGAATGGGAAAAAAATCATTGCAAACCATATAGCTGATTAATATCAGGAATATATAGAGAAATTCTAAACATCAATAATGAAAGAAAAAGCTATCTGTGTTTTTTTTTTCCAAAATGGGCAGAAGATTTCAATAGACATTTCTTCAAAGAAAATATATGAATGACCAAGAAGCACACGAAAAGATGCTTAATATCACTAATCATAAGGGAAATGCAAATTGAAACTACAATGAGATACCACTTCACACCCATTGGGATGGTTACTATCAAAAACACAGAAAACAAGTGTAGTGAGGATGTGGAGAAATTGGAACCCTTGTGCACTGTTGTGGGGAGTATAAGATGGTATAGCCACCGTGGGAAACAGTATGGTGGTTCCTCAAAAAAATGAAAAGAAAATGACCATATGATCCAGCATTTCCACTTCCGGGTATGTACCCAAAAGAAGTGAAAGGAGGACCTCAAGAAGGTATGTATATGCCCATGTTCGCAGCAGCATTACTCGCAATGGTTAAAATGTGGAAGTAACCCATGTGTCCATCTATGGATGATGGATAAGCAAAATGTGGTATGTACACAGAATGGAATTAATTGTGTAGTCTTTAAAAATGAAGGCAATTCTGCAGGGTGCTACAATGTAGATGGACCTTGAGGACATTATGCTAAGTGCAATAAGCCAGTCACAAGAAGCCGAACACTATATGGTCCCACTTAGATGAAGTACTTAGAGTGTCCAAATCATGAAGACAGAAAGTGTGATGGCGGTGGCCAGCGGCTGTGGAGGGGAGAAGGGGCACTTGTTATTTAATGGGTATAGAGTTTCAGTTTTACAAGATGAAAGGAATCCTGGAGCTGGATGGTGGTGAAGTTTGCACAACAATGGGAGTGGACTCAACTCAATATCATGGAATTATAACTTAAAAATGGTGAAGATGGTAAATTGTATGTATGTCTTTTACGACACACAAAAATATATACATACCTGGTATCATGCATGCATACCAAATGTATAAACTGTTGGCATGCAATCACATTGTTGGGGGGCGGACAATAAAATTACCCACAGAGGTGCAACCTGAGATTGACAGTCAGGGGAAGATGAAAATGTCATTGCCATTACCGAAAGAGCTGATGTGGAGAACGTGGCTTTCGCCAACAGCCCTGCGCTGTTCAACACTGAGCACCACCGTTGGCCAGACATGCCCCCCTGGAGGTAGGCAGTGGTGCTCCCCTTGGGAAGACCCCCCCCAAAAGGAAACACATAGAAGAAAAGCACAACAAATTTAACAAATAAAAGCCAAGAGAAAGAGGCTTAATACCTCCACCCAATTGCCAGTGAGCGAGTGCCTCCTCCTTCTCCTGGGGTGAGATGTGGGGGAAGATGAGAGGCAGGGTCAGGGGCATGGATGCCCCCACTACGGAAGAGGCAGGCTTGCCACCCACTGCTCTGCACACAGGCTTCCCCCTTTACATCGTATCTGGGAGCAATTTCCACGTGAGAACAGAGGACGTCCTCCTCCTGTTCGCAGCTGCATAGTACTCCGTTGGTTGGGGCACTGCAGTTATGTCCCTGGTGTCTGCTGACGAGCATTCAGGGAGTTTCCACCATTTTGCTGCTGTAGTCAGAGCAATTAGTCTGGTACCTGCGTCATTCTGCGTGGATGTCAAAGTGTGGATAAGACACATTCCTAGAAGAGGGGTGGCTGGTTCACAGGTTTGCGCATTTCTCAGCTTGACTGCTATTGCTGAATGGCCGGGCGAGGGGCTGTGCAAAATTGCGCTCCCAGAGCTGTGAGGGAGAGGCCCTGGCGGCCACCAGCCTCGCCATTCCAAAATGTGAACTGATCAGCTAAGAGAGCAGATGAGTATATCCCTGAGGGCGGAGCAGGGAGGGCTAGGAAGGATGGTCACAAAGGGCCACAAGCGAACTTTCACAAGGCTATGTTCACTATCTTTATCGTTGTGATAGTTCCATACACAGATGAAGATTTACTAAACTGTATACTTTAAATACATGCAGTTTACCGCATACTAATTATATCTCAATAATGCTATTTCTTAAAAACGTTTACATGCTTCTTCTTTTTTTTTTTTTTTGGCCCATCGCCGTCAGAAAATAAACAATTTCCTTGTCTCCAGGCCTTGCAAAGTTGTGAGGAAACTGTGTTCCCTATCAGTGGAAGAATTGTTATGGCCTAGAATCGTCCACCCCTCAGGCAGACAGAGAACACACATGATAATGCAAGTCACACAGCAAGGTTTATTTCCAGCCAGCTGGGGTCCCAGTCTCTGCCCGACGCAGCGGGTTTTAACAAGGACCCCAAACCCTTAAAGCTAAGGGTTTTTATAGCGTTCTTAAGGCACTCAGTAATTTTCCATAGTCTTAGGGAGTACAAGATAAACTACAGGACTTACATAGCTTCAAAGAGTATAAGATAAGCTACAGGACTTCTGGTCTCTGTGCTGCAACTGCCCACATCCTGGAATTTACAATTAGGTTGTTTTAAGCTAAGGGCTGTTAACCCTGACCTTAAGGTAGCAGTTCTCATGCTAACGGTCTCTTACAGAATGAATTGGCATGTCTTTTTAAATTAGTTTTTCAACCGTTAAAAGGTGTTTCTCTTCTTTGGGGAGAAAAATTCTATGTGCTCCTTATTCAGCCTCTACTCAGATCTTATTAATTTATTTCTCTTTTTGTCTCAGTAAAATTGAGCTCCACAGCTCTGTTTTGTGCTTCTAAGGCCAATTAACGAGTTGCCAGAGCCTGGCCTGAAGAATGAAAGTCCACAGAATTAACAAAAGGAACCTAAGAAAGAGTTAAAGGTTTCCCCTTCCCCCAGAAACCGCGGAGGAAAAGATATTCTGAATTATAAAGCTCGAAGAATTTGCTTTGGTAAGGTGTTGAATCCGACCATTTATGAGTATAAATCTTGTTTTTCTGTGCAAAATTAGGACTTGTCTGAGCATTCTTAACCGTTACCAAGGTGCTCATTTCTCAGTTACAATGAATCTATTATTTAAACAGAAAGGTTTACAATGTTTCTAAGACTTTAAACTTTGTTGCCATGGCTTTTGAAGCTACTTCAGATAGAAACCTGGACTCCGCTTGCTGCTCTCACTCCTAACTTGCCTCGGTAGTGTCCTGTAATCACAATTCTGGATTCCTCAATAGTATAATTACCCGGAAGCTTTCTTGGACAAACAGAAGATGGTTTGTCTCTCTGTGAGATTTCTTATCTTCATAAAGAGACTGAGAGTCTTGGCTCACCTTAAACAAGATCTTTGAGGTAACAATTGTACTTCTAGCGAATGTGTATATCAGAAATAATAGGACAAACATGTGTCACATGTATACAAGGATTCTCATTGTAGCGAAAACTGGAAAATCCCAAAATATCCAACAAAAGAGACAAACAATTACACTACACATGACAGTAGGGCCATTCAAAAGAGGAGCCAGGTCCATTGTCAGTGATTGGGGAAATGCCCACAACATGACATTAAGTGAAAAATGCAAATATTCTAACAGTGTCGATAGCAGGATTGCTACACAAACACAGATGTGTTTGCACTGAAATGCTAACATGGCCTACGCCTGGGGATGGGGCTAGAGGACTGGATAGGCTGAGGGGGAGGTGGCAGCATCAGTTCCTAGCACAGAACCCTTTAGAAGCCTTAGGTGGATGGGTGACTCTTCTTTGTTCAGGTTATTGAAAGCAGTATTGTACAAACAGGGTGGGGAAAGGTGTTTCTTAAGACCCACCCATGTCTGTAAT
Source organism: Rhinolophus sinicus (assembly GCF_036562045.2). NCBI lineage: Eukaryota > Metazoa > Chordata > Mammalia > Chiroptera > Rhinolophidae > Rhinolophus > Rhinolophus sinicus. The sequence goes on along the minus strand of NC_133753.1, from coordinate 2,208,922 downwards.
GCTTGAATCTTTTGGGATTACAAGTAATTTAAAAAATTTTTATTTTGATTTTTTTATTTAGTTTGGACATTGTCTCCAATGAAGTGCTTTTGAACTAGAAAATAATTTAAGAAAATAAAAGTTTATATATAATAGAGGAAAAGATGCCTAGGGACTTGTCACTGGCGTATTGTGTGATGAGAGGAGGACGGTACCAGCCCTGAAGGTGGGGCTGGGACTTCCTTGCCTGCATTGTGGAGCCTTATGCAAAAGTTTCCGCAGAGTTCAACCAGGTCAAGGACTGAGGGGCTGGGAGGCTTAAGTTTAGGCTGGGGAAAAGGAGGGGGGCAGGGCAGCCTCTTTCCTGCCTGGAGGGCCAACACTCACCTAGTGCTTTGGCCAGACCGGAAGCCAGGAGAAGTGTGGGGGCCGGTTATGGACCCCAGGACAGACAGTAAAACCTCTTCACTCTCACTGTTAAAAGTATTATACTTGTCATGGTTTGGGGCAGAACCACCCAAAGGAGGAGCCCAGTCTGGGGGCTGCTAAGTACCATTGGGGCGTTTGCCCAGGAAGCTGTCATTGGGGTCACAGGTGAAAGGGGTTGAGAGGGTTAGGCTTGCTCAGCAAGGGGCTCCTGGCCCCAAAGGGCAGTTGTTTTTCAGGGGTGGGCAGTCTAGAAGTTCAAGGGCAGAAACTCTCCCTGGGCCAGCCCCATCAACCCTCCCTCCCATGCCCTCTTGTTGCCTGGACCTTCACCCTGCTCCCTGGGAACAGAGACCCGGCCCTGCTGTGTGCAAGGACCTTTGGGCCCTCCCCGACCCCAATGAGGGGCCAAAGAGTCTCAATTTCGCATGAGGGGCTCTGCCTCAGCTCCCCCCACCGCCTTGTAGGGGCAGGGGTACAGGTGCCCCTGCTCCCCAGTGTTCTCTGAGCGCAGGGGGTATCACAGTCCACACCACTTTATATCCAGGTGGGATTGGGAAGAACAGGAGAAAGGGGAACTCAGAGTTTTCCAAAGCATTCCAAGAACGATTCCAGAATCATTTAGCAAGGGCAGCCTCGTGAGCTTTGAGATTAACTTTAAGAAGCTGTCCTGATAACATAGCCTGCGTCCACCCTTCAAACCCCTAGTCCTGAGGGTCAGGGCACAATTCCAGACTGCCCAGCCTTTCCTGTGTGTCCAGGTGCTGCCCAGGGGCACATCCTGGGAAAGGTGTGCCAGCCTGGGGCAGGCAGCTCCAGGGAAGGGTGTGGGCCCCACAGGAGGGTCTCAGTCAGACCCTCCGTAGTCCCAGGGACTGTGCAGGGCTGTGGGACCCAGCCTCATGGAGGGAGTGCCCTGGACACTATGAGACAACAGAAACCATGGCTGTAGAGAAATCTGGGTGGGGGGGTTGGGGAACCCCTTCCCTGGGGGAGCCTTGGGAGAGCAGGTCCCCTGGGAGAGGACACTGGCCAGCCAGGGTTTGCAGGAGGTTGTCTGGGGGATTGCGGACGCTGGATACCCTGGTCTGGAAGTCCCAGCAGAAACACAGCTTGTCTTCCTTCCACCAAGCTGGTTCTGGCCCCTACTGGTGGCCACAGGGATGTACCTCTCCTGGCTTCCTGCCCCTTCCCCCAAGCCTTGGTTACTCCTCCTAGAGTTAGCAATGTCGGAGTGCAGGCAGCTCATCAACACCCAACGATACAGAAAACTCTGTCCAAGGAAAAGCATGGAGGAGATGGTAGCACTTTTTGCTAAAGTACTCACTGAAACAATTCTGAGTTCTGAGAACTGTCTAACACTTTATGTAAACATGCAACTTTTTTTTTAAAAGATTTTATTGGGGAAGGGGAACAGGACTTTATTGGGGAACAGTGTGTATTTCCAGGCCTTTTTTCCAAGTCAAGTTGTTGTCCTTTCAATCTTAGTTGTGGAGGGTGCCGTTCAGCTTCAAGTTGTTGTCCTTTCAATCTTAGTTGTGGAGGGCGCAGCTCAGCTCCAGGTCCAGTTGCCGTTTTCTAGTTGCAGGGGGCACAGCCCACCATCCCTTGTGGGTGTCAAACCGGCAACCTTGTGGTTGAGAGGACGCGCTCCAACCAACTGAGCCATCTGGGAGCTCAGCGGCAGCTCAGCTCAAGGTGCCGTGTTCAATCTTAGTTGCAGGGGGCGCTGCCCACCATCCCTTGCTGAACTCGAGGAATTGAACTGGCAACCTTGTGGTTGAGAGCCGGCGCTCCAACCACCTGAGCCGCTGGGCCGGCCCATAAACATGTAACTTTTAAAAATATTTAAATTGTTGCTAAAGATGTAATTTCTGGCATATTGCCAGAATTTTAACATTGACATTTAAAAAATAAAACTGCCACATCACTCTTCTAAATGTATCTAATTGAATCTAAATGCCATAGTAATTTAAACACACGTATTGAGATATAGCTTATGTTCAGTGGGGTGCACCAATCTGGAGTGTAACCTTACATCTGTATGACAGATGGAACCCGATAAGACACAGACAGTCCTCTGACCCTGACCCTCCTTTGCATCCCCACCCAGTTGTATTTCAAGAACAGTAACAACCAACATCCGAAAATCCCACCCACTCTTCAAAATTATTAACAACTTATTCATGGTCGGCCTTTTTGGGATTCCTGTTACCATAGATTAGCTTTGCCATTTTTTTGAACTTCAAGTAAGTAGAATCACACATTATGTTCTCTGTTATGTCTGCCTTTGGACGTAGGGTCTTCAGAGAGAAAACTCAGTTCAAATATGGGCATTAAAGTGAGCCCTACGCCAATGTGATTGGAGTATTTCTAAGATGGGCCTAGGACAGAGGTGTGAAGACACAAGCTGAAGACAGACATCTACAAGGAGCACAGAGGCCTCAGACGGACCAGCCCTGCTGACACACTGATCTCACAACTCAGCAGCTTATTTTCCCAGAGTGAGGGCTCTGAGAGCAAGACTGAGAAGGGGAGCAACACAGGAGTCAGTGTTTTGATAATCTTGGAAGTGACATCCCATCACTTTTGTCATGTTCTATTCCTTAGAAGGGAGTCACTAGGTCCCGTCCATACTCGCGGGGAGGGACTCACACAAGGGCAGAAGCACTAGCAGGTGGGGGTCATCTCAGAGGCTGCCCATCCCCCACAGAGACAGAGTGAGACCTCAAGAACCAAGGAAAAATGGACAGAACACACAATTTAAAAATTGGCAAAAAGAGCAGGTGTTTCACAGAAGAGGAAATCAACTGTCATTTAAAAGCCTCTGACAGAATGCTCAGCATCACCAACGATCTGAATAATACAAGTCAAAGCCACCACCCACTGGCTTCCCCCCCCCCCCCCCCCCGCTTATGGAGTGTCGCAGCATCATCGCTGCATGTGGGTGTGACCCTCTGACCACTTTGGAGACCCGCTTCCCGTTGTCTGGGAGTGTTGAGCATGCACCAGTCCAGTGTGGACCTGTGAGCAACTTGAGATTTTTTTTTTTTAAGATTTTATTGGGGAAGGGGAACAGGACTTTATTGGGGAACAGTGTGTACTTCCAGGCCTTTTTTCCAAGTCAAGTTGTTGTCCTTTCAATCTTAGTTGTGGAGGGTGCAGCTCATCTCCAGGTTCAGTTGCCTGTTGCTAGTTGCAGGGGGTGCAGCCCACCATCCCTTGTGGGAATTGAACCGGCTACCTTGTGGTTGAGAGGACGCGCTCCAACCAACTGAGCCATCTGGGAGCTCAGCAGCAGCTCAGCTCAAGGTGCAATGTTCAATCTTAGTTGCAGGGGGCGCTGCCCCCCATCCCTTGCGGGACTCAAGGAATGGAACCGGCAACCTTGTGATTGAGAGCCCACTGGCCCATGTGGGAATCGAACCGGCAGCCTTCGGAGTTAGGAGCATGCAGCTCTAACTGCCTGAGCCACGGGGGGGGGGGGGGGGGGGGGGCACACCTTGAGATTTTAACACCACTTGCAAGCTATCAAGTTAGACTGCCACAGTGTCAGGGGTCCCTCACCTGGGCACAGGGCTTCCAGGGATGACAGGTCCCTGACGAGCAGCCATATTTGCTGCTTGCAAGTTCATTTAGAGTTATTTAGGTCTCATTTGGCTCCAGAGGGACTGCAGGCAACTTGTAAGTAGCATACATAAATTAGAAATTAGAAATGCAGGAAGAGAAAGAAAATCCAGTGTACAGGTTTTAATTTTATGTATATTTGTAAGTGTGTGTGTGCATTCACACTCAGAAAGCTGCTGTACACATATTCCTGAGGTCACAGGGGCGGATCGTGTGGGCCTGATCGTTGGTCCTGCAGGCCAGTCAGCCAGGAACACCGCTGGGCTCCACACTGAAGTCTGGATCTGAGTGGGACTGTCTCAGGCGGTCCTAGGAATCTAAAGGAAAAAGTGGCTGCCTGTGAATGTTTTCTTGGGTTGAACCTGATATCCAGAGGGACGGGGACCCAGGGACACAGGGCCTCCCCGGAGGTCTCAGAACAGGCAGGTGGAGTCAGAAAGGCAGGACAGGTGGGTGGGGTGGCAGCGCCAGGGGCTGGGAGGGATCACCCAGCTTGCAGTCCTTGGGGCTCAGTTCTCAGTACTGGGTACGTGCTAGGCACTCCCTGCATGCTTTCTCTGTGCACCCCAACACCTGGGGGTGCAGTCTTGGGTGTCTGGGCAGCTCTGGACGGATGAAACAGCTGAGTCCACAAAGGTGCTTCCTGTCAGCCATCCATGGCCTCCTCCCCTCCTCCCCGTGTTTGAAATATCCCCTTAGAGAAATGATGGTTCCAGAAATGATGGTGGGAGGGGACACTGACAGAAGGAGTGACCCCAGAAGACAGAGGGCCAGAGAGGGGAGTGGGTTTCAAGGCTTCCCTGCTGCCCCGCCCCCCTCACGCCAAGTCCTGGGGAGAGAGCAATAAGAGGAAAGACAGCGATGTCCCAGTTTAGCCCTCTCCTGTGGGGAACTGTCAGGCACCGTCAGCTTCTAAAACATATACATTCTTAATGTTGAAATAAAATCCATCCTCTATTCAAACATCACATGCAATATAAACTCCCAGAGGCTTGTATAACCATCACTTACTTTATAGATAACTTTCCTTTAACAAAATGAACTATTTCAGATCACAGGCATAGTTTTGAGTTTTCCTGTTTCTTTTAGGATGTTGAAATGGTTAAGTTTTTAAATTTAAAAAACTTGTTGCAATGGGTAAGATAAAATGTACATGAGCAAATAAGCACCAGTAACTCCTATCACGACATATTTTTTAAATTATAAAACAATGTTTTTAAACCAGTACAAGAAAAGTCTCTTGTATCGTTATGTGAAAACTATATTAAAAGATTCGTACATTTCAGTTAAGTGAGGCCTAAACTATGCAGGTATTCAGACACAAAATGTCCTACTCTGCCAAACAAGAAAAACCACTGACTCCTGAAAGCACTTTTGCAAAAACCCAGGAGGAGATGTGGTGCCATTTTCCGTCTAGTTACTAACTCGTTTCCTGGAAAATCACTGAAAAGCAGAGACAGTGTATGGAAACATTAAGAATTGTAGCTTTAAGTATTTGAAAGACAAACACTAAAACCCAGCAACTTCTAAAGTCATTTTATTTTCACTGAATTTACAGAGGCCGAAATCAACTGGATATCAGAAAACTGAAGGCAGAGCTGAGCTCGCTCTGTGAGGACACAGTTGCTTTGCCCTCCCGGGTATACAATACCCCTTTCAAAGCAATGCTATGTATGTCATAACTATATTTAGAAATACACAGAGAGGAAAATATTACTGCCCCTACTCCAGGCTGTGAATGATAGGGAAACACACGAAAACTCATTGACTGGAAAGCTTAAATTCTTTCGTTCATGTCCCTCAATCAGTTTCAAATGCCCGATGACATCTGAAGGTGTCCATTGTTGTTTTTAAAAACCCTGTAACAAATTCCACGTGAAGCAAAGGGTAGTACTCTCTCCATACGAGGTGAAAATATTCGATTTTGGGTTTCTTCTTATAGCACTGTCCGAGGAAAACAAGGTTGCAAAGTTTTCACCAAAGATTTCAGAAGCTCTGCAGGCAGTTGGAAGCACTAGCTTAAGTTAACATGTACTAGTAACCACTTCTCTAAGGCTGGGAAACTAACTTTCTTTTAAAAGGCAGAGCAGGAATACTGAGCTTTGGAAACCACGAAGAGCGACGAACACGTTAAAAACGAACCTTTGCATATTAGCCAATGAATCTTTCCGACGGCCACGTATCCTGGGCATTTGTGGGCACCGCGCGGACCTCTTCCTCGGGCGGGGCCAGGGCCTCCATCTCGCGCACCACCTGAGTGAACACCTGGTCCACCATCAGTTTGCTCTTGGCCGTCACCTCCAGGAACGGGCACCGCCACTCGCGGGCCAGCGCGCGGCCCCGCGCCGTCAGCACCTGGCGCTCGGCGTCCAGGTCGGCCTTGGTGCCCACCAGCACCAGCGGCACGGCCTTGGGGCCCCTCAGCCGGCCCATGCGCTCCCGCAGCGGCCGCACGGCCTCGAACGAGGCCTCGCTGCACACGCTGTAGAGCACCACGAAGCCGTCACTGTTCTTGATGTAGAGGTCCTTGAGGGTGACCAGGTGCTCGGCGCCCACCGTGTCCACGATCTCCAGCAGCGCGGGCGCCGCGTTCACCTCGATCACCTTGCTGAACAACTCCTCCACCGACGGCTCGCACTGCTCGGGGAAGCTGCCGCAGGCGAACTGCGTGGCCAGCGCTGTCTTGCCCACGGCCACGCTGCCGAGCAGCACCACCCGGTAGCCCTTGGCGGGTCGCGGCCCGGGGACGGCCATGGCGAGACGCGCTGGCTGGATGCTCCGCGGGCGGAGGGCGAGGAATGGCGCGCAGAGGCGGGGGCGGGCTGTGGGGAGGGCGGGGCGGGGGGCGCGGGGGGGGGGGGGGGTGGAGGAGAAGGGAGGGGAGGGACCCAGGGGAGGGAAGGAGAGGAAAGGGGTGGGGACGCGGTGGGGAGGAGGGGCCCCGCAGGGTGGGGGCGTGGGCTCTGGCGGCAGGCAGAGTGGGTTCCCTCGCTCGCGCGGGGACCTGCTCCCCAAGGCTCGGAGGTCACCCGTCCCGCCGCCGAGACGGGGTTCCAGTAGTCTCGGTCCGGCGCGCCTCTCAGCCCGTCGCTCTTCCCTTGTGTCTGCCTGCCCCCAGCCCGGAGGCTCTGGCGCCGGCCTCCCCCCCCAGCTCCACGTCCGCGGCCTCCCCTCTCCGGAGACCTCGCTCACGGTTGGTCCCCGAGCTGCAAGACCCAGAGGGGCCTTTCTCCCATAGCCCCTAGTCGACCAGCCGGGGCCCCTCCGTCAGTCCCTGCCCCCTACTCGCCCTCCCAAGAAGAGCCCCTTCTGTCTGCGGACCAGAAGGTAACCTGATCCCTTCCACGTCAACCGGGAAATGCACGATTTCTCCACCCTTTCTGATCCAGCCTCGTGGCCGGAAGCCAGGCTGGCCTCGCTCAAGGTCAGGCCTGACTGGGCTGCGCAGCTGGGGCCCCTCTCCGGGCAGGGAGGGCCCCAGAAAGGGGGAACCTGGGAGGGAGCTTCACAGTGAGGGCCTCAAGTGCCTTTCGGGCCCCCTTGTGCCAGTGACTTCGTGCCAGGGGACCTTGTGCCAGGGCCTTCACCCTAGTTCCCTCCAGCCCCCCCTTGTCGCTGAGCATACCCCAGGGGAACTTTATAAAATGTAAATCACACTTCACTCCCCCACATAAACCCTCCCTGGTTTTCCATTGTGCCCTCCTGACCTAAGAGTAGAGTGACCACGCAACTCACCATCCAAACCTGCTCACTTTTGGTAATGAGTGTACGCATTCACCCAGCAGCAGGCATAAACCAGGAGAGCCCTGAGCAAGGGGACTTTGGGGTCACCCTTCCTATAAAGTGGGTCCTCCAGGTCTGACTCCCCTGCCACCAGTCACTCTCCAGCTCACCAGCTACACAACCTTCTCGCTGTTTCCCTGATTCAGAGGAGAAAGGCTGGGGGGTGGGACAGTGGGGGAATGGGCAGAAAGTCCTGGGATTGTCCACCTGAGGAAACTGCCACCCTCTGTCTCAGGCACAAGCAGATGCCTGCAGGCCTAGGCTGCAAGTGGAGATATCCACACTTTCCCTTTCTCTGTAGTGGGGGTACCACTGACCCTCCCTCATTCTGGTGCAGCCCTCCAGTGGCCCAAGTTTAAGTGTCAACTGGATACATCTTGCACGTTGGTGTTTGTTGTCTATTACAGAAAGCTTTTCTATAATCAGTGCATAAAACATCCTAAATATATGTTAATTATATATTGAACACAACAGACCACTTGATTTCTAGAGAAACCTTACAAGACTTACTCTCTGACAGCAAAGTAACAAAAGTAAAAATCAATTTAAAAAACTGGTAACTACAAATATCCTCTGGAGAAATGCAGATTCAATCCAAGTTTCTACCACTTCCCACAGATAACTTTTGAGGGAATATAGGCTCACTGTCACAAAAAAGTCACAAATACACAACGAAAAACATCACTCTGTGTGACAGCCATTGGAAACACCAGCCAACAAAAGTACATTCAGAAAACTGCAGATATTGGAGTTATCAGATACATAAAGTATGTTTTACGTGTTTAAACAAATAAAAAAAAGCTTAGAAATATTAGCAAGGAACAAGACACTATAAAATATGTTCAAGGAGTTTGAAAGAGATCCCCCAAAAGAAAAAAATCTTCTAGAAATGGAAAACATAATAATTTACTGTTTTAATGAACATAAAACACCCATTGATAGGTTAAATAGTAACCTAAATGCCCTGTGCCTGCAAGAGATAAGGGCTTTGCATGTTGCCATGAAGCTGCTGGACTTTCACAGAGTATCTTAAATTGATAATTGGTTAATTTGAGTCTGTTATTATCAGTTTTTGAGGTTTTTAAAGCCATTAACAAAAGTCAGTCCACCTCACAGTCCTCATTACCATTGTCTCAATGCGATTAAAGCACACACACACCCCACCATATAAACCATGCTTCACCTTCCACCTGTACCACGTCCTAATCATGCCTGGTGAGTCATTATAACTGTCACAGGCTCATCATCAGCTCACTCACCGCAAGCAATAAGGTCCTTACAATGGGATCTGAAGGGTGTGTGCTTCTAGACCCTACCCTGAAGTTTTCTTTCTAGGGCGACTTCTGGTACTAACTCTCTTGATTCAGGTTCCCTCCAAAAGCGGAATCTATGACATGGGACATGGCCTTGTGAGCAAATAGTTTATTTTTGGAAGTGATGTCAAAAATCAGGAATGGGGGCCCTGGAAGAGAGAAAAAGGGAAGGGGGACAACCCCATGCCAGAGTGCATTCTGGCGTTATCACTGCCGTGGGATCACACCTCAGAATGGTACACTCATGAACAGAAGCAAGGGGCATACATTCCCACTGGCACCAACTGTTCACTGCTCCAGGAGTGCACATGTGCCAGCTAAGTTCAGTGAGCTCCAGATGCATCTCAAGCAGCAGCTGCAGCAGCAGAGAGCCCAGGGTAGAAAGCAAGGGCTGTGCAGTGCAGCTGAGGCAAGGGGTGGCCAGGCTCTAGCAGAAAAGCCAGCTGGTTGCTGGAGCCCTGACTAGAGCAAAGAGGTGGGCCCAGAGTGTATGAGGTGAGGACATGAAAGATGGCTGACTCAGTTCTAATTGTTTGAAAGATCTCATTTGGGGGGAGTGGTGTACAAGCATCTTATCTGCAAACAGTGATGAATATATTGCTTATGTATTTTTCTTGTCTTATTGCTTTAGCTAGAGTCTCCAGAAATAACAATGTTGAACCATAGAGGTAATAACTGGCATCTCTCTTCATTTCTAACAGAAAGCCCTTTACTTTGCACCACTAATATGAAGTATACTTTTGTTCTCTAACCAACATTCTTTATCACAAGAGGAAGTTTTAGTCTATTGAGGGTGCCAAAAAATGTATACACATGAATTGTATTCATCTTTTACTGTCAATATATATTGAGTATTACAGTTTTAATACAGTTTTTTCCTTCCTTAAAATGTGTGTACATTTTTTTGTCACCCTCTGTATGTATACCTTAGCGTTTTTATTGGGAACATCTGCTGGGTTTTTTGTTCTCTGATAAACTCATAAGGTTTTCCTCCTTTAATTTTGTTAATTTTGTGATTCATAGTTGATGGATTTCCTATTGATGAATCATTCTGTTTCTCACCTCATCTCTTATCAGTCTTCTCCTTGCTACCTTCCGGCCACAATGACCTTCTTACTGCTCCTCTAGCATGTCAACCTGTGCTCCGTCTCAGAACCTTGCGGTTCTCCCCTCCTGGAACACTGTTCCTTCAGATATCTGCATGCCTCACTACCTTATTTTGTTCAGGTCTCTTGTTCAAATGTCACTTACTTTAAAGGGGTCTTCCCTTACTAACTATAGGTGGAATTCTAGCCCCCCAAAATTCATATGTTGAAGCCCTAGCCCTCAGGACCTCAGCATGTGACCTTATGTGGAAATAGGGTCATTGCAGATGAGGTCAAGATGAGGTCATACAGGAGTAGTATGGGTCCCTAATCCCGTATGACTAGTGTCCTTTTAAAAGGGGTGATTGGGACACAGGCATGTACGTAAGAAGAATGCCACGTGAAGATGAAGGCAGAGATTGGGGAGATGTTTCTACCAGCCCAGGAATGCCAAAGATTGTTGGCAAATCATCAGAAGCTAAAGGAGAGACGTGGAACGGATTCCCCCTCACAGCTTCGGAAGGAACCAGCCCTGCTAACACATTGGTCCTGGACTTCTGGTCTCCAGACTGTGAGACGATATATTTCTGTTTAAGCCACCCAGTCTGAGGGATTTTGGTAACAGCAAGCCCAGGAGGCTAACACGTCAACCTAAAAAAGGGCTAAGAATTCAACATATGAATTTTTGGGGTATACAAACCCTACCACAAACCCATCACTTCTGTCCTGCTGTCTTAGTCAGCTCAAGCTGCTATAACAGAATACCATAGACTGGGTGGGGAGAAATACCATTTATCTCTCACCATTCTGGAGGCTGGGAAGTCCATGGTCAAAGTGCTGACAGATTCAGTATCTGCTGAGGGCCTGATACCTGGTTCACAGATAGATGTCATTCCGCTATGTCATCACATGTGGAAGAGGGGAGGGAGGTCTTTATCCCAGCACTAATCCCATTCATGAGGCTCCACCCTCATGACCTCCTCACATCCCAAAGGCCCACCTCCTAATACCATCACTTTGTGGCTTGGGTTTCAATATATGAATTTGGGGAGAACATAAATTACATGAAACTATTTATGTGTTTCCTGTTTCCCTCATTACAATGTAACGGGCAGAGGCAGTATATTGCTCTTTGCTGCATCTACAGTCTGAAACAGTGGCTCCCACATGGTAGGTACGCCACACTGCAGTTCAGCTTTGATGCCTGGTTTGAAAACGTGAATTTTTTTCCAATGCTATTGAAAATTAGGGAACAATGAGAACATAATTTGAATTTTACATTTTGTATGACTTTGTGAGAAACATTAGGTGAACACAGAACACTCCACCAGCTGAACCGAGGTGTGTAGGAACACACAACACATAGGCACACACCTCACACAGCTCCCAGCTACCTCTTAACCACTGTGCTATGAACTCACCACGCACAACAGGTATTACAACTTCCCGACCACCTCACGACATCTCACAAGCTGCAATCCTTCCGATGTTTACTATCACAAGCAAACGTCAAGCCTTTTCAGATAAAGTGACACGTTTTGTAATCTTTATACATTAAAAAAAAACAATTTAACAGATATAACTGTGTTATGCTTTTTATTAGGTTCCTATCTATTTTTAATGTGTTACTGGAGTATTTTGGGTGTCCTGCCACAACCCCATTTTCTCTGTAAGTCCCATGGTTCTTATTGTGCACAGCACCCTGTATTTTAGGAATGTGTATGATACATCTCAGCAAACCCGATAGTATTTGTTGAGTGGTTGAATAAATGCTTGACTTTCCGAGTTAAATCCTAGTTTATCCTGGTATGTGATTTTTTTCAGTATCCTATTGAAATACGTTTTCTAATTGCTTGTTGAGGCTGTCTGCCTCCACGCGCTTAGCGTACAGTACAGAATGATGTGGGGTGTGCAGGAACCCAGTAACTGACACCCTCATTATTCTCGTCCAAGACCAAAACGCTTCAGAAATATGACAAAGGGGACACAAGAACATGTAAATAAAATATTACCTTGTCAGAGATGATGTCTGGGTTGGAGCCGGTGGCTTCAGTGCACTGTACTAGGGACCTCCCTGGTCCTAAATCCACATTTGGACTCAGCTGCCCAGTGGGAGTGGCCCCTTGAAGCTCATGGCAAGGAACAGCAGAGAGCAAGCGTCACACCATGCCCCAGATGCCCCCTATGCCCAATCTCCGGGCCTGGTCTCATTATCTAGGCCTTGTGGGGCCAGGGAGCCTTTACCGGTCTTGGAGCCTTCAGCCGTAGGCCAGTGGGGATCTCTCTGACCGCCAGTCTCTTCCCAGTTGGGAGGAACTGGACCTCAGCACCTCCAGGCACAGAGAAGGGGCAGCATTCCTGGGAAAGAAGCAGCTGCACTGGCATCTGCAGAGAACAACTGTATGAACCTCCTGGGAGGCGCAAAGAACCCTCTGAATAAGCACTGAAAATACTGCAAACAGGCGGGCGTCTCTGCTACCGGTACAGCAGTGAGGACACATGGACACAGCCATTGCAAAGCTGAAGTGATTACTCCCTTTCCAGCAATGAAGTAGGTTAGCTAACTGGACAAAATCTTCTTAGAGTAGAAATTCTGCGTGAACAATGACAAATCCTTTATTGCATATTGTAATGATGGGAAAAGGAAATGCCCCAAACAAAGAAGTTGCTGAAAACCAAAGTGGTAGCTGACACAGGCAGCAGCCCCTCTGGGCCATTTGCAGTCTGAGTACCCAAGAGCGCTGGGGGTGATGGAGACAGGAGACCAGGCTCTGCGGCTTTCTAAGGCTCCCACACAAACCTAGAAAGGCCCTGATCTCTGGGAGTTAGTGAATTTGAAAATTTCCCAACCAGCAGCAAAAAGAGAGGAGAAAGACATTCTCCTCTCCAGGGCTCTCGCTCGGACAAAAAAAATAAAATTCTTTCCCTAAGATTTGTAACAAGGGCCTGGTCCTCAGTGGCGGGTGGGTGTAAATCAAACATCCTTTGAGATCCTAGAAACAAGCTGACAAATTCACTCTAAGTGGGCCCAGGTGGTTGGCCCTTAAAGGTGCCAGCAGTAAGGCCAACCCCTCTGGAGGGCGCAGCTTCGGGCGGCTCGCCTGTCATCCTCTCAGGTAAAGCTCTGGTCCAAAGACACAGAGGACATGAGGGGACAGGCCACTACAGGCAAGAGCCAGCACAAACAGTCTCATCTTCAGGCAGTAGAATGGCCAGATATAAGACAAGGTAAATGTGTTTAAAAACAAAAATGGATTAGAGGTATGGGAAACAATGTGACACGAATAAAAAGACTAGCTTTAGCAGACTCCCCTCCTCACCACGGTCGGAGGCAAGGAGAACCCACCTGGATTTCAGTCTTGGTGGGGAGCTGGCTCCAGCTCAGGGGGCTGCAGGCTGCTCAGCAATTTCCCTTCCTGACGACCTGCCCTGTGGACATTAAGCTCAGCGTCAGACCTGGACACTGCCCACAAGTGCCCTATTACAGCGGGCTCACTTGAGTTCTGCTTCTAAGAGAAGACCTGGGGAACAGGTGACCTCTCCTGGCGGCGCCGGGCTGGACCGTTCGTTTCTTTCTGATGCTGTCTGCCTTTCCCACCAGGGTCACTGGCCCGGAATCCAGCACTTCTTGACAAAGACAAGTGAAAAAGTTATCGTCCCGCCACTTTACACTATGCACGCATTCAGAACATCTCAGCCAGGCTCAAAATACCCAGTGTCTACTAAGTTTACTTTGAATGAAGAGAACACACAGAAGCTACTTGGATTGTGGTGACTTTTTTCAGGAAGCTTTGTCGACTCTAAATCAAACGGTGAATTGTCTTGTTTGTGGCCCTTGGTTGTGCACCCATCTTCTCCAAGGAACAGTGGGACTTTGCGATGGTGCCCGATGGGCCCTTTTAAAGGTAGAGGAGGTACATGGGGAGAGGACAGGAGGACCAGCAGGGCCCCTGTCCCCAGAGGCTATCTTCGGGAGGTGGCTTTTGGGAAAGAGCTGGTGTGGAAGCCCAGAAACTAGAAACTGACTCCTCAGAGCTGTGTGTACCTGCCAGCCCTCAGAAAGTTCTGGCAGCCTCAGCGAAGGCTGCAGGAGAAGACAGTGCAGGGTGTTGGGGGCAGGACAGCCATCCTTCCAGTTGAAATCCAGAATCCAGGGGAAGAGCCTGAACTGATTCCTAACGATACTTCCTTTATTCAACCCATTAGTTAATCAACAATAATCACATGCCTCACACGGGGCAGACTGTTCCTGAGCCAGAGGCCCAGCCGCCCACAGGAGCCCTTTGCACATCCTGACTCGTTCCGGGAAGACCAGGCTGGAGGGGGAAGGAGACCAGGAGTGACCACCGCAGGCTCCAACTCCTCTGAAGTCCTCCCCTGCCCTGCAGTCCCAGGGGTGAGAGGGAGGGGTCGCCCTGAGGCCCCCACCCCACTCCCCACTCCCTTGGCCGACCCTCTAGGCCATTCTCTCCACCCGGCCGGCGGCCCAGCGACCAGCTCCTTTCTCCGCCCTGCAGCCGGGACCATCTTTCCCCAACACCTCCCGCCCCCCGTGGCCTAGAGCCTACGACGAAGTCCGGGCGTGGGGACCCCCGGGCGGATGCACCTCTGTATTTGGAGCTCCTGGAACCCAGGCCCGGGAGGGGCGCAGTCAGGGTGGGGCTGGGTCCGGATAAGGACGAGGGCGGGGTCTTCAACCCAGGACCCGGCTCTACGGAGCCCGGGGCGTCCCGAGGTCCCCCAACCCGGGCCCCTTCCCTTCCTCCCAACCAGTGGCTGTTGCAGCGCCTCGCCTTTCCTTCTCCGCTGCAGGAAGGGAGGCGCCCCTGCCACGTCCCCGCGTGTCGCCACCCCCACTGCTTCCCCCACGTGACCAGTGTCCTTGGCGCGTCTCCAACTGGAGGGTCGGAGGGAGCTCCGGTGGGTGCCCGGGAGCGCAGCTGGGCAGGATGCGTGGGAGCCATTCGGGCGCTACTGGTCCGCGCGTGTCGCACCCCCCTGGAGGTGCTGCGAGGCCGGAGGTGGCAGGTCGATGGGGCCCCGCCCTGTCCCTGCGCCGCCCACGGGCCTCGGGTGCCCTGTGCCCAGACACCCGTGTCACCTTGGAGGCCACCTGTGTTCTGCAACATCACCTTTGCTTTTCAGTTATTTCCCATGAAGCATAGTCACAGAAGGGACAAACTCCGTTTGGGCAGTTTCTGCAAATGTCCTTTTGAAAGTGTTGCCTTTTGTTTTCCTTATGAAATCAGTTCCAGGTAATAAAATGCTTCTTCATTGGAGTAGTGTCCCAGGTATTGAAACATGATGAAAACGTAAGTCAACGTACTATTTGATGACAAAAATTCTCTTTATATATATTTTTAATTAAAGTTTATTGAGGTGACAATAAAGATTTCAGGAGTACAATTCTGTATTACATCATCTATGTATCACATTGTGTGTTCACCACCCAGAGTCAGTTCTCTTTCCATCACCATATATTTGATCCTGTTTACCTTCACCTACCACCCTCCTCCCCCCTTACCTTGAAAAGGCTAAGACAACTCAAGAACATAAACATCTTCCCTCTTTTGTCAGTAGCAGACCATTTGCTCAAAGATTAGTTTGTCACGTGATCACATATTAGGTTGGTGCAAAAGTAATTGTGGTTTTCGCAATTTTTAACCTTTTAAACAGCAATGACTTTTGCACCAACCTCCAGGGCACCCCCTCCAGGGCAGCCTCTCAGAGGCCAGGACCTGAGGACCTGAACTGGAGCTGGGCCCTGGGTGTTGGGGCAGGGGGCAGGGGAGGCAACAGCGAGCAGCACCAGGCCTGGGGAGGGACCTTCCCGCTCCACATAGGCACTAATGCCTCAGGCCAAGAGCCCCGACCACCCCAAGTTCAGACTGAATTCCCACACAGCACACACTCCCCAGCAGGAGAGAAAGGGACAAGGACACCAGGCCCAATGCCACATGTATGGTCTCTATGCCCCCAGGATGCAGATGGTCCGTGAGGAGGGTCTGGTCTGAGCAAAGCAGTTGCTCCCCCCAACCCCCATACCTCTAAGCCCCCCAAGAGCCCAGGTACCGGGGTCGATGTGGGGTGGGGGTGGCAGGCTGAGGTGCCAGCAATGCCATAGGATGAGACCATGAGTAGGACACCAGGTCTCTGGGCCTCAGTGATCCCATCTCGGGTCAACATAGGCCAGGAGGCACTTGGGTAAAGCCTAGCTGACCTGCCTGGGCCCAGTGCCGTCACTATACCCGTTCTCCTCCCAAGGGGAAGAGGAGCCCCGTCTGAGGTGGCCTGTAACCTCCCTGACTAGTGCCTGCAGTCCACGAGGAATCCCCTCCTGTCATCTGTGCACAGGGGCCGCACCCGGGCCCTGGGGCCACACCTGCCTGTGTAAGAACACTGCAGGCCCCCACAAGCGCGGGCCCAGCCTCTCCACATCCCACCCCCTCCCGCCCCAGCCGGGCCTGGACACAGGTGCTCCGGCGAGGCCCAGTGTCTCCCAGGAAGGTTCAAGGTGGAGACACTAAGCCTCCAGGGCAGTGGAAGGGGCCTGGGCAACCTTTCACTCTCACCTCCCACATCCACAAGAGGTGCTAGGCTGGGCCTGCAGGTCAGGGCCCTAAGATTAGGGGCTGCCCCAGGGCCTGAGCAGGGCAGTGAGATGGCAAAACCACGCCACCTGGCCCAAGATCACCCCTCCCTGCCCCTCAGCACCACCCCCTCAAGTGGAGACCACAAGCCCCACTCAGCACAACCTGGAGGGTTGGACTTGGGGGCCTCCAGGAGGTGGCGGAAGGGCTTTGGAGTGGCCTTCAGAGGACAAGTGCCAAAGTTGTGGAGGAAGGCATGGGCTGGGGCCCTACATGGAGGGAGACAAGGGGAAGAAGGGGGCCCCATAAGGTGCAGGGGTGGGGGGCTGGGTGGGCCTATGGGCAGGGACATGGGACATAATAGTGCTGACTCTAGTAGGTCCCTGAATGTAGTGACACAAAGCTGACCCCAGCCCTGTGGAGAAGGCGTCATGGGAGGTCATGAAGCAGCAAAGGCGATCCTGGGGACCCAAGTACAGGCAAGTCAGGAAAGTCTGACCCCACCCTTGGAGGGGAGAATCCAACGGTCCCCTACCCAGTCTACCCTGTGACTTCAGGTGGGGAAACTGAGGCTCAGAGAGGGGCAGGTGGTGGCTCAGTGTCACAGAAGCCACAGAGGAGACAGCAATGAGGGGTTGGGAGACCTGACAGCTAGAGGGAGGCCCAGATAACCCTGCTGCCACTGAAGCTTGCTATCTGCGCCCCCCCGCCCCCGTCCGTCAGGACAATGTGCTCGTGGATCAGCCCCCGGGTGACTCAGGGTGGAGGCCCAGAAGCAGGGGGCTAGACAGCCCCTCAGAGCCCCCTCCCTCCTCTGGGCCAGTCTGAGCACGAAGTCACTGCTCTCTGCTCCCCAAGACCGAGAGATTCCACCCCAACCGGGAGGGGACTCGGATAGGGGCAGGGGCTGGGCTGGTACTGGAGTCCGTCCAGGTGTCTGGGTTTGTGGCACAAGCCTGACCCTCCTCAGAGTCTCCAAAAGGGGAAAGCAACCCACTGAGCTTGTCTCTGAGAAATGGGCTCAGGGAAGGGGGAGCTGAGATCCGTCAGGGAACTGAGCAGCATCTCTAGGCAGACATCAGAAACGGGAACTACAGAGGGTGCCCCCTGGAGCAGGACCCAGGATGGGCCAGGAGGTGGAGGGAGAAGGGGGAACAGCACTCAAAGGCAAGACTGCCAGCAACCAGACAGGGACTCCAGAGAGCCCCTGTGACCCGAAAACCAGAAAAGGAGGGGCTGGAGGGACCCCTTGGAGGGAGGCGAGGTTCCAGGCCAGCCCGTGACCAGCCTGGACCCGATGACAGAGGCGGGACCAGGAACCCACGTCTGAGACACAGGCCCTGCCAAACCCCCGCCTGACCAACAGCCTATGAGCAGGCTCACACTGATCTGGACGTCAGAGCAGAACCGCGAAGTACAGGAATCGACCAGAAAACGACCCAGTCAAAATGCCACAGGCTCTCCTCTGGATAGTAAGAAGAGCCTCTGCAGGTAAAGCGTGATGGGGAAGAGAGAGCCGACGCCTGGGCCTTCGGGAAGGCGACGAGCACAGAGCATCCAGGAAAGAGGATGCCTGAGCGCCCCCTCCCGGCACACACAGAGTAAACTGGGCATCTCAGCCACTATCACAGCCACTCACGGGCCCCAGAGATCCAAGTTGACTGGCTCAGGTGGGAGGAGGCAGAAGTCAGTGGTTCCAGAGCTGCCCAGGTGATTCAAATGTGTGGCCAGAACAGAGGACCGCAGGGGTCCCAGGGATCAAAGCAGAGGGGTCTCCCACACCTGGGTCTGGAAAGCGCACCCTAGCAGGGCATTTTTGTGATGAGGGAGGAGATTGGCTTCAGGAGGTCAGCTAGACTCACCTGTTGAGCAGGTGGCAGAACATGGAGACACCAAAGACACAGCAGCCCTAGTTAAACCTTCCAGCCCTCCCCAGCCCCCACAGCAAGTGAAGGGATCCAAGAAGTCGAGTTTGCCCCTCCCAGCAAGGTGGACTTCCTGCCCATGTGCCAGCCCACTTCACCTGTGCTGTAGTGTGCCCAACACTAGGCCTTGCCCTGCCATGTGGGGGAAAATGGCTCCCAGAGCTCTCTCAGAAGCCCCTCTGCCCCCAGCTGGTCCCAGCACACCCTCTGCTGGGCTCAGGGCCCAATGATGGGAGAGGGCAGGGTGGGTCAGAGGGGACCTTTCCCCTTGAGCCCCACAGTGGCTTCTCTAAAGGAAAGGACAGAGACCAATGGAGGGCCATGGGAGAGTTAGAAATGGGGCAGGGGTGGGGCAGCGGGGTCACAGGCTTATCCTGGGCTCACACCCTCCTCAGGGTCTCTGAGGGTGAGGCTCCACCCACCATGTTCTGGGAGCTGAGGCCTAGGCTTCTCCAAATTTGAGATGAGGAGACCCCAGGACGAGACTCGGGCTTGGGAGCCCCAGTGCACCCTGCGCAGCACAAAATAGGCTGCCCCCCCCAAGTTGTGGTCAGGCAATCTGGCCAGCCCCTGGAGAGCCCTGGGCCCCCACCCCGGGCTCCTTACACCCCCCTCCCCAGGCCAGGGTTGGGCCCAGGCAGGCATGGGGCTCACTCACTGGCTTGAGTGCATCCAGTTGTAAGGCCCAGGGCGGTGAGACTGGGAGAGCTGGTAGGACCTGGGCAGTCTGCACCAGGCCTGGGGCGCCAGTGGCAGGTGATTGGGAGTTCCCCCTCACAGGTGCTGGGTCTAGTGAGGACTGGGGCAGATGGGGACAATCCTGGGACAGCCTGGTACCCAGGACCCTCACTCCAGCCTCCCAGCAACATCACCGGGGCCACAGTGGCTTCATTCTAGGGGACTGTCATGCAGGGTGTCATGTGGCGTCACTGGTCACACTCCCCGCATAAGAACACAGGACACGGTGAGGCCAAAAAGGAACACCCACGGAGCCATAGATAAGGGAGTCATACCACTATAGTCTCGCTGGCGGCTGGGTTGGAGACACAGGAAGCAGTAGCCACACGATCTGCAACCTGCCGTCCGCTTCTCTGCCAACCAACCAACCCCACTTGCTAGCTGCAATCCACCCTGCTAACTGCAATCTATGCTTGCTAGCTCAGCCACCATCCGCTGCTACCATAGCCACCGCAGTTATATTAGTAGCCAATGGCTCACTGGTTACAGCTGACGGCCAACTAGCCACAGCTGATGGCCATCCGATGACAGTTGATGGCCATTTACTACCCGAGCCAGCACCTTTCTACATGAAGCCGAGAGCCTGGAAACTGCACTCCTGGCTCTGTCCCCACACTCCACCCCTCCAGGGTCTCGCCTCACAATCTACGCGACAAACATCTTCCGCGAGGGGCCCTGTGCGAGGAGCCTGGAGGTGAATGCAATATCCTGGGCACAGCCAGGCTCTCTGGGCACAGCCAGACTTTCTGGGGACAGCCAGGGTTTCTCAGGGTACCACCAGTACTTCTGGTCACAGCCAGACTTCCTGGGCACAGCCAGGGTTCTCAGGACACCGTGCGAGAACAATAATGGCTCACAGCCAAGGTGCTCACATTCAAGATGGTGGCTGGTCGAGACACAGGAAGCAAACATCCATTGGTTCCACTGCATGGTGGTACGTTCCCAAGCAAACAGTCAAGCGGTCCATCAAATCAGGGCTGGAAGGTAATTCCCCATAGTCCACAGTCATTCGCCAGGGCTGTGCACCAGCCCCACAATGTGTGCCCTCTCCGCAGAGTGAAGGCTCCAAGTCCTCCCCAAACTGGGGGTGAGGGACAACCTTGACCTCACCCTCATCTCCCGCCGAGGACTCAGTAAGCGTCTCCTCCTGGGAATACAAGTCCTGCATCTGAGCCACCTTAGCAAGCACTTCCCAGCCCACAGGGCCGCAACGACCTTTGCTTTCTCTGGCCTATGCTGGTCAGAGAACCGTCCACGTCTTCCCACCCCTCCACGGGGGTCCAGCTCTCTGGCAGCTGCTCTTCCTGGTCTTCCTGAGACTGAGTGTTCATACGCACAAACTGCTCCACTGTCCTTCGGGGAGCTTTGGCCGGCATCGTACCCTGCTCGCTGTGCCATGTGTCATGGAGGGATGTCAAGCAGGGTCTCAGCCACCGCTCCCTGCACAAGAATGCAGGATATGGTGAGGCCAAAAAGGAACACCAATGGGGTCATAGATACGGGAGTCACACCACTATGGTCTCGCTGGCGGCTGGGTTGGAGACACAGGAAGCAGGAGCCACACGATCTGCAACCCCCTGTCTACTTCTCTCTGCCAACCAACCTCACTTGCTAACTGCAATCCGCTCTTGCTAGCTCAGCCGCCATCTTCTTGCTAGCCCCCATTTTCTGCTAGTGTAGCCACGGCAGTTATATTAGTGGCCAATGGCTCACTGGTTACAGCTGACGGCCAACTAGCCACAGCTGATGGCCATCCAATCACAGTTGATGGCCATTTACTACCTGAGCCAACACCTTTCCACATTAGGCCGTTAGGCCAAGAGCCTGGAAACTGCACTCCTGGCTCTGTCCCCACAGACCCTGTACTGACAAGCTGTCTGCTGAAGCGCAGACCTTCCCCTCCTGATTCAGGCTCAAAGATAGGGTTTCTCTGCCCTGCCGTCTGCTCCTGCATCTTCTTGACTCTGTGGACTCCAGGTCCTTCCAGGGAGGGCCCTTTCCTTCCAGCAAGTTCTGGGTGCTCTGGATTGGGCCCAGCTGTGCCTGCCTAAGGAGCTCCCAGGAATGGCGGCACCTGGGGTTCTTGAATCACACTTGGGTGGTGAAGCTCCACCCCCACAAGGCCCTGCAACCCAGCCATGGCCTGGGAGATCTAATTATAGAACAAATGTCTCAGATGAACCCAAGGGTGACTGGAAAAGCAGAATCCACTTCCCTTCTCAGGTAGCGAGTACTTCGCATGAGGCTTGTCTTTCTCTCTGTGTCTGCATGCCTTCAAATGCATTTGTAAAATGAAATGATATCCAGAGTGGACACTATTTGTCGTTTGGCGACAGGTCGTTTCCCCTTGGTTTCTGCCAGCACTGGGAGTGGTCTTAAGCCCCCGAGGCCTTGGAATTGCCTGGAGAGCCTGGCAGAACCCAGGGGACCCAGGCCCCATCTTTCATTCATTCTCTGGATTCCCCAAGTTGGAGAAGCACCACCTATAGCATAGTTTAAAACCCTCTCACTACACTTGGTAGTTTGACTTTTCAACATTTAATGAATTCTACATCTAAGTGGTTTCCAATTTTTTGCTTTTTTAACAGTTTAAAATAACCACTTTGTTTTTTACCTGAGCCATTGGGCACTCCTGTTACTAATTACTTCCATCGCCAAATTCCTGATTGGAATTACTGTGCTTCCCATAGATTGTCAAGGGCCTGGAAAGGTGGTTCCATCATGTCGTGGCAGCTGGTGGCTTCCATGACTGATGGAATCCTATTCGCTGAGATGAAGTCAGCATTCTTTCTGTTTTTCTTTTATTCATTGTCAGTCCACAAGATGGAACACATGCATGTGCCGTTGATGTAAAGAGAAACTCTAAGTGAGAACTCACTGGGAGACCACAGATGAGGGAGGGCCTGGTTTCCAGTAATTTGATCAAGAAACCATGCTGAGTGACTCTTAGGGTTGAGCTGGACCAGCTGTTCCCGGGGAGGGAAGGCAGAGTTGATGGGAGTTTGGGAAAGAGGAGACGCCCAGGTGGTGGTGTCTTTGTTGTTTATTTATTTCCCGGTTGTCTCCCCAGCACTTAGCAATTCTTGCTGTCATGGTGTCACTTGCCCTCGTTGTGCCACAGAAAACTCAGGGTCTAGAGCCGGAAGGCATGGTCCATGTTTCCGGCCCCTGACAGCTTCAGAATGGGCAATTTCTAAGCAGAGCTATTCCAGAAGAATGTTTTAAATTTTAAACGGAAGCATAACATACACATAGAAATATATGCAAATCAAAAATGTACAGCTATCAATGTTTGCACGAAGTGAATCCTCTCATAAGCAGTACCCCATAAGCCCTCTTCATACACACCCCTTCCCCTCTTCTGCTCCCCGTGGTTAATTGCCTGGGCCCTGGTCTGTCCCACTCCAGATTTCAGCAGCTTATGAGAACTTAGCCAGAGAACAGCAAACCATGAGGAGGACACAGGAGAAGGAGCAAAGCAGGTGGGACGTCTGTGGTCGGGCCAGCCTTCCCACCAAAAGCATATGTCACAGTGGATTAAATGGGGGTTTTCAGTCAGCATTTTTTTAAAGATTAAATTAATAAACTAGATGAAATGAACCAATTCCTTGAAAAACACAATCTGTCAAAACTCACACAAGAAGTAGGCTATTTGAATAGGCCTACATTTTTAAAAGAAATCATAAGGGGGGTGGGGGGTGGGAGATGAGGGTAAGGGGGATCAAATATATGGTGATGGAAGGAGAACTGACTCTGGGTGGTGAACATACAATGGGATTTATAGATGATGTAATACAGAATTGTACACCTGAAATGTATGTAATTTTACTAACAATTGTCACCCCAATAAATTTAAAAAAAAAAGAAATCAAATAACTAGCTTTCATAAACAGAAAGCCGCAGGCCCAGATGGGTTCACTGATGAATTCTACCAAACATTTACAAAAAAACTATGGCAATTCTCTGCAATCCCTTCCAGAAGACGGAAGCAGAAGGAAGACCTCCTAACCCATTCTAGGATGCCAGCATTACTGTGATACCAAAAGCAGACAAAGGCATTACAAGGAAAAAAGACTACAGACTGATATCTCTCATTGACCAGAGTTGCGAAAATCCTCAACAAAATACGGGCAAGCCAAATCCAACAATGTATAAAAAGAATTATATACCACAACCAAGTGGGATTTAACCCAAATGTGCAAAGCTGGTTCAACATTTGAAAATCAGTGAATGTAGCTTTTTCACAACAGGTTTCATGCCAGAACACAGGTGTCATGAAAACCATCACCAAATCTAAGCCAAAATGGGGAAGGAAAGACTCACATCAACATCGTCGTCACTGGACACGTACATTTGGGCAAGTCTGCTGCTACCAGCCGTCTGATCTACATGTAGTGGGATTGACAGAAGAACCATCAAAAACTTTGAGGAGGCTGCTGAGATGGGAAAGGGCTCCTTCAAGTGTGCCTGGGTCTTGGATAAACTGGAAGCTGACCGTGAACGTGGTGTCACCATTGATGGTCTCCCTGTGAAAATTCGAGACCAGCGAGTATTATGTGACCATCACTGAAGCCCCAGGACACAGAGACTTTATCAATAACATGATTTCAGGCACATCTCAGGCTAACTATGCTGTCCCGACTGTCACTGCTGGTGGTGAATGTGAAGCAAGTACCTCCAAGAATGGGCAGACCCGTGAGCGCACCCTCCTGGCTGACACACTGGGTGTGAAACAACGAATTGTGGGTGTTAACAAAATGGATTCCACTGAGCCACCTTCCAGCCAGAAGAGATACGAGAAAATTCTTAAAGAAGTCAGCACCTACATTAAGAAAATTGTCTACAACCCTGACACAGCAGCATTTGTGCCAGTTTCTGGTTGGAATAGTGACCACATGCTGGAGCCAAGTGCTAATATGCTTTGGTTCAAGGGATGGAAAGTCACTTGTAAAGATGGCAGTGCCAGTGGAACCCCGCTGCTTGAAGCTCTGGATTGCATCCTGCCTGCAACTCGTCCAACTGACAAGGATGTCAGTTGCGTCTACCCATCCAGGATGTCTACAAAATTGGTGGAACTGGCACTGTCCCTGTGGGCCAGGTGGAGACTGGTGTTCTCATTCCCAGCATGGTGGTCACCTTTGCTCCAGTCAGTGTTACAACCGAAGTAAAGTCTGTTGAAATGCACCATGAAGCTTTGAGTGAAGCTCTTCCTGGGGACAATGTGGGCTTCAATGCCAAGAACGTGTCTGTCAAAGATGTTTGTCGTGGCAATGTGGCTGGTGACAGGAAACATGACCCACCAATGGAGGCAGTTGGCTTCAGGGCTCAGGCGCTTATCCTGCACCATCCAGGCCAAATCAGTGTTGCTGTGCACCTGTGTTGGGTTGTCCCACAGCTCGCATTGCTCGCAAATGTGCTGACCTGAAGGAGATTGGTCATCATTCCGGGAAAAGCTGGAAGGTGGCGGAAGGGTTTCAATGCTGGCGATGCTTCCATCATTGACTCAGTTGCTGGCAAGCCCTGTGTGGTGAGAGCTTCTCTGACTGCCCTCCTCTGGGCTGTCTTGCTGATCGTGACACGAGACAGACAGTTGCTGCGGGTGTCATCAAAGCAGAGGACAAGGAGGCAGCTGGAGCTGCAAGGTCAAAACCCATGGGATGCACATGCCAAAAGGAACCCTAATGTCAACAATGGATCTGGGTGACGATGACGTGTCAGTGTGGCCTCGCCCATTGTAACTCTGGTGGCGATATTGATCATGGGGGCTCTGGGTATGTGTGGGGGCAGGGGGTACATGGGAAATCTCTGTACCTTCTGCTTAATTTGGCTGTGAACCTCAAGCTGCTCTAAAAAAATAAAGTTTATTAGTTGTTGTTTTTTAAAGATTGGAGATCTGATGCAATAATAAGGAGTCACCTGGCCAGCACTAAAGGAAGACAGGGCAAGGAAACAGGAGAGTGGAGGGGACCCAGGTAAATTAGAATGTTGATTCTGATGGCTTCTTGTTGCAGGGGAAGCAGGAAACCCCTGCCTGCCCAAGAGGAGTGTGCGAGGGGAACCCCTCCACACTGTACTGGACTGACAAAGGGCCTCCCCCTCAGGTAAGGGGTTACCCAGATAAACCAGCAGTTGGTGGGCTTTCAGCCCACACTCGCATTCAGTGGATTATTTGACCAAAAGGACTCCAGTTAGGGCCTGGAGAAGCACCTGCACCCCTTTGGGGAAAGCACCATGGACCTCCACACACAGCTACCAATTCTTCTCAAAGTCAATGAGGGACACACAAAGGTCACCAAGCCCCATGGACAGAAGCCAGGACAGAGGACCCACAGGCAGCAGAGCAAACGTGCCAGGCTTCAGATTGGGGGACACAGTCTGTTCTCGGTGTGTTTAAAGAAATACAAGAATTCTTGTAAGTATCTGCAGTGAACAGGGAACTACAAAAAGTCACTGCCTTTACCCAGCAGTTCCACTTATAGTGTCAGTAATTTGTCTCCACTGTTTTGTTTTTTTGGGGGGGCAGGGTAATATTGGGGAGCAGTGTTTTTCCAGGACCCATCAGTTGTTGTCCTTCAATCTAGTTGTGGAGGGCACAGCTCAGCCCCAAGTCCAGTTGCCGTTCTCAATCTTTAGTTACAGGGGCTCAGCTCACTGGGGCCCATGCGGGAATGGAACCGGCAACCTTGTGGTTAAGAGCTCGTGCTCTAACCAACTGAGCCATCCGGCCACCCCCGTCTCCACTGTTTTTGAACTTGATATATACAGAACTGTATTGTGTGTCCTATTTGTGTCTGCTGTTTGTTCAACATTTTGCTTGTGGGATTCGTCCGTATTGTTGGGGGTGAATTCCCATTTCATTCTCACCGTCCTGCACTTGCCACGATTGCCTCACTGGGTCTGGACGTTTGCATGTTTAAGAGTCAGTGCTGGGAACATTCTGCTACAAGTGTCCTAGTGAACAGAGAGCAGGTCACCTCTGGTCGGGCTGCAGGGCCGACATCTGTGTCCTCACACGGAGGAAGGGGGAGGGAGTTCTCTGGGGTCCTTTGTAGAGGGGCACTAATCCATTCATGAGGACTCTGCGTTCAGTCCACACAGACTGCCATGGAAAAACAGCTTGTTATACCCACAGATCCCAGGAGAAGGAGCCACACGGGGAGGGGGTACATGGGGCAGCAGCAGGGTGGGTCAGGAGGCAGAGGGAGTGAGGGAGTGCCCTGATTGTGGTTTCCACCAGAAGGAAGGGGCAAGGGAGGTCAGCAGGTTTAGAATGGGCTATTTTGAATCACTGGGGTGGGTTCTGGGGCCTAAGGACTGGCCGTGGGGTGACTAGGGAAGGGAAATAGTGGCCCAGAGAGTGACCGGTGATAAAGGAGCTGGTGGCGGTGGGGGGCTCTGGAGTGGTTGGTTTGTGTCTGAAAAACGTGCAGCCGAGGGAGTCCTTTCCTTCCTCTGGGAACTGGCTGACCCTGGGAGAAGCAGGCCCTCCAAGGTCAGCAAGGACCCAAGGTCAAAGCATCAAATGCAGCATCTAGGAAACCTGGTTATTACACCTGCTCAGGCCTCTGTGTTGGATTCTCAGCTCACAGTTTCTAAGACAAAGCATGTGGTGTGAACTACAAGGCAACACGCAGCTTTCTGAGATACAGAGACTTCCACTCTGTCCCGAGCTTGGGCCAAGGCAAACCTCTTCCATGCCACCGTGATGGACACCCCTCAGGCACCGTTTCACTGAGTCTCGTCCTTCGCCATTGTGGGGTCTCAGGGTTGACGTTGCCCAGGTCAAAGCCTGTCCCCATCTCCATAAGGCCATTAAAATGGAAGGTCTTGGCTCCTGGACGAGCGAACATTCCCAGGGCAACTGTGGTGTCAGTGTCAGCTTAACAACTGGTTGTCAGCTCCGGTTTCATGGTTGGTCTAATGCTGGGTCTCAGCTCCCGCTCCCCGCACAAGAACGCAGGATATGGTGAGGCCAAAAAGTAACAACAACAGAGCCATAGAAGGGGGAGTCATACCACTATATTCTCGATGGCGACTGGTCAAGACACAAAAGCAGACATCGCCAGTACCCCAACGAGGGGTCTTCCTGCACCCCAGTCTCGCTGGCAGCCGGGCGAGAGAGACACAGGAAGTAGGATCCACACAATCCGCAATCCGCTGTCCGCTTCTCTGCCAACCAATCAAGCCCCTAGCGTAGCCAAGGCAGTTCTATCAGTGGCTAATGGCTACCTAGTTACAGCTGACGGCCATCTACTCCCCGAGCCCCCACCTTTCCACGTGAGGCCGAGAGCCTGGAAACTGCTCTCCCAGCTCTGTCCCCACCGTTGGTTAGTGGAGTTTTCCCTTTGTTAGGATTCCAACGAAGAATTAAAAGACTTTTGTTGTATTTCATGCCAAATGTCTAAGTGTTCTAACCCTAGGAGAATCCTTGGCACTCAAACCCACCTAAATTCTGGACAGTCATGTAGCATCTGTTTCGCAATGGCGGGCTGAACACTCTGTCCAGGACAGAGGCCCTTTGGCAGGGACTTCTGAGTGGGGAGAAGGGTCCCCATCCTGTGCAGTCTGTGGGGAACCAGCCAGACGCCTGGACTTTCCCTCTGCAAGTGCCTGCAGCTCCAGTGTTCACTTTGCACCGTCCTGGGGGTCTGAGGAATGTCAGGAATGCAGCCCACGCCTCCTCCATCAAGTCCTCCGGACTAAGCAGCCCAGCCTGTCTTTTATTTCTTTAGGCTTAGTCACTGCGTGTCTAGGGCCAACGTGATGAGTGTGGTTATAACTGTTGGCTGAGGTCTTTGCAGGTCCCTGTCACTTGAAGTGTCAGCTGGGTCCTGCCCCTGGTTCCTCTGTCCTTTTGAGCTTGTACTTTCGTGTGCAGCTCATTGTCTTGCAAAACTGATCTGAAGGAGTAATTTGACCCCTAGAATGAAAACACCTTTCTCTCCAGAGATCAGTGTTTGCTTCTGCCCAGTGTCAGTTCAAACCCTTTTAAGTAAAATGCATGGCTTGAGTTTTTTTCTTTTGTTTTCTTTTTGGGTTCTTATGTAATGTGATTAGGATTGAAAATCCACTGAGGGCGAAATCCACTGAGGATGGTTCACACTCATCCCTGGGGTGTTGGTTCCCCACATTCACACACACTGGGTGGGCCCTGCATTTGAATTTCTGGCCCGCTTGCCCTGAGAAGCCACAAAAACCAAAGCTGAAATTACCCTGATTGGGAAAAA
The DNA here is from genome assembly GCF_036562045.2 of Rhinolophus sinicus. Lineage (NCBI taxonomy): Eukaryota > Metazoa > Chordata > Mammalia > Chiroptera > Rhinolophidae > Rhinolophus > Rhinolophus sinicus. Next base: position 2,180,229 of record NC_133753.1, on the reverse strand, counting down.
TTTCAGAGCAAAAACCTTTTCTTGCCTCTTACCTCCCCAGGTTTCCACAGTCCCTTTGGTGTTGGCAATTCCATCTTACCTCAGAAGCTACTCAATACTTTTAAGATTTTACAAAATATTTTATGTAGCACTTTTTGTTGTTTTCATATGGAAGGCTGGTCCAAGGATAGCCCATGGTGATTGGATATGCAAGCATGCTGCCTGTCTGTTCTGCTCGGCTTCCTGGTGTGGAATTCACAGTCTTTATGTGCTGCCTGAAATGCTACCGTGTTTGCCCGAAAATAAGACCTAACTGGAAAATAAGCCCTAGCATGACTTTTCGGGATGATATCCGCTGAACATAAGCCCTAATGCGTCTTTTGGAGCAAAAATTAATATAAGACCTGGTCTTATTTTCGGGGAAACACGGTAAATGGGACGAAGTGGCGCCCCACACAGTAACTCAGAGGGTGTTTTAACTAAACAGTAATGACTGGCTGTAGAAAGTCGTGTTGGTTGGTACCTGTGAGAGCTGTGCCCAGGCCAGGGCTCAGCCCCACCTCGAGAAGGGCCCCTCCTTGCTGGGAGAAAAAAAATGAATGCTCACTATTTGCCACCCTATTTACCCCCAGACAGGGTTCCCAGTGTCTGCAATCCCCACAAAGTCTCCTAAGAACTTGCTGCAGCCCGCAGATCAGGGCCTCTGGGTTCCCCGCCCCCTGTGGATGGGTCCGCCGGGAGCTTCTCAAACGACCTGCCAGGAAACTCCTTTTCTCCTAATCTTGCAAACTGATATTTTTGTAAAAGTGCAATAAAGGTGAATTACTAGAAAACTCAAATAAAAAACAAGTAAAATGCAATGTTTTATTGGATTCAACAGATATAAAGTTACATTTCAATCTTATAATTAGAACAAACATTGTTTGAGAAACCTAAAAGAATTTCAAAAGCTATACCTGTTGTGCTTTGAAAGCAGGCACGTGATTCCTCTGGAGAATAACTGTTAACACTAACGGTTGTGAGGCCACAGTTACAGGTGAAATGGCGACTCCATGTGAAACAGCTGGACACACACTTTGGACAAACACCGCATATGTCAACATTTAAAGCTTTAGTATGACAAAGGAGCTTGCTCTGGCAGGTTAGTTTGTCTAATCTAGGTTGGATTGAGGCAATGAAGGAGATGATTGGGGCCACAATGATTGAGGACAATGAATTAAGAAGAGGTTGGGGTCTGGGGGGAACCCCTGGAGGGACAGTGAGGGTGTGGGGACCCCTACCCTACAGAGACCCAGCAGGACCCTGCCTCACCTCCTCATTCAGGAGCATGTCCTTTCTTTGCCACAGGATCCCCCCACTCTTCCCATGTTCTCTTGCCATTTTGGGAACTTGGTGATTTTTCCTGGAACAAGTCCTGTTATTCAGAGGGACAGCATTCCCGGGACTCAGGGCAGCTCCCAGCACAGGCTGGGGGTGTCAGGTCAAGGGTGGCCACCCAGAGTCCAGGGTCTCAAGGCGCTGTCCCCTGCAGCCAGCGCCTGGTTTTTGTTTCTTTTCCAGTTTTGAGGGGATCCGGGTCCTTCTGCTGCTACATCACACACATGAATGTGATGCCAGACCCATAAGCACCTCTGCGTGTGTGAGCATTTTCCCGGACAAAGTGGGGCAGCTTACACAGATAAACATTGGTTTTGAGTTTTCTGATTTAATTTAGAAGAACGTTGGAATGCCTAAGGCAGCGTGTAAACTCCAAGGTAAGCAGCGCTTGTGATGCTGCAAGAGTTTGCGAAGTGTTTAGGGACAGTGGAGCGGCCCCAGTGCCCGGGCCTCCTTGGTCATTACCTCAGGGTCTCGCATGGCCCTCCTCTGGCCTAACTTCACTCCACCCTGTTATCCTAGGCTCAGGGGGGGCCCGGAGTCCCTGGGGCCCGGAGTCCCTCGGACCCAAGCTCTGAATTTTCTGGAGCCTGGACTGCGGCCAACCGTGGGCACTGTCTGAGGGCTTGCCCTAGGCGCTCAGTCAAAGGAGGAGGGGCTGCATCCCGAAGCCTGGGCTTTGGCGCCCTCTGGTGGGCTTTAGGGCACCCTACAGACCACCCTCAAGGCGCGAGAGACAACTGAACACACCGAAACCGAGGGCACAGGGTTGTCCCCACACCAACGTTGAAAAGCAGGGTGATTCTAAAGAAATCACTCTCCCCTCTGAGCCTCGGTCTCTTCATCTGTAAAAATGGTGGAAGTTAGACATTTTTCAAAAGCATGAGCCAGCTGATGAGACTGTAAGTCTCATCACAGCCACCGCAATCCCCTCCTGTCTCCCAGACAGACAGACAGACAAAGGCTGAGTCCCGCAAACAGAGGGTCAGGCCGCCTGCTCATTCCCTGCCATCCTCATCAGTAGCTGCCAGGGCAATGTTCCCACAACCAGTATTTTCTGAAACAATAGCAACAAACTTAGTGATATTATTGCAAATATCTTTGTCTGGTTTACTAGGAGTCAGGTAGATTCTCATATTTGCTTCTACGTTCAATCTGTTGTGATATGTTGTTTTGGTTGAATACTTATGTTTTCATTTAAAAACCATTATTAATGTTAACACATTATGAGTTTATAATTATTTTAAAATAAATTGATATTTCTAAATGAATATCATTTTATATAAATGCTAATCTATTTTCAAATCTATTCATATATATTATGAGTAATAAAATATTGTAAAATATAATAATAAATGACATATTATCATTTACTTTGTTTTAATTATTTAATGAATACTAATTTTCTATTTTAATGAATTAGTATGATTTTAATGAATAACTATTGTAAGTGAATTAATAAATATCTGTTTTAACTTCTAACATGGTAACTATCAATAGAACCTATAAGGTACAGTTCTTTAGTTCAATAAGAGTAAAAGGGTCCTGAGCCCAAACCTTTGAGAACCACTGGCCTAGAGCACGGGAACTGTCCCCAGGCCGGCAATGCAGTGTCCGCATAAAGCAACTGGATCCATGCTGCATCCCCCACGCCCCTGCCCCGGTCACCCCGCCTAGGGTTGGACCCTGCCCTACAGCCTCCCCTGGAGGAGCACCCTGGAGCCTCACACCTTGTCCAGAGCTGGAGATTCAGCAGCAGCCGCAGCAGCAGCAGCTTCTCTTGACCCTAAAGTCCACCTCCAAGTGGTTAAAGCTGCATGGCTCCTACTGCCTGTTTGGGAGCAGGGAGTGAGCTTCTGTGCACCTGTGAGCCCTGGGTCTGTGTACCTGTGAGCCTGGGTAAGTCTGGGTCTGTGCACCATGAGTGTACATGAATGATGTCTAGAGCAGTGGCTGCCAGGGCAGCTGGGACACTAGAAGGTGCCCCAAGTCCCCACTTGCCTCCCCTCCCGGGGACCCCTAGGCAGCCTATCAGGGAGCCCTGGGAACTGTGGGAAGGGGACAGTGGCACTGGGGTCCCTGCCCCCACAGGGCAAGGGGTCCTGCCCTGGAGCCTGGCTGCAGGGGGTGGGGAAACCAGCTTCCTTTATGGCCCCTGCCCCTGCCACAGGCGACAGGCCTGCACTGGCCTGCTGGGGACCCTGGGCAAGTCCTTACTCCTCTCTGGCCTGTTCTCCTATCTGGGAATGAGGGGCACTGAGCTGTGTGACTCCCACCCAGGGTCCCCAGTCCATGGCAGTGACTGACCCACCATACCTGGGGATCTGTGCCCTCTGTGAAGTCCCGCCCCCACCATGAAGCACTGCTCTGGCAGTGCCCCACCTCCGCAGCTCGCCTGTCCGCCTTCTTTATGCACCCCCTCATGCTGCCTCGTACCTCAGAAAACCAGGGAACCTGTCACTGAAGGTCAGCCAGTCATTCAGTCTCTGCCCTGTTCTCACTGAGCAGGCAGAGCTCCGTGATGGGCTCCTCAGGTCAGCTAAGCCAGGGCCCTGCAGGGACTGGCTAGTGCGTCAGCTCGGGGCCTGCTCGCCCTGCCCCCTCCAGGAGGACTCAGTCCGCCTCACCCACCCACAGGCCCACACCCCGGTCACCACACAGGCCCCGGGCCAGCACTGCTGGGAAGAGTGGGGTGCTCCCATCGTGTTATTGCCTGAGCTTCCCAAGACTGTCCGGCCTGGGACCCTGCCTGCTCCCCATCTTTTGACGTCCCCACACCCCAACTCAGCGTTGGTGAGAAGGCAAGCCCTAGGCCCCAGGGTGTACAGCACATAACAGCTTTCCCAGTTGTTGTGACTACAGGAGCACAGGACCTTGGGGAGGCAGTGGAGGGGGATCTCCTGGAAGCACGTCTTGTAGACACCCCAGAGGTGGGCCCCCAACCGGCCTGCCATCTGGAACCCCAGGCCCTGTTCCACGGCCTTGTCCAGCTATGGGCCCAGCTGGTCCCCGGGGCTCAGGGGGGCATGCAGGCCTCAGCATCATTCCTCAGGGCCTGTCCAGCTGACAGCCACAGGCGGCAACTCCACCATCCTGGAGGGTGCCGGCCTCTATGCCCTGGGAGTTGTCCTACATCCACTCTGTGGCAGCCACCACTGACTGGAGCTTCAGCCCCAGCTCCCGGCTGTGCCCAGTGTCCCCCAGAGCCTGCTGGATGAACTGCTGCATGCTCTGGGGGCCACAGTCTTGCCCTGCCTGTGCCAATGACGAGGTGCCCAGACAGGCTTCCTGGAACCGCCCCTCCTGGACCAACTGTAGGAAGCCTGGAGGAAAGGAGCCCAGAATGGATGACTCAGAGGGGCCTTGGAAAAATGGGGAGCCGAAGAGGGGGGAGGGGTGCCTCCCGTGGGGATTCCTCAGTGCAATTCTACTCACACAGGGCATGGGTGGGCCCAGCTGTACTGAGCTCGTCCATCAGGGGACAAGTGAGAAAACAAGGCGGCCAGTTTGAAGAGGCTTTGGGAATGGGGGGTGGTCTATGTGGCCAGTGAGGGTCGGAAGGCCACAGGCTGCTTACTGTGGCTGCAGTAGGCTGGTGGGCTTTGCATGGCGTCACCTTCAGAGCAGAAAATCCTAACCCCAGCTGAGCCTCTGAGCTCCTGAGGCCACAAGATTGACGCCTTCATCAGCTACGGTGTGTACCCCAACATCCTGAGATAACAAAGGCACGTTCCCACCAGAGGCACAAGGAGAAGTTCCTGAGAATCGGGAGAGAATGTTCTAGCACAGTGGTTCTCAACATGAATGCACATCAGGACCACCAGGAGGGCTTGTTCAAGCCCAGGTTAGAATTTGCATTTCTGACAGGTTCCCAGGCGGCAGTCAGTGCTCCACCTGGGTGCCAAAGGACAGCCCACGTTCCACCTCTTTCCACATTTGGGACCAACTGATAGATACATAGATGGATGGACGGACGGACGGACGGATGGATGGATGGATGGAATGATAGGAAGGTAGGTAGGTAGAAGATAAATGATTGGCAGATACATAGACAGATGATAGTAGACAGATGATAGATGAATTGATTGATAATATAGATGACAAATGATGGATACATTGATAAAAGACATGATAGAAAGGTCTGCACAGAACCATCCTGGGATGGGCCTGAGGATTCACAGCCTGTCTTTTTCTCTCTCTGGGTGCCTAAGGCTCCCCGTTTCAGCCCCTTCTGCAGACAAAGGCCTCAGCCCAGGCCTGACAGGCAGCTGCATGCAAAGCCTCCGAGATGGGGTGCTTGGGTGTTCTCTCCAGAAGTTCAAAGAGTGACCTTGTCCACACCAATCAATCCACCTGGCCCAGCGCCTGAGATGAACCAGGGGATGGAAGGAAGTGTCCCTCTGCCTGGGCCGGTGTAATGATGAGCAGGGAAAAGAAAAGGCGGGGGGAACACACACTAGAGTGGAGCCAATGAATTTATTTGGCAATATCTAATCAATTTATTTAGCAATATGCAATAGCAAAAGATAAAGGCAATTAAAAGAATGTGCTAATGTCAGAAAGTAAAGGTGGTTAAGACTAAATGCATTGATAACAATGTCATGTCAAAGGAGTGCACATACGTATAAGTTTAAGAGATCCCAACACATATTTACAATTGATCAAAAATCACTTGGCTACATACACAAATAACATCAGTGAGGAGTATCCAAAAGCAGTAACATGCTTTATAGGATAGTAAGTATTACAGTACATGCCACAAGCTCACCAATTGGGGGCGGGTGGGTGGTCGGAGGAGAACAGCAATGAAATGTCATAAATCAAAACCTTGCCAGGTCTGCAGCTGAGAGACACTCAGGCATCTCCCACCGCTGCTCGCTAGTTCCCAAGAATGCTGCTGCTGTTGTTGTTGGAAGTTAGGACGTCTTCTGACACTGCAAGCTGCAAGCTGCATACAATTTCCCAAAGATGCTAGAAGGATGACAATTCACCAACAAAAGAAGTCTCTACTGCCCGTTGAGGCAAGTTCCGATCTCTTACTCTGAAACAATCCAATCCTGAGAAGCAGTCCTGAAACAGCAAATCTTCTGAATAGCAATCTCTTGAGACAACAATCAATCAATATCAATCCACTTGAGGTCTGCCTTATATATCTCTTTAGTTGCACCCCTGGGCCAAGTTTTGTGTTCCTACCTCCCCTCTCAAGGAATGGCCAGTTCCTGGAGGGTCCCGCAGTCAATGATAAAAAGAAAAGAAAATATATTACTTATCTGGCTGAAGGGCTAGTTCATCCGGACAAGCAATATCTACTGTTCTTGCTTGGGACCATCAGCCCAAGGTCTTCCAAAGCCTGGCAACGTGCCTGTCACGTCGTCCTGATGTAACTTAGCTACTTCTTCACTTCATCTGCTGATGTGGGTGAAACCAACAGAACAGAGGGACTTCTGTCAACCCCTGATCAAGAATTTCTTTAACTCTAAGCTAAGCATCACCTCCCAGCACAGACAGAACAACAAACATCATCTCATGTCTCCACTGCTCTGGAGAATGAGACCAAAGGGGGAATTTACTCAACCCCTGATCACAGCACAGACATCACCTCACATACAGGAACAGATAAAAGCGAATAGACAAAAGCTCACATCAACTAATGAAGGCAAATTTTCTTCAACATCTTCCCTATAGCCGGTGCCCAGTCAGGCCCTCGGTCCCCCCATGGACAGAATGGTGGCCTCCTTGGTCCCCTCATCTCTGTCCCTCTGTCCTGCTGCTGCCATGGAGGGTTTCTGTGAGAATGCCATTATCTCTGTGGACTGTGCCAGGCAGGCCGAGCAAAGGAGGGAAGAATTCCGCTTCGGATCCCAAAGGAGCAGCAAGACCACCCGGCCTTAGCTGCAGGAGGCATGCTCTGGTGACACTCAGAGCCAAAGAGGAATGGGGACGTGGGGTCCAAGGCATTTGAACACTGGACACCAATTCTTATGGGCTTTAAATTGAAAGGGCATTTTGGAACTTTAACTCTCCCTGGAAATTTCAATATGGAGCGGGGAGTTACATTTCAAGTTGGGGCTCAGGGTGCTTTTCCGTTGTCAAGGGCAAAGGCACGCCCTCTCCTTCCCTAGTCCTCCTTCCTGATGGCTGGAATGCACACGTGATGACAGGAGCTGGGTAGTTACACTGGGCCATGAGACAGAAACCCCGCGTGCAGGATGGCGGAGGAGCACGATGGAAAGGTCTGGATCCCTGGGCACTGAGGAGCCCTGGACCATGACAGAAGCAAACTTTACCTTGTTTCAGCCACTATTTTCTTGGATCTCTCAGTGAAAGCAGCTGAACTTATATTACGTAATATTATACAAAGAATTGGGGAGCAGATGGAATATAGAATGGAAATTATTTTGATGAGTCAAAACAGGACAGCCTGCAAGGGCATTTAACTGTTTGAGGGGGAAGGTCCTGTATCCACTTCTAGTAGATGGCTCCTTGTTGATAATAATTAGTTAGATTAGACTTGAAAATGCAGTCCCTGGGATCTGAGGTGCTACCAGGCTCACGGCTGCCCAGGCATCATTCCCCTTCTTTCTAGAGCTGTGCTGTCCGGCACAGCAGCCATGAGCCACATGTGGCTACTCAGCACTTGAAATGTATCCATCCAGATGCCGGAGATACAAAGGGCAGCTGGTGACACCCCATCCCCCCACGGCTCTGGGTTTCCGTTGCAATTCTGCCATTCCCACTGACCTCATAGAAAATTTGAAGTATTTTCTCTTTAGAAAAACATTCCCTAGATTAGAAACGCACCAGTTCTTCCCAGAAAACCTACTCATCTCCCCCCAAACACACTTTGACCCAGAGCCTTAATAAAAAGAGCAGCTCCGGCCCCACTGTCCCACTCAAAGCTAGTCAACGAGGTTCCCTGGGCACAGACTGTGCTGGGTCATGGGGACACAAATGTGGATCAGACACAGACCCCACGCACAGCCCCAACCCCACTCCAGGTTCCTCTTCTCTCACCCCTGTGGCCCCCAAACCCCGGGTACACCCAGCACGCAGCTCTGGTTACCTGGATTTGAACCTTGACTTCCTCACTTGCTGCGTGTCCCTGGACAAGTGACTCAACCTCTCTGAGCCTTTGCTTCATCAGTTCTGAAACAAGCTTGGCATGGTAATCCATGGCGAAGTGCTCTCACCAGTGGGATGACTATTGTCTTGTTCATTCTGTGTTGGTCCTATTCTTACTCCCGGCATCGGCATCGAGTCTCTGATCCTCCACAGGCTCAACCTCCCACTCCAGCCCCATCATGGCCCATGGCATGGTGGGTGGTTGTCAACAAGCCAGTCCCCCTCAGCATGTGGGGTCGTCTGGGCTTGGGAAGGAAGCATCTCATCACTTCGCCTCAGAGTGACACCCACAAGGGTGGCGTGCGATAAACACTGAATGAAGGAATGAATAAGTGAGCAGAGGAAAGAATGAACAAAATAAAAAAAGGAATGGGACGAGGACTTACTGCTGGGTGTAAAAGGTCAGGCTTGTGCCCTTGGAGGTTTCTTTCAGGTGAACAGCCTTTAGTCCTGTGGAATCTTTCCCAACCCTTTTCAAGCACTTTCTCAGCTTCCAAGGACGGCCTGTGGACTGTTGTCTCGGATGGTGTTGGGTCTGACTGGGCAGAATTTGCTGGAGCTCACTGCCCACTGCATGTCCTTTGAGCCCCGACTTCTTACCCCAGCAATTTCTCTTGTTTCGTCCATACGTCTCCCTGCCTCTGTGGCTGCAGCAGTCTGGGGCGCAGGTCCTCGTCTCTATTAAACAAACAATGGGAGGAAACTGGGTGACTGTCAGAGACACTCTGCAGGTTCAAGTAAGAGCATTAACACTTCTTAGAATTTCCCCAAACGTCACTGATCAGGGCACCCCTCTGAGCGAAGGTGGGAGTGGCAGTTTCATGACTTAGTCCAGGAATGTTCCTCTGGCGTCTTGGCTCAACCCCAAACAGAGCAAAGCCCATGCAGTTAGGTGGACGATGCAAAGCCTGTGGTCTCAGTGGGCCACGACCCGCCACCGCTGTCAAAAAGTGAGAATGAACTCTTGTTCCGGTTTTTAAATAATTCTGTCACTGAAGAATAGCTGTGATGTCTTTCTTCTTTACATTGTAAAATACAACATAAAATTGACCATTTTAACCATTTGTAAGCATACAGTTCAGTGGCATTAAGTACATTCGCTCTGTTGTACAGCCATCACCCGCATCCATCCACAGAACCCTTTGCATCCTGCAAAACTGAAACTGTCCCTAGTAAACTAACTCCCCCTACCCCAGGCCCTGGCACCACCATCTACTTCCTGTCTCTGTGAATCTGACTCCTCTAGGGACCTCATATAAGTGGAATCACTTTGTCCTTTTGTGATTGGATTATTTCACTCAGCTTAATGTCCCCAAGGTCCATTCATGCTATAGCAGATGTCAGACTGTCCTTCCTTTTTTTTTTTTTCTTTTTTTTTTAAGGCTTTTTTATTGGGGAAGGGGAACAGGACTTCACTTCCTCCAGGAGGCCAACAATGTGTACTTCCAGGACTTTTTCCAAGTCAGTTGTTGTCTTTTCAATCTTAGTTGTGGAGGGTGCAGTTCAGCTCTAGGTCTAGTTGCCGTTGCTTGTTGCACCATCCCTTGCGGGAGTCGAACTGGCAACCTTGTGGTTGAAAGGACACGCTCCAACCAACTGAGACATCCGGGAGCTCAGTGGCAGCTCAGCTCAAGGTGCCATGTTCAATCTTAGTTGCAGGGGACGGAGCCCACCATCCCCTGCGGGAGTTGAGGAATCGAACCAGCAACTTTGTGGTTGAGAGCCCACTGGCCCATGTGGGAATCGAACTGGCAGCCTTCAGCGTTAGGAGCATGGAGCTCCTACTGCCTGATCCACCGGACTGGCCCCTGTCCTTCCTTTTTAAGGCTGAGTGACATCCCAGTGAGTGAATGGACTGCATCTTATTTATCCGTCATCTGTCAACGGACACCTGGGTTGCTGCCCCCTTTCAGTTCCTGTGAATGCTGCTGCTGTGAACACGGCTCTGCCCATATCTGTCAAAGTCCCTGCTTTCAGTTCTTAGTTCTGGTTTCTTTCCCACTGGCGATGGTGTCGTCACCGGTATGGTGTTGAAAGCTTCGCTCGCCTTGGAAGCTGTCACTGGCCCGTGCTGGCATCCCTATTTTACAACAGGAGAAACTGAAGTACAACTCTGACCCTGGGTGAGCCTTCCCATGAGGCCTCAGTGGGACAGCGCCACAAGTGGCACCACCAAACGAACTCTGGAGTGGATTCTGCTACATGTGGCGTGAAGCAGGGACCCAATGTCATCTTTTTCCGTATGCATAACCATGTTTTCCAGCTGTAGTTATTGAATGGTGCCCTAATCTGATGGCACGACATTTAAACTTAGATCTGCCTCAACCCAGAGTGAGGTTCTTAACCTCTACAGTTCTTAACCACTAACCCAGAGTGCCTCTGGGACATGCTCAGGGGTCTCCTACCTGGACCCCACACAGCCTGTGTGTTTCCTGTCACTGCTGTAACAAACTACCACAAACTCAGTGGCCTAAACCACATGACTTTTTTACCTGGCAGTTCTGGAGGGCAGAGGTCTGACACAGTCTCTCGGCCATGCTCCTGGTGGGGGAGAGTCCAGTTCCTGCTTTCCTACCTTCCAGAAGTGTCTGCACCCCTCGGCTCACAGCCCCCTTCCTCCAGGCTTCAGGTCCAGCAACAGAGACTCTGGCACTGCCCCAAACACACACTACAACCCATGTGCCCCCACGTGTTGCAAAATAGGGTTGCCATCCCAGGGTGAGTGTTCTTCATAGACTTTCTTCTCCTGATTCAGAGACTTGGGGCTTTGAGTACTAACGCATGGTGTACCCAAAATCCAGAACCAACAAGACGCTCCCACAGCCTAGAGGGGAGCCCATACAGATGTGCTTCCCCAGCCAAGTGCCCTACGGGGGTGCTCGAGGCACCTAAAGGTGACAGGGGCCGACCTTTGGCAGGCCAGTAGGGTGGCTTGTGAATATCAGCATCCTACATGCACTTCTCTAAGAGTCTGAGATGAGTGTTACCAAGGCTTGGAACCATGCCCGTCGCTAACACACTGAGGTGGCAGGATCCTGGCGTTGTGCCTGGGCCTGGGAGCTTGGACGTGCAGACACACCTCGATTCTGGGATCCCCTGCCTGCAGCACAGACAAGCAAGCAACCTCCCAAGCCATAGAGCCTCAGAGTCCCACGTCCCGGTGACAAGCATTGGCAGCCTCGACCTGGCCATAGCAGTAGGGGGTGGGCAGGAGAGTGTGGACCGAGAACAAAAATTCACTGGCTGGTATGGGGGCCAAGAGCACAAGCCACCCTCCCTGCCTGTCCCTATCACAGTATTACATGCCCAGCTCCTGTAAGCTGATAAACTGAGGCCCTTTCAGCGTCATTGCTGATTCATGGCCCCCAAAGGGAAATATGCCAGGCTGGAGGGAAGCCAGCTTGTGGATTCCTGGAAAGGGTCCTATTTCCTCCAGAAAGGAAAGGGTTTCACTTTCAGTTTGCTTTCTTACTGTAATTTTGGGGCTTCTCGGAAACCACGGGAAAGTCCTCACTTACTCTCCTTCTATCCAAACACATCTCAGATAACAAACACCCACGTCCTCACAGAGTTTCCAGCCTCTTACACAACTGCCTGGGCTCCAGGACACACTGGAGAGCTGCCCCTCTGAGTGGATGAAAGCCACTGTCTACGTCCCATCTCAGTTTGCTTTCCAACTCCACGTCTGTGCCGAGTTCCCACAGCCCGGAACATTCTTCCTCTCCCTTTCTCTACTTAAGTTCCTCCAAGGACCCACGAAAAGTCTATCCTGAGCCTTGATTCTCCCAATGCCTCTGATTGAGGCCTCCTACCTGGGCTGTCCCCTCCCCAGTCACTTGCTGGCTGTGTCTGGAGCCCTGCTGTCACAATTATTAGGGGACCTTGAAGTCTTGAGAACCTTTCCAGTCCATCTGAGCTCCCTGCCTACTGGGCCCCCTCTGCACTGGGGGCACATGGCGCCTTAGGCGTGAGCTGCAGCTGCTTCTGCCCACCCTCTCCCTTACCTGCCTGGTCCTCCTCAGTCTCGGCTTAAGTTCACTTCCTCCAGGAGGCCAACTCTGGCCCCCAAGACAAGGACAAAGCAGCCTGATGTGTGGCCCTGGCACCCGAACTTCTCGTCCTCATCTCTGTCCCACGTCCCTCCTCCCAGAGGCACGGCAGCCCCATGAGTCAGGCCCCAGGTTCAGCAAGCTACATTTTTTAAAAAAAATTTTATTGAGGAACAGTGTTTCTCCAGGGCCCATCAGCTCCAAGTCCAGTGGCCGTTTTCAATCTTAGTTGCAGGGGGCGCAGCCCACCATCCCATGTGGGAATTGAACCGAGACCTTGTTGTTGAGAGCTCGGGCTCTAACCAACTGAGCCATCCGGCCACCCCACAAGTTACATTTTAAGTAAACAAAGGTTATCGTCAACTTAGAAGGTTTTTCATCTACCTGGTGCTTTGAGTTTCTTCTTAGCCAGTGAAGAGTCACATTTCCGTTGGAAAAGTGACTCCTGGGGCCACTGCTCCCTATTGGGATCAGATAAGGGAAAGGAGAGAATAACACAAACAAGAGCAGGGAAAGGAGCAGGCAGGGTGGAAAGGAAGCAGCGTGCACGCACCACGACGCTGAAGGGACAGGGAAAGGGACTGAGAGGAGGGGGAGACAGGATTCAGAAAAGGAAGGAGTACAGAGTGGGGAGCAAGTGGCGGCCACGGGAGGGTCCTCGGGTCCCGGGAGCCTCCTCTCAGCTATTGGTCACTCTCCACAGCCTGTTGGCTCTGATCTAACCCTGCTCACTTCTGAGCCTGTGGCCTCAGCGGCCCTCCTCCAGAGGCTGATTATCCTGGAGCCATGCTCTCGCTTGGCTGCGCCTGGGGACCCTGTCCCACATTCACTGTCAGACTTCACTGGACAAGCCCGGAACACCTCGGGGCGTTTTTACTCCTGGCTGTAGAATCCGGATGAGAAGAAGACTTGGTTTACGGCTGCTGCGAGGGATAAAGGAGATTATCAAAGGCAAGCGAGCTCTCCAGGCCCTCGAGAACCTTGTTAGCTCGCACCGTGTTGCTCCTCAGCGATCACAGTTGCTGTCGCCACCTAGTGGCCATACGTGGAACTGTCTTTTGGCATTTGGTGCTTTGCCCACCTGGTGGTATCTTCTCCCAGATGAGGCCCAGAGAGCGAACTGAGATCTTTCCCTCAGAAGAGAGGTGAGACTCTGATCAACAGGGCAAGTTTTATGAGTAATATTTCAATAAACATTTGAAAGCTCAGAGTTCTTTCAAGCAAAATCCTCTCTAAAATACATGCGCGCACACAGAAAGGCAGAGAATGGAATGACTATCCCACTCCTTGGTACATACCAGCACTGTTAAATGTCTTTGTGGTTGTCTCACATTAACACTCACAACCACGTAGGACAATGGCTTTCACAATGTTTGCTCAAAACCACAGTGAGAAATACATTTCAGGTGTGACCCAATATATGTCCACAGATACATACGAAATGACATTTCCTCCCACAGTGTGTGGCCCCTTTTGATGGCTTCCTTTCTGTACTCCTTAGGGTTGCCAGATTTAGCAAGAAAAACACAGGACTCTCAGTTAAATTTGCATTTCAGGTAAATAACAAAGACTTTTTTTAGTTATGTCTATATGTATACAATATTCGAAATATATTTATACTTAAAAATTATTCTTTATCTGAAATTCAACTTGAGCTGGGTGTCCTGTATTTTACCTGGCAACCATAATTCTACTACATCTTTAAAAAATGCTGGTTGCTATCCCCTGACCGAATGATACTGCCTACTAGTGAGTCATAGGCCCCAGTATGAAAACCCTGCCTCAGGTGACAGGGTCAGGGGCATTTCCTTCCACAGGGAACACCAGAGTCAGTGGAGAAACTTGGATTCAAATCGGGCAGTCACCACCTGCCAAGAGCCAACCTCCTTTTAGGTTTGGATGAGAGCAGGTGCCCTGTCTGGACGCTACTGATGGGACTGAAATCAACCAAGGGAGAGAAATCTCAGTAAGTCTCTAGATGAGCACTTCCTAAATGGGCATTTTTCTCAAGTTCATATTTATAGGGACAAAAAGGAAGTGTGTTCAGATCCAGTCAGGCAACAGGAAAGACTTCACTCAATCCTTTGTAATGAGCACTTGGTACGGAATTTTAAAAAATTAATTAAATCGATCATTCTACCTAATTGGTATCTCTGTTTTCATTTTTGTCCTCCTAAATATATTCTAGATTTTGTTCTCAAACAAAATTCTCATCAGCTCACTCCTGTACTTAAAGAAGAATGTCATTAGTGGCTTCAGTGGCTTCCCTCAACACTCAAAATAAAACCAAAATTTGTTTGTTTGTTTGTTTTTCTATAATTTATAAAGCTGTACATTATCTGCCTTTTTCAATAACTCTCAATACAGCTGCTCATTCACTCTGGTCCAACTATAGTGGGTCCCGTGCTGCTTCTCAAACATTCCTGGCATGTTTCTGCTTCAAGGACATTGTACCTGCTCTTTACACTGGCTGGACAGTTCTTCGCAGAGACATTCATATGGATGATTCAGTAACTTGCTGCGGATCATTGGCAGTCAGAAACCACAAGCCGCATTAAGTCCCTCGACAGAGGGGACTCAGTGTGGGACTGGTGGAGCTGGGGCTGAAGGACAGGAGCTGCCATGGGCAACATTATGGTTGACACTAGCTAGCAAAGGCAGAAACAGCGACCACCTGCACCACCAGGAGAAACAAGTGGAAGGGTTTGGGGTTATCAGAACTTAGCAGCTCAGAGGAGTGGCCTTGGAGTTGTGGGCCAGACACCTAAGGATGGGGCACTTCTCATCCGGCGCTGGCACCTGAGGTGCTTAGAGGAATTCCCTAAGGGTTGGTCTCATATCTCAGAGGAAGGGCCATCGCCCAGCTGCACTGATGACTCAGGATTCAATGTGGGGTCTGGAGAACTGGGATCCAGAACTCTGAGATGGGGTTGGAATGAGACTCGTTCTGAAAGTGCTAACAAACATCGAAAACTACAATCAACTGTGTCTTTCAGTGTGAAAGGGTCACCACTAGAGTAATGCTGACAGGAACAAAGAGCAAATAGGAAAGAAGGAAGCCCTTCTGTCCTCCTCCTGCATTCCAGTCTCCTCCCAGTGAACTCTACTGGAAGAAATGATAAGAAACCAGCTGATGATGGAGAAGTATAGTTTGCTGAGTCCCAACGATCAGTCTGCCAACTATTGAATTAGAATGGCTGCACTCCTGGGCCCTATCACACACAGAAAGTCTGGTTCAGTATATCTCAAGTAAGCATCCAAAAGTCTGTTTTTAAGGTATCCACTGGATTCTGAAGTTCAGCTGGATTTGGAAAACACTGATCTAGAATAAACCCTTTATTTTGTAGTGAGGAAACTGAGAAAAGAGCCGGTCTGTAATAGTTTATTTTATGTGTCACCTTGACTGGGCCATGGGGTGCCCCGCTTTTTGGTCAAACATTATTCTGGGAGTTTCTGTGAGGGAGTTTTGGGATGAGTTTAATATTGAAATTGGTAGACTGACTAAAGCAGATTGCGCTCCCCAGTGTGGTGAGCCTCACCCAATCAGTTGTTCTATTCAGGCCTGAGCAGAACAAAAATGCTGACCCCTCCTTGAATGAGAGCAAACTCCTGCTGCCCAAATGCCTTGGAACTGGGACACTGGCTTTTTCCTGCCTTCAGCCTGGAGCTGAAGCATCAGCTTTCCCTGAGTCTCAAGCCTGAAGGCCTCTGGACTAAGTCTGCACCATCGCTCTCCTGGGTCTCTGGCTGGTTGGATGCAAATATTGGGATTTGTCAGCCATCATAGATGCATGACCCAACTCTTATAATAAATCTTCTATATAGATTTAAGAACTAATAAAAATAAATAAATTGATCATTCTAATGTGTGTTTATAAATCAAAAAATGAAAATGTTTTACAATTATGGAGCAAAGAAAATGGAGCAACAAAATTATGGGTGACACAGATTTCAAAGTTTCTTCTGAACATTGCGTTGTGATAATGCCAGTGCAAGAAGAAGAAGGAGAAGTAATGATGGGCCAGAACCTGTTTGAGGTGTATTTGAAACCTGGTCTCAGCATTTACAAGACGGATGTGTCCCAGGTTCAGCACAGCAGGTGACAGGTAGCCGGCTGCAGTCAACAATGTTATGTCTCTGTTCTCACAGAATTCTGTAAGTTATTTGTAAAATGACTAAAAGTAAGAGAAAGGTAAAGGGTCCATTGGTCCCGGATAGTCCATGGTGATGCTGAGGGTAGGGGATTAACGTTGTAATGTAAGATGTAATGATGGCACTGTGGTTATGTAAGATGTCCCACTTATTCTTAGAGATGGGTAACATTTTTGAGTTGTGCAGTGATGAAATGTCTGACTGGCTGATACTCCAAGGCAAAAGGGGGTCAGGCAGGGGACTCAGTGACACAAGTGAAGCAAAGCGAGGATGGCTGGTGATGTCAAATGGTGCAACGTGAGGGTCCACTGCCTGCTCTGTAAATGTGAATGGTGGAGGCTTCCATAATAAAACGTTTTCTTAAAAAAAAATAAAAATAAAAGAAGAACAGTAAAACGCTTCAACAACAGGAAGGTCACTCCACACAATTTGGAGTGACACACCCACGATCACCTCCTCACTGGGAATACTGGTGCCCAGGCACCAGTCTGTCCCAACCTCCCCTAGCCCCACCCCAGCGTGTGGTCAAGGTGGGTCTCAACTACACTGCTCAGGGAATTGGCCTCAGCAAGGTCAGTTGAGGCCAGGGTAGATGGGATCCCAGCTCCCCTGCTGGCTGGCACTGTCCCTGACCTGAAGGCCTCTGGGAGGGCTTTCAATTCCCCAAGGTGGCAGACAATGAAGGGGGATCCCAGGACCCTGCAAGGTTAATGTGTCAGTTCTATCATTCAGCAAATTTCGCAGGGCACGTCCCTCCCCAGGCAAAGGCCACAGAGAAGGCTGTACGGGACCAAGGCTGGTGGGAGCCCACGAACTGCTTCAAAGGCAAGGCATGTACTGCCACTGAAACACCTGGACCAGCTAGGGAAACGGCTCTGGGGGTCCTGGAGGTGGCGTCACGCCAGGCCCCTTTTCTGCCTTCCCTGCCAGGCCACAACCGTGGTGCCAGGGTCAGGCTCAATGACAGCACGTCACATCAGGAGTCCCAGACCCCAGCAGTCAGTCCCTCTATGCCTAGCTCCCACCAGGGTGCCAGGGGGGTCGGGCAGGCTAGTCTAGACCAGTCTTCTTCACCAATTCTCCCCCAAAATGTCTCCAAGATGTGCGGCAGCTTTCCAAGCCGAAGAGTCTCCCATGTGATGGGCACAGCCCTGGCTTCAGCAGTGAAAGCCCCACATCCCGGGCAGGGAGCCCGTTGGCCACTCTGGGGCCCACTCACCTGTCTTAGCCCGGCTGCTCTGACAAATCCCACAGACTGGGGCCTGCAAACCACAGGAATGTCTCTCTCACAGTCTGGAGGCTGGATGTCCAAGACGAAGGCACCGGCAGAGGTGGTGTCTGATGAGGGCCGCTTCCCGGTTGACAGGCAGCTGTCATTTCACTGTGTCCTTGCATGGTTGTCCCTGTGTGCACGTCTGTGTCCTAATCGCCTCCGCTTACAAAAACACCAGTCATATTGGATCTAGGCCCACCCTAGTGAATTTTTCTTCACTTGATTACATCTGTCAAGACTATCTCCAAAGAAGGTCACAGTCTGAGATACTGGGGGTTAGGACTTCAAACTGTGAATGGGGGTGGGGGGGATACACTTCAGCCCACAACATAGATGCTGGAGCTTAAAATAGACAAAGCAGATGCAGTCCGGGACCTGCAGGGTGTCAGAGCCTGGTAGACGTGAACACTGCCCAGCCCAGCAGGGCCCTCGAGGCAGGACCCTGGCTGTGGCCTCCCCTCACCCCAAACCACTGGGGAGACCCCCAGCCAGGCTCAGACAAACCCTCTTGGCATGTTGCTGACAGGATGGGGGCAGGTCCAAGTGCCGCAGATGCCCCTAAGTCCCCTGTGCCACCTGTGCTTGCAGCCTCCACCTGCCCCTGTCCACAGGGAGGCGTTACCACGTGCTGAGCTGTTTTGCCTTCCCACGTGGGTACTGAGATTCCAATACTCAGATCAACACCCAGAGAGTAAAAATAGCACAGCACGAAGCAGATGTCAAGCCTATGAGCTCATGGCCAAAGCCCTTCCCCTTTCAAGCCCCTCTTGTCCCCTCAAGAAGTCACCTATTGTCCAGGCTGCCAGTTTCATTCAGCAAATATAATACTATTCTTTCAAACAGTTGACCCAGATTCTCAGCTTGAATTAGGACATTTCCCAGGCAGTTGAGGATGTACAGGGATGAATTTAAATGTTGCTTTAAAAGCATGAAAGCTTGAAAGCAAACTTGGGCTGCTGTCTCCAACGGGGTCGATGGTGCTGGCACCATCCGGGGGCCACAGCCCCCAGGCAGGACCCCAACACAGTCACGTGCCTCATACCTCTTTCCCCAAATTGATGCTGACTCATGGAACCACTGCAGAAAGATCTATGTTTTAAACTTTAATTAACCTACATTCTTTCCTAGATCTTGTGACCTGATTTTCCATCCTCTCTCTGCTGGGACCTACATGGTAGCAATAGAATCACTTTCCATTTTAACCCCCACATCCCTCAAATAGGCTTGACCCCCCAAAGCAAAGGACATAGGCATGAGGAAGTAGGGAGGAACCACAGACAAACACATCAGTTAGGGTCACTCTTCCCCTTGACCTTTGCCTCTGGAAACATGGAGGTGGGTGAGGGGACAGACCCAGGCCCGTCATGCCCAGGAGAGTGTGGTGGCCAGGAGGATGCAGACCCCCTAGCTCCAGGGAGGGTAGCTGGCCCAGGGAGCTTGTGAAGGGGGGACTTTGGATGCTTCCGGCATCCGAAGAAGTGAGCCTCATCAAAAGGCAGGGGTGGGAAGATCACAGAAACCCCATGTAAATTGGGGTGGGGAGGGCCTGTAGGGGGCGCTCTCACCCCCACCACTCATCTCAATTACCCGAAACTGGAACAGACTTACTTTCCATCTCCAACAGGAGCATGTTTTCTCCTCCACTTCTCCAGCAGGAAGAAGGAGGAGCTTCTCCTCCCAGCAACCACTCAGCCAATGAAAGACGATTACAGCTCAGCCAATGGGAAGCCCCAGCACTTCCAACTCCCAATTTCCTCCAGTGGACTTTGCAACACCCCCTCTGAACCTCCCCTTCAGCTATAAAAGAACTTTCCTCTGCTTTGTGCTCTGGACTTGCCAGTGGTTTGCCATTGGACCACACGTCCCGAGTTACAATTCTTTGTTGTTCCCAAATGAACTCATTTTGGCAGAGAAATACTGAGCTATTTGTTTAAGGTCAACAAACTCTTGAAACTTAGTGAGAAAACAAACACAACAATTTTTTAAATGGTCAACAGATTTGAATAGATGTTCCACCAAAGAAGATACACAAATGGCATATAAGCATATAAAAAGATGCACAAAATCATTAGTCATTAAGGAAATACACATTCAAATCACTATGAGATACTCGGATACATTTATTAGAATGGTTGCAATTAAAAACATTATATCAAGTGCTGATAAGGACGTGAGGAACTGGAGCTCACACATTGCACACTCATGAGAGTGTAAAATGGTACAACCACTTTAGAAAACAATTTGGGAATTCCTTTAAAAATCAAACATACACCTACCACATGATCCAGCCATTCCACTCCTAGGTAATTACCTAAGAGAAAAGGGAATATATGTTTATTCAAAGATTTGTATACAAATATTCATAGCAGCTTTATTGGGAATAGCCAAAAACTATAAACAACCCAAATTCACCATCAATAGGTGAAAGAGTAAACAAGTTGTGGTATAGCTATGCAATGGTGTATAACTCAGCAATCAAAGGAATGAACCCTAAATACATACAACAACGTAAATGAATCTCAAAGTAGTTCTCAGTGAAAGCAGCCAGAAAAAATTCTGGAAAATCTGAACTCATCTTTAGTGATAGAAAGCGCATCAGTGGTGATTTGGAGAAGGGGTGACAGGACCGTGGGCGGGATCACAAAGGGCACAGAAAACTTGCAATAATGAATCTTTTCACTGCCTTGATCATGGTGAGGGTTTCGCAGCTGTATGCCTGCGTCAAAACTCATCAAATTTTATACTTTAAATATGTGATGTTGACTGTGTGTTAGTTATACCTCAATAAAGCTGCTTTTTTAAAAAACGCAAAGTCTTAGTCTGTCAGTCCAAGGTGAGGCCTCAAAAAACTTCCCAGGGAGGCCAGGCTGCCGATCCATGGACCCCACTGAGAGCAGCAAGTGTTGAACAGCCTGTCTGTGGCAGAGGAATCGACTTAGTGAACTGGTAGGATATGCTGGAAACTCTTTTGACCAGGTGGGTGTTGACCTTGGCCTTGGGCAGAAGGCAGCAGGACCATGGGAGAATAAAGTGGGAAAGAAGGTATGGGAATTTTGTGCCTGCTTTTCCCTGCATTGTCTTGAGGCAACAAGGCCCTGCTGGCCTCACTCCTATGGCTACTCCAGGAGCCTCCGGAGTGAAATCAAGGCCCGCAGAAGCCCCACACTTGAGAGACCCTGAAAAAAGCTGAGGGAGACCAATAAACTCCCAGAAGTCCCTTCTTTAGGGCCCCTACACCCAGCCCCCCAAATAAATGCTGGGCAATTACTGCCTGAAGTACAGTGCTGCATAGTCTGCTCCAGGCTCTGCTTCTCCCTGGGGACAAAAAGCCATGGCCTGATCTGCAGAGGTGTTCCAGGGCTCTCCACCCAGGCTTCACTCATCCTACCCCAAGCCCGCTGGCTTCCCCGCCTCCCAACATGCAAAGCCTGACCGAGTAGCTGAAACCCCCAGAGGAAACTGAGCACAAAGGACAAGATATCCAGACATTTGCAGAGCATGAGTGTTTCAAAAGGAAACTCACATCCTGGATTACAGATTCTACCAGGAACAAAAGATTAGAAAAAGATGGATGGATTGGGAGTTTGAAAATAGCTGCTAAACATAGAAAACATGATAAGGAAAGAGATTAGCAACACAAAATAATAACAGGAAAACATTTTTCAAACGAACCAAGCAGAAAGTTTAGGTATGAAAACATAGTTGAAATTAAGCACACAATAAATGGAATGAAGGGCCAATCAGATACAGCTGAGGAGCCAACTGGCAAATAGGAAGGTCACCTGGAGGAAATTTCCCAGGAGGAGGAAGGGTAGGATGAAGGAATAGGAAGAGAAATGGTGAGTGGTGAAGAATTGCTAACAGTGGGCATACGAGATCCAAAAGGATCCAGAGGTAAATATCTGAAAGAATAATGGAGATAAATTCCCCAGACTTAGAAAAATAAGAAATAAAAGATCTGAGATTGAAAGTCTCATAGAGTGCCAAAGAGAAGACTGACAGCCACAGACTATCTAAGATGAAAAAAAAAAATCCAAATAATCAAGTTTATTTAGAGAAATGTACGCCCATAGCAATGCAGAAGTAAAAGGCAGGTGTAATGGGTGCAAGAGGAGTCAAGGTGCCCAAGAGACCAAAGGATGTGGGTCGTGGCCTGTCCTTGTCTGTTTAGGGGAGCATACAGACATTAGTGAGAAAAATGGAAAGGATTGAAAATAAATACAGCAAAAGCACAACAAACTGATCTAACAGATTAAAATGGTAGAACTGGTTTAATTACATCAATAATTACCAAAAAAAATTGGACCAAATCTATCAGTCAAAAGGACTGATGCTGGGTTAAAAAAAAAAAAATCAAGATAAGTGCTGTTTGCCAAATACACACATAAACCCTAAAGACATGCAAAGATTAAAAATGAAAGATGGAGGTGGACATGAGGCAAATGCTAACCAAAAAGGAAGACATTACTATCAGCTGAAACAGACTTTAAGACTAAAGTTTTATTAGGGATAAAGATGGTCATTAAATAAGGAACATAGATTCAATTCACCAAGAGGCTAATGTGATTTTAAACAAATACGCGCCTGCTGGAGCAGCCCCAAATCTGTGAAGTAAAGTATGAGAGAACCAGAGAAACTGACCAAGCCACCACCCTAGTAGATGTTAACACATCCCTATGTTGATCAAAAAACCTCCAAATCTATAGAAAGGTTTTTTTGAGAGTTTACTTGAGCCAAATTTTTGAGGACATGTCCAGAAGCAAGATCTCAACGGGATGAGAAAATGCTCCAGAGAACGGCAGTTTTGCACTTATTTTATACATTAGAGTCAAAGGAGGAACTTAGGGGGTTACGTGGAATCCATGGATGGCAGGTGAAGGGGGCGGGAGAAAGCAAAGCGGGGAGATCTCTGGGCTTTAATGAAAAAACGAAGAGACACACACTTCTTTACATGGGTGGGTACAGGATAGTTAACATCTAACATTTACAGCACAGAGAGATGGTATGTGGCTCCTAAGAACAATGAGGGGTACAGCAGTTATGCCTCTGAGGAGCATGGAAAAGAAAGTGACTGATGTTTCAAAGGCCTGTTATCCTACATGCATAAGAACAATGGACAGGGCTCATTTAAGGTAAAAACTGACCTCTGCTAAGGAAGCTATGGCCCCAGGTGTGACTACCCACAATGGCCTGCCCAGTTACGAACTTGTGATCAGACCCTCCTGTGTGGTTAGTTTTGGTCACTGAGCTTGTCATGCCTGCTATGTGCCCACCCTGAGCTTGTCAGGTTTATTTCATAGCCCCCTTTTCATTCATGCCTCAAATATTGATCGTTCAGATATTGACAAAAAAGCAGCAGAGACCTAGACCCCATGGACGCCACACGTAGGGTGATCTTTGTAGCCCACAAAGAATGCACACAGGGGCCCTTCATGAAAGTCTGTCACGTACTGCCACGTGCCTGCCTCCCATATACAAAGTCCATATACTTCAGAGTTCCCAGTACCACAGGGTCCGGAGGGCAGGGATGGCCCTAGGCCAAGCTTGGGGAACGTTCACTGGGTGAACAAACCAGGAGCAGGGCGGGATCCTGCTCCAAATCCTTCCCCATGCTCAATACCCCCTGAGGCCTCTTTCCTCGGGACACAGCCCAGGACACAGCTCCCCAAAGGGCCACCACTCTGCCCAGAGCCTCAGGGACCTCATTCTACCACGGGTTTCAGCGCCTGCCCTTCAGGCCCACAGCCCCCAGTCACACATCAGGCATGACACCGCACTTCCTTCACTCCCAGGAGTCCGTGTCCCCTCTTCTTGATTCTGGGCCTTTACACATGCTATTCCTTCCGCTTACAACGTCCTTCCCCTCACTCTGTTCACCTGGCCACTTCCCACTCAGAATCTGCGGCTTCATGTAACTGGTCACTTCTGTGACCTCAAGGCAACAACGTGGGATTCCCTTTTCATTCGCTCATCGGCCTCTTGTTTGCATCTGTCCACACTTCCGTTCTGTCTACAACATGAGAGCAAGGACCACAGCTGTCCAGCCTGTCACTCTTCCTCAGGTGCCCAGCACAGGGCCTGACCACTGGAGGTGGCCGATGAGTACTCACTGCTTCATCTATCAAAAGCGGTGGCTACAACGCTGTACAAACTTCCCTCTCAGCTGGTGCAGCTCCCACGAGCATCCAGACCCACCTTCCTTCCCAAGTGCTCTCTGACTTGCCTGCATCTGCCGAGTGACTCAGTTTTGTAACTGCAGCCTCTGCCTTCACACCTCCACCTCCACATGTCGGCTCCTGCCATTCACAGCATCCGAGATGGACCAGATAGATGCCAACACACATCTGCCTCCCACTGCAGGGGTGCTGGCGCGCCTTTCCTGTGTACCCCAGCTCACAGTCACACTGCCTCTTAGAATGCAAGGGATCCATGGTTTACCAGTTGTCACGTTGCAACGTACATGGTGGATGTCGGTTACCTGGCATCCACAGGGTCTGGCACTGCATGCACGTGGGAGGCACTCAAGACCTGTCCCTGGAAAGTCAGTGCCCACATCCTCGAAGATTCGCATCACTACCCTCCGTCTCACACTGAGAAGATGCCTCCTGAGGCCCATTCCCCATGAACCTGACTCTCCTGAGGGAAAAAGCAGCTGATGATGATTTTTGCATAGCTGTGTGTGTGGGAAGTTTTATCATGGCCATTTCCTAAGATGATGGGGTCCCACTCCTGTCCCGATACTCATCACTCAGTAACTAGCCAGTGTGGGCAGGAAACTGCTCTGGGTGCCACAGCAACCCTGGCACCAGCTGTGCACAACATCTGGTCCCACAGAGCTGAGGTCCGGCTGGAGAGCAAAGGTGTGTCACAAGGGAAGTGGGGGAACCTGCTGGAGAGGCAGGTAATACTTTGTTTTCTTTGGTGGCCAGTCAGAACTTGGGAACATGATTAACGGGCCTTTTGTTTCGAAAGCCTGGGTCTCTCAAAGCAGCAAATTCTATTGTTCAGGCTGTGAGGTTAATTGGCGATTTGTTTCCCAAAGGAACAGCAGGCAGCTACCAGGCAGGTGTGGGGTTCCCTAAAACCAGTCAAAAACAGGCACCAAAAACAGGGCTCAGCGAGGTGGAGGGGAAGGGCGTGGGAGTCCTCCGGGAGGGGCTTGGCGCGAGAAAGCAGGCAATGTCACTGAAGGACAGGAGGCGTGGGGACCAGTCCAGAGGGTGGCAGGGGTCCTGTATTGAGGTGTGGGTGCCATCCAAGAACAGATGTCATGTGGTCATTTGTGTTCCATGGGTTTAGAAGAGAAAGTGGCCAGGGCAGGGCATCCTTACCTGTTGCTGGGAACAGGCATGGGGAATTCCAGATGGGGAGGGAGGGAGGGAGGGCGAGAAAGACAGAAAGAGCCAGATGTTGTTCAGTGGAGGTGAGGGTAGGAGTGCCCACCCCTCCCTGCCCCAGGGCAAACGGCCCCCCCACCCCCCACCATAAGCCAGTCAATACAGTGAGCGCAGAGATACTGCTGACTGCATCACTGAAGTACAACATTGAAGCGTGGCCTCCCCACAGAATGAATGGTCCCCATGGGCCGTCACCTGTCCCACCTGCACCCCACCCCAGCCATCCACCTGGTTCGGTCGCCATCTCTGCCTTCCCCAAGCTGTTCTAGAGGTGGTGACATGAAGGCTGACCGTAATAATGGCTGAATTGCAGCTTCCTCTATGCTTCAGGCCCTGAGCCACCTGACATCCATCCCGACCGCCCAGGCGCACACCATTAGTACCCCATCTTACTGTGGAGGAACGAGGTACAGCAGGTTCCCTAGCGTGCCGGGGTTACACGTTTCGTAAGCTGTAGAATCAGAGTGAGCCCTGGCCCCCTCCCAGCCTTCCTGGCTCCACGATGCCACAAATGAAATGCTAGGTCCCACTGCCCTCCACCCAGGCACCGCCTGGCCTCCCCACGGTGTTCCTGACTTCCCTTAGCTCGTCAATCCTTCCCAATACCCCTGGGCCTCTCTCGGATTTCCTCCTACCCCAGAAAGCCCTTCAGGGTCTCCCAACCTGACCCTTGTCCCCTCAATTCCCAAGAGGGTCTCTTGAGCATTTATTACCACCACTCAGGGAAGAGCTCTACATGACACCCAGTCACGCATGCGTGCACTAACCTGACACAGTCCGCAGAACAAGACGGCAGTCTTTGCTAGTCTATTCTACCTCGCCTGGTTTTCCTAAGTGCTCTTCTGCATAGAATGCACACCACCAGGAGTGAACCCCACGTAAACTATGCACTTGGGGTGACTATGACGTCTCAGTGCAGGTTCATTGATTGTAACAACGGTACCACCCTGGTAGGGGGAGTCCACGTGGGGGAGGCTGTGCTTGCAGGGGGCTGGGGACCCTGTACTTCCTGCTCAGTTGGGTAGTGAACCTACAACTGCTCTAAAAGAGAAAAAATAAAAATGAAACAAATACTCTCTGGCCCCACGAAGTTGATTTACTCCCAGCCCCTACTGCAGTGTCAATAACACGTCCTAGAAAACTCGATCTTGATCATTTTCTTGGCCCACTTTTTGTTGTTGTTGTTGTTGGGGAATATTGGGGTACAATGTGTTTTTCCAGGACCATCAGCTCCAGGTCAAGTCGTTTTCAATCTAGTTGTGGAGAGCGCAGCTCACTGGCACATGTGGGAATCGAACTGGCCACCTTGGTATTCTGAGCACTGCTCTCTAACCACTGAGCAAACCAGCCGCCCTTTTTTTTTTAATTCCACATTTTTTCCACTCATCTTTTTCATTCCACTTTATGTTATATAATTTAGGTAAAAAGTGTGTCCCTTGCCAGAGTGACTAAGTGTTCTGGTTTGCCTGGGACTCAGCAAGTTCCCAGGATGAAGGACTTGCAATGCTAAAACCGGGAAGGTCCGCAGCAAACTGGGATGAGTTGGCCACAGGAGCTGCCCTTCACCCTTCAGAGCCAGCTTTGTTAGCAACATGGAATCCAACATCTAACACACGCGTACACAATGGAATCCAACATCTAACACAAGAGTGTACAATCTCAGGGGGCTGGCCCGGTGGCTCGGGCGGTTAGAGCTCCGTGCTCCTAACTCCGAAGGCTGCCGGTTCGATTCCCACATGGGCCAGTGGGCTCTCAACCACAAGGTTGCCAGTTCAGTTCCTCGACTCCCGCAAGGGATGGTGGGCAGTGCCCCCTGCAACTAAAATTGAACACGGCACCTTGAGCTGGAGCTGCCGCTGAGCTCCTGGATGGCTCAGTTGGTTGGAGCGCATCCTCTCAACCACAAGGTTGCCAGTTCGACTCCCACAAGGGATGGTGGGCTGTGCCCCTGCAACTGGAAAACGGCAGCTGGACCTGGAGCTGAGCTGCGCCCTCCACAACTAAGATTGAAAGGACAACAACTTGACTTGGAAAAAAGTCCTGGAAGTACACACTGTTCCCCAATAAAGTCCTGTTAAAAAAAAAAAAAATAGTGTACAATCTCAGGTTGATGGCCCCACTGGGCTTGACTGCAGGGATGTTTTCCATAAATGCTCACTGGATTGCACGGTACTGGAACAGTTTTGAATTCCATTCTTAAACTTGTTTCCCCATGTTCTGGGCTGAAGAGCCACGTGGCACTCCTGTATATGGCTGGGCAGAGCCACTAATTGGGTCTATCCCCTGCTCCATAGGCCAAGTCTGCTGGCCACACATGTGGCTGTCCCAGTAAAGTCCATTGAAACTCTTGACCCTGAGCACACTTCCTGGAGAAACTCCCTTGGATAGCGCTGCACTGTGATCTCCCTCGAGTGAGACAAATCCCAACCTTCACTGGCCAGGGAAGTGGGAGACAGCTTCCGTGAGGGCGGGGCTGTGTGTGTGCAGGGCTCCCCAGATCACACAGCGCCCTAAAAGCATTTCACTCCCCTCCTCCCAAAAAGTTGGTGCCAAGCACAGACACATCTGCGGGGGCGATATTCATTCCTGGTCGGCCAGTCCATGCCCTCGGGTTAGAGTTCTCCTAAAATGACCTAAATTCTCACAGCAGATGTTAATAACCTGAGAACCAGAGAAAAATCAATCTTTCTCAAGAAATGTTAAATCTCAGAGAAAGCCAGAAGAATCAGAGATATGAACATGTCCACAAATCAATGCCTTTGGTATTTTAATACAAACACAAATAATTGCAATTTGAAAAGGCTAGTGGGCACATAGTATGCAAATCAAAATTTCTGCTCAACACGGAGTATTGGATTTTGTTGGGAAGTGGCAGCTCCTACTGAAATAGAAAAGTAAGAGGGGCTGACTTGATCTGGACAGTAAGATGAAATTCAACAAATTTATCTAGGTTGAAAAAAAAAGATTCAAATTCAAACTTGAAATGATATATTATCTGGGGGGGAGGGGAAGATGTTTCTAGCCAGTAGCGAGGTAGACGAGAGACCTGAAATGGTTGTCTAAGATCTGGATTCTAGACTGGTCACGTCTTCCTCTTCTGAAAGTCAGGGATTGGGACTAAAAGCCTCCCAGGTCCTTCCTAACTCTTGCTCACTCTAAGGTAGGAATTGTGGGCCAGACACAACAACCCCTTCACGTTTTGTTTGGCCTATATGGAGTTTTTGTTTTGTTTTGTTTTCACTGGAATGAGAATGCCTTCATAGTGGGGCTGTCCAGTTTGCCACAGTCCCTGCCGCTCCCTATTGCCTCACTCTAGCCTGCTTCATGCTTTGCTCTCACCTGCCTGGCCCTTGAAAGACTTGGGTTTACAACTCTTGCTCTTTGGGCCTAAGGGATTTCTGACATTGCGCTTGCTCCTGCTGCCACTTAAAGGTTACAGAGAGGTTGTCCCACGCTTTGGTCTCTACTTGTGTAGCTGAGTAAATTTCATGTCTTTGAATCTTTTCCCCTTTGATAACCCTGTAGAGTTATCGTTCCTGTTTTACAGGACAATAGCTCAAAATGCTAAAAAGATTTGCTCAAAGTCACAGAATTACTAAGTCAGAGAGCTATAGTTATATTTGCCAAGGAACTTTTTAACCTGAAAGATACAGAAAAGCACAAAACAGAAAACAAGTTTCATATAAATATAGACATGGTTATTAGAAACATTTACAATGTATATCATATTTAATTGCAGAAATGTGAATTTTTATATACCCACTATCATTTTGGATATATTTATATATAGTCACTTAGGTTATTGTAGAGTTTTCTTCTTACTGTGGTAAATATACATAACATAAAATTTACCATTTTAACCATTTTTAAGTGCACAGTTCAGTGGCCTTAAGTAATATACATTGTGAAACTGTCACCACCATCCAGCCACAGAACTTTTCATCTTCCCAAACTGAGACTCTGTCCCCTTTAAACACTAACTCCCCATCCCCCACCACCTGACACCCACAATTCTGCTTTCTGTCTCTAGGAAATTGCCTATTCTAGCTACCTCATATAAGTGGACATTTGTCCTTTTGTGACTGACTTCTTTCACTTAGCATAATGGATGAACCTTGAAGATGTTATGCTAAGTGAAAGAACCAGTCATGGCTTTAAATTCTGACTGTGGTTTTAAGGCAGCAAAGGTGCGTGTTAAAAATAGCCATAAACTTTGCAAATATCTAGCAAGAGAATATGGCATTTGAGTGGCCTAGGCCGAAAGACTTCTTTCTGCATGAAAAACCAAGCAGCCTTTCTGAGCTAAGCTAAAAAAGGAGCTCTGAGCACAGGCCCATAACACTCAGAATAGCTGAGCTTTACTTACCAAGTATAACAGCACAAAATGTCATGCTGGGAATATCGAATGTGGGAGTCGATTGCCCAGGGGGAAAAAAAAATCTCTCAATTAATTTAAGGAAACTCAAAATGAATCCATTCTTTCATTCAGAAATCTACGTTGCAAATGTCCCATGTGGTACTAACTATATTTACTTAGATAGATCAGCACCACAAAATAAAGGTTATTTAGAGCATATTGTTATGGTTTCTGGATGGTTCTTCCATCTACCAGAGAATGCGATAGAGATACAGGAAATTGGACAAAATCTTATTTAAATGGAAGTTTAGAGACATCACCCTGCAGGTCAAGAAAATGATCAAACCTTTTATACCCCACACTGGAAGTCCCTGTACTCACCTTGGAAAGTCAACAGAGCAGCAAAGGCAGTGGGGTTCCCCTCATGGCGTGGGGGGGAGAAGATAAGGTTTCATGATGGGGGCCCGAGATAAAGGCTGGTTCTCCATCCCTATCACAGGGGAAGCTCGTGGGGAAGGGAGGGCCTGAGCCTTGCCCAGGAGCACTCGCTCTCCTGATCGCACACACCAGCTCTGCTCACTTCATGACTTTGGCCAGGCACCTCTCGGTGCCTCAGTTTCTTTACCTGCAAAAGTGGAGTAACAACAGAATCTACCTGAGAAGACTGTTCAGGGGATCAAATGGACTAATGCCTATGAAGCACTGAGGCCACAGAACCGCCTCGTTGTACATGCTCCACAAACGTGAATTGTCACTGGGGCGCTTGCTGACATTTAGGCATCTTGTCTCCCCAAGTGGATGACGTGCAAGGGCCATGTTTTAAACCTGGTATTGTTCTAGGTTTTGTGTTTTTTCTTTAATGTCTGTTGTGACTTGAACTGTTTCCCCCAAAAAGATACTGTGTTTACATCCTAACCCTGAATGGGGTGAATGAAACCTTACTTGGAAATAGTCTTTGCAGATGTAAGTGAAGATGCGGTCATACTGGGGGCCGGCCCAGTGGCTCAGGCGGTTGGAGCTCCATGCTCCTAACTCCGAAGGCTGGCGGTTTGATTCCCACATGGGCCAGTGGGCTCTCAACCACAAAGTAACTGGTTCAACTCAAGTCCCCCAAGGGATGGTGGGCAGCGCCCCCTGCAACTAAGATTGAACACGGCACCTTGAGCTGAGCTGCCGCTGAGCTCCCGGATGGTTCAGTTGGTTGGAGCGCGTCCTCTCAACCACAAGGTTGCTGGTTCGACTCCCACAAGGGATGGTGGGCAGCACCCCCTGCAACTAGCAACAGCAACTGGACCTGGAGCTGAGCTGTGCCCTCCACAACTAAGATCGAAAGGACAACAACTTGACTTGGAAAAAAGGCCTGGAAGTACACACTATTCCCCAATAAAGTCCAGTTCCCCTTCCCCAATAAAATCTTAAAAAAAAAAAAAAAAGATGCGGTCATACTGTACTGGGGAGCAGGGCAGGCCCTTAATCCAACAAGTCTGGGTCCTTAAGAGAAGAGAAAAGATGCAGAGAGGGGCACGCACAGAGAGGAGAACGTGTGTGAAGACCAGACTCACGAAGGCCATGTGACCAAGGCAGAGTTTGCAGTGATACAGCTGCAAGCCAACGACCAGGGCCTGCCAGCAACCATCCCAAGCCAGGGGAGAGGGCACTGCCCTGCTGACACCTCGATTTTGAACTTCTGGCTTCCACAACTGTGAGAGAATAAATCTCCCTTGTTCTAAACCAGGCCATTTGTGATACTTTGTTACAGTAACAAAAGGAAACTAATACAATGTCTGAAATGTTTAAATTCCTTAGAGCCCAGCACAGAGAACATTGGCTATATATCAGTTGAATGAATGAGCAAACAATGAGTGAAGACCAGCACAGAGTTGAGGTGGGCCAATGGGGGTGTGTAATGGGTCAGGTGTACACAAGGACACCTGGACGGAGGGGGTGAGGGAATACAGTGGCTCACGTCTGTGAGCACCCGTGCCCTACCTTAAACTCTGAATGACAGACACTTGGCTCCTGCAACAGCTGCCACATGGGAATATGTCCCAGCATGCCAGGGTCGCGAATTTCCCAAGAAACCAAAAATTTGGATTTTTTAGGTGAAATCTCCCAAGTCTTTAAATGTTAGTTCACACAAAAAATAAATGTATGAGCAGATATAGCACCTCTCTCTATAGCCGATCTAGAGCAGCCCATCGGCACCTCTAGTGTCCAGCTCAGCTGTGGGCAGGATGCACAGGGCTGATTGATGGAAATCAGTGCAAAAGGGACCCATGTCTTCAGCCCTGGGATCCGGCCTCCT
Source organism: Rhinolophus sinicus (assembly GCF_036562045.2). Lineage (NCBI taxonomy): Eukaryota > Metazoa > Chordata > Mammalia > Chiroptera > Rhinolophidae > Rhinolophus > Rhinolophus sinicus. The sequence continues at coordinate 2,148,218 of NC_133753.1, read as the reverse complement.
CTCAGGTGTGTCTGAAAAAGAGCCTCAGTGCTATGGAGATCCTTTAAAGGGAGAGAAGCAAACTTCTAGAAGCGGGATGTGCTAAGTAGGCTAATTAGGTCCTATGCAGTGGGAAAAGCCCTAACGTTGGAAGCAGGACTCCTGACCCCAGATAGATAAGTCCTCTCTCTGAGTTTCGGTTTCCCCATCTGTGAGAGGAGGGGAGCAGCATGCACAATTGTCACTTCCCTGAGGTCAGGGTGCCAATGAGAGAACACGGGTGACAGGGCTTTGGCCCAGGGCAATGTCATCAGGACCACGAGCGTGATTCTAATGTGCATGGTTAGTATAATGCAGAGTCTCTGGACAGCCAGTCCCACAATGTCATCATTAGGCCTGGGTCCCACCACTGCAGCACCGTCACTGGAACATCGATCTTGTTCCTCTTATCTGCAGTCACAGACAGATTGCTGGAATTAGGACACTGGGGATATCTCAAAAGAAAGCCACCACTGAGACCATGGTATCATGTGGCCCGCTGGCTTTAAGGCACAGTGCGGTCGGTCCTGGAAATCTATTAGAAATCTCAGTTCTGAGTCCCACCCAGACCTAGAATCACAGTCTGGGGGGCCCGGTGATCTGTGTTCTTAATCAGCCCTTGGGGACTCTGATACTCACCCACATTTAAGGGCCACTGGTTGAGGGAAACCAGCCTTACACTAGGATAGGCATCCTTTAAGAAATACAGAGCCCAGAATGTAGCCGTAGATATTTATGCTCAGGAACTCAGCTTGATGGCAGTTTTGCCCGATGTGGCAGCTGACACACCGTGCGTCTTGGTGGTGTGGGTCCAGGGCTCCAGGACGGGCCACAAGCCACCATCCATCAGGGAACAGTGAGCTGTCTGGTCTCTGGACACCGTCTGTCTAAATGGACCAAATGTGCCAGATTCACATCAAAAGAGGACAATGTGTGGCAGAGATTGGGTACATAGTGAGATGCTCTCTCGCAAAGGTTTACAAATGGCTGTCTGGGATCAGAGCGGGAGTCCCAGTGTCTTGCCACACTTCGGCTTATTCCAGCCCTTTTTTGCAGACACCATGTATTCTCAGGGCAGCGCCGTGTGTAATGCCTTTCCAACTGACACTGGAGTCGTACAGCGGAGGGTCCAGTTCCCCAGCCACACACCTGGCTTCCCTGAAGAAAGGACCCGAAGCAAGCCAGGAGCACCCAGTGCGGTCGCATCATGGACTGGGGTGCTGCACGTGGCTCTCATGTGACCAAGACACAACCCATCCAGGAGCAAGGCCTTCCCTCTGAGGCATGCACGTTTCCCCACCTTCTACTGAATAGAAACCATTTTGCACTTTTTTCTCTCTTTCCAGGAATGGCACGAAATAGACTCTGGTGGGAGTTATGTGCTCAGAAGGAAGACGTCATGTCAGTCTCCTGGATGCTGGCGTGACCTTGCCTGGGTGCTTCTTCTCTTCCTCACAGACATCTCTGCTTCCTGCCTCTGTCTCCTTCAAAACTGAAGGCCCCCAGTGCTCCGCCAAAGTTCAGATTCCTTTGTTGTCTTCCAGGACAAGGCCCCTGCCTGCAAGTTGTTTAGCCCAGTGAGGAAGGCGGACAAGTAAACAGACACCAGCAATAAAGTGCCATGAATGCCACTGGTGTGGAGGAGGTGGGGAGGGTGTCACAAAGGTGGGAGACATCCTGTCCAGAGGCTGAGATGCCACGGAGGGGCGCATGCCTTCCGTGGGTGTCCCCCAGGCAGATACTGACCTACATTTGTTTACCTGCGGCCTCCTTGGGCGTGGCCTGTGTTGTAGGTGGGGCCTGTACCTTTGCTGCCTAGCAGTTCAGAAATGTTTGTTGCTCTGGCTGCATTAGATTACCACAGTTTAGGACACTAGCCCTCTACACAGCCACACCCTTCACCACCTCTGTACACACCAGATAACCTTCAGTTCCCTTCCAGCAGCTCTGAATGTCTGTTCTATGCATCCACCGTGACAGGCTAGTGCGAGAAGAAAAACCATGCTCGTCCCCTGTAGCTCATCCTCAAGTAGGGGAGACAGGAACTTAAGTGACTAAGAGTCACTTTAAAACACACTGTAAGTTGGAGAAAGCTGAGAAAGGGTTGTCAAAGAGGGAGGCCAGCTGGACAATCAGAGGCGCCTCACAGAGGCACAAGGTTCTCCATCTACACAGACTAGATCTTGCTAAGGGGGCTACTTCATGCCAAACAGATGCACAGACACCAATATGTAAACAACCGGAAGGCCGATTTACTAATTCGCCTTTTCAGCAGCTATCCATGTCTGCTATCCAGGCACACACCGAAATGCGTAATTGAGGACCCACTCAACAAGGATTTCATAAGCACCAAATGCCCATAAATTGAGCACCTGACTGGAGGAAGGAACAGCCAAATGAGGCAGAGATCCAGACACAGGAGGCGGAAGTGTGCAATGAGCTTGGCTTCAAACAAGCTCGAGTTCAAACACTGTCCACCTTTTACTAGACAGATGACTCTGGAAAAATTACTCAACCTTCCTGAGTCTCTTTGTCACCTGTGGACATAATGGACATAACAACACTCCCTCATTGACTCTTCAAGAATTACATTATATTACATATGAAAATTACCTAATTTAGTTTATATTTACCTGGAGAGGCTGTATCACATAATAGTTAAGGGAACAGATTTTGAGATCATACAGATCTGGGTCTAACTCTAGCTCTGCTACTTAATAGGTATTATCTTGGGCAAGCTGCTTAGATTTTTTCCACTAAGCCTCAGTTTGTTCACTTGTAAAGTGGGAATAAAGATTCTTCCTAGAGGCTAAGAAGTCAATAAGATAGTGTATTCAAAGGACTTAGCAAATACCTAGGTTATGAGAGGCATTCAACAAATGGTATGGTTAAGACTAATTTTAAAAAGTTGTGTGTGATTAGATGCAGATGACAGGTACTGTCGACATATATCCAAACCTGTAGAGAATTTTTACAAGTCTTTGAGCCAAAACTGACATAAATTGCTGGGAAGCAAGACCTCAAATGCTTTGGAAAATGAGTTTCATGGTTTCTTTCATGCATTTGAAATTAAGGAGGGACTGTAAGGAAGATTACGTGAAGGTGGGAGAAAGTGAGGCGGGGGACTGGATTACAGGACAGTTAAGAACATTATGTGCTCTCTGGAGGATGGTTATGCTTGTTTCAAGGTGTGTTAACCTAGATGTACAAAAACAATGGACAGCGCTTGCTTAAAGCAAAGATGAACTTTTTGCTAAAAAGTTGTATGCCTGGGGCGTGACTACCCACCATGACGCACCTAGTTGGTAATTTAGGATATCACCCTGTGGTTGTTTTCTGGAGAACCCCTTTTTTGTCCACAGTACACATACTCTAAATTAAAGTTAAAATTAGCACACACTTTTTAAATGAAATTAAATATGGGGCCATCAAACACACCAAAAAAGTAACCACTTTGTATTATTTTAAAAACTCTTCTGAGGAGGCAGGCTACTTACCTCACACTAGTCTCATGCCCATATTTTCCAACGGGGTTTCTGAAACCATGTCATTTGCATGTAGTCTTGCAAAAACCCAAACGTTCCAAATACCGCTATACTGAGACGTGCTCCGCAGGGCCCCAGAAGCAGCCTTTTTGGGATCTACCTTTGCAGTTTGTCCTATGGAAACCCTGGCACCCACAATGCATTATACGTGTGGTTTACCAATACACATGGATGTATATACCGTAATTTTAACAAAAGCCCCTGCACCAAAGGACACAAATCACCTCTCTCAATTTTAGCTCTTTATTCTCCCCACCGACACAGTCAATCTTAAAATGGTTTAGAAAAGCTTGTAAGTCATAGAAGAGTAATCTTGAACTTTAATAAAATTAATGTATCTTTCAAGTCTAACCTTCTTGCAAATTCGACTGATCTACAACAATGGGCAGCCCCTTATCCACCTCACCCTGTCCTGAACAACATAACTACTTTATCCAAAGCTGGGGAACCCATGGCGGCTCAGAGACCACCATGGCAGGTTGGAACCAACAGCTTGTTCTTTTAGTCATGCACTTATTCAAACACAGTCAAGGTGGACTGACTTTTTACAATCGCAACCGAAAGTTTTACACAAGATGTTTCTGAACGAGTGGGAGAGTTTCTGTAACCTCAACAAAACTGAAGTATGAATGGCTCTCACCGGACGGGCTTATTTTGAGCACACTGGTGGTGGAGCACTAGAACACGGTCACCCCTCCCAAGATGCGCTTTCAGGAGGTCCTGAAAACGATGGACGAGTGACCTGCCAAGCTAGATGCGCAGGCCGGGTGCCGGGGAGGAAGCCAGGGAGGCGGGCGATGGAGCCTCACGACGACCCTGCAATGGTGACTTGGTGAGTCACGGTCACCGCGGCCACGCAGACCTGAGCTTCGGAACATAAAAGGCAGCACTACAATGAAACTCCCAGGCCCAGCCAGGCCCCGTTTCCACTGTATGCACAGGCCTAGTAAGTGGGGAGAAAAAAGCAACTTCCCCAAGACCCGAAAACGGGCGTCCCCGAGGGACGCAGAGGGCAGGGTTGATCCCCCCCTCCCCCATGGAGGCTGCGAGCCCACCACGGGGAGAACTCCGGCGGGAACGCGGACAGGCCAAAACGGCAGGGGAGGAGAACCAACCGCCATCTTCCCCCGGGAGCCCAAACCGACAAAGCGCGGCCCCGCGGCCGAAGCCCGCTGTCGCGGCTCACAGGGTCTCGCGAGACCGCGGAGGCTTCTGGGAAAAGCGGGGGAAAGGGAGGGCAGGTGAAGGAAGCCGGGACCCGGAGCTGGGGGCGGGATGAGGCGGTGAGTGGAGCCTCAGGAAGCAGAAGGGGCGGTGGAGGTTGCGATTGACGCGGCATGCAGGCCAATGACGAGTAAGCTCGGGCGAGCTTCTGACCAATGGGCTGTGCCGCTTGGCGCTGGGGGCGGGCTCTGGGACCGAGGGTAGCTTGAGCGCGGCGGCGGCGTTGTTCAGTCACAGCGAGAACATTCCAGAGGTGAGTCCTGTGGGGAGGTGGCGGCCCCGCGCCCCCTTCCCAACCTTCCCCGCCCCCTCGATCCCCACGGGCCGCTGGCTGGCGGGGAAGGCGCCCCGACGCCCGCGGCTCACGGCGCCGTCTCTCCGCGCCAGGTCGCCAGGCCCCGGGCGCTGAAGGGTGTGGACCCCGGACGTCGCTGGGACAGCCCCTCCCCGCTGCTCGGCGGCGCCTGCCTGGCCGCTGGTCGCTGTGCTCCTCCGCCGCCTCCGCCGCCCCTCCTCGGACTCGGGTTCACACGCGCCTCACTTCATCCCAGTCCCGGGCGAGCAGCGTTGGGTTTATGTCTTTATTTGACGAAAACGGTGAGTCCGCGGGCGGCGCGGGCCGGCGGGGAGATGGCGGCCGCACAAGATGGCGGCGCGCCGCGTGACCCGGCGCGTGTGGCGCAGTTCGGGCGGGCGGGCGGCGGGGCCCGGCGAGCGGGCGCCCCCTCCCCTCCCACACCCGGCCCCTCTCCCCTCCCCCGCGCCTCCGCCCGCCGGGAGCGCGCTGCGCGGGCCCGCCGCCGGGGCTGAGTCAGGCCTCCGTGCTGCATTTATGAGTCATCGCTCGCTCCGGGGCGGGGCGGGGGCGGCCCGGGCTGGCGCCCCTCGGCAGGTTTCGTTTCCCTCGCCCCGCGGTGCCGTGCGCCCGCGGAGGCCGGCGCACGCGGGGTGTCTGCGGCCCGGTCCACCTGCCGCGGAGGAGAAGCCTGGCGATGTCGCGCCTCGCAGGCCGTTCTGGGCGCAGCCTTTCGCAGCTGCGAACGAAACGACTCGTGGCCATGGGGACGGGAGCGAAGGTTAACTGTGTGTTTGCGTAGAGCAGAGGAAGGGAGAGGAGGTCGAGGTCGGGCCATTCCGTCCCTCGGTGCACACTCGCTCCAAGGAGACCTCGTCTCCTGTGTGTTATGGGAGTGTTTCTTTGAAGTAAGCATTTGTTGCCGAAGGAACCGTTTGTGAAGAAGAGTTTCCTAGTTTTCCGTCTTAAAATGACGATTCGTGGGGGAGTGTGTATGGGAACTATGAATACAGGCTTGGTTTGGGGGAGGAGAGGTTTTGTGTTCGTTTTTCATCAGTTGTTAAAACAAGGCCACTCCACAGAAGTTGGCCTGTTACAATGCTGGGTATGTTTGGTCTGCTAGAAACCCGGGGCAGCTGAAGCAGCGCAGTTTGTTGTTTTTAGTCTGGCGTTTCCCTGCCAGAGTAACATCTTAATCAAAATGGAGGCCTTTTATGTTGCTACAGGTGTTTCGTGTTATGTGAAAATATTCATCCTTTTTCACGCAAACTGGGCATGCTTTTTAACATGGGAAAATTAGGCATAACTAACTGGAATGTAAAGGGAGGTGTTTCCACACGGGGAGTCATGCTAAGTGTGTGTGGGGGGGTTGTGTGTTCTCTTTTTCTCTTTCAGAGCTGTTGCGCAGCCATTGGTACCTGTATTGGGGAAACATAGCATACAAGCAAGAAGCTTACAGCCTCAGTGGCGAAAATTTTTTCATGTCAGAGACCGAGAACTCTTGCAGTCGTTTATGTCATCCCTTCTTCTCCAGACAGAAGATACCAAAAAGTTGCAATCAAAGATCTCTTCATCTTATTGATAAAGCCACTAATAAGCCAAAATGTCTGTCAACGTCAACCGCAGCGTGTCAGACCAGTTCTATCGCTACAAGATGCCCCGTCTGATTGCCAAGGTAATACTGATCTTCATTTTAGTAGCAAGTCCTACTCTTTTCATAGTTTTTTTTTTTTTTTTTTAAGATTGCATCTCCTGGGTAGACAGTGCAAAATTAAATTCTTATTTTCTTTAGGTTGAGGGCAAAGGAAATGGAATCAAGACAGTTATAGTCAACATGGTTGACGTTGCAAAGGCGCTTAATCGGCCTCCAACGTGTAAGTAATGTTTCTTGAAGAAGTTTGAAAAGGCATATTATTGACGTAGTTATAACCGTCTTTTGATTTGCATATCTTGTCTGAATTATTTACTAATTAGCTTAAGGGTTAAGTAGAACCTTGGACTTAAAACACAACTTACTAGTTGCAAGTTGCCATTAGTACAAAGAACTACACAGGCAACACTTTTTTAATCTAATATAAAGAAAATAGGGAGTGATACTTGTATCAATGTGGCTGAGTAGCCAAAGACAAGTTAAATGTAATGAATCAAACCTTTTTTATCCAACTAGATCCCACCAAATATTTTGGTTGTGAACTGGGAGCACAGACCCAGTTTGATGTTAAGAATGACCGTTACATTGTCAATGGATCTCATGAGGCGAATAAGCTGCAAGACATGTTGGATGGATTCATTAAAAAATTTGTTCTCTGTCCTGAGTGTGAGAATCCTGAAACAGAGCTGGTGAGTGCCTTTGAAGTTTTTGTCAATAAAAAAAGAAACAACATTGTTTTTGTGATCAGTTCTGTGATTGCTCCAAATCGTGTTCTTGAGAAGGCAGAGCGGGCGTAATGTACAAATTTTGGAGATATTCCCATGCTAATTTTTTAAAGTAGATCACTGGAGGAGGGGGAGAATTCTTTGGTACGTTAAGCCCGGTGTTCAGATGTCTTATGGTGGCGGGATATTTTCACACTTTTTCCTTACAGAATTTTTGTGTATTATGGATGACATACTTGTTTTTACTTTTTTTTGGCAGCATGTCAATCCAAAGAAGCAAACAATAGGTAATTCTTGTAAAGCCTGTGGTTATCGAGGCATGCTTGACACACATCATAAACTCTGCACATTCATTCTCAAAAACCCACCTGGTAAGTCTTCGTGATGAACTTCTAAGATCTGACTGTAAAGCAACTGTTTATTGGAAAGAAAAGGGAAGTTGGTTGCTATAAAACTGCAATATAAGGAACTTACAATCCTTGCATTGTGATTTATTGAAAACATCACGTTAGGATGAGTGAAATAGGTATTGAAATACAGATTGTGATGGAATCCCGGCAAAGGATCTACTTCTGGGTTAATGTTTTGTAAAAGGGGGCCTTGGCTCATTAATAAGCCTGAGTGGCTTTAGAGCATTGCAAGCAACACTCTGTGGCAGATGATCAAAACTGTCTGACACAATTTGAGCTTGCTATAGCAAGAAAGTCTAACCTATTCCGGTGCTCTCCTCCATGAGAAAAGCCGTTATATAGACTTAAACAGTGTTCTAGTTGTTGACTCAAGTGCAGTTGAACTATACCTTTGTTCAAGTTCGTGAAGGATGGAAGATGATTATAAATGCCAACCTTCACTAACTCTGAATCATCACTTCATCTTGCTATTACCTAACAATCAATACCACTAATGTTTTGGGACATTCCATTCTTAGCCTGAGTTTCTTACCTATGAAATACAGTGAATGGATTTGGTCTGTGAATCCTTAGAATTTTAAGTAACACTGTGTATATGGTTTTGAGAGGAGGGTTCTGAAGCCAAAAGGCAGAGTTTGAAATGTTCATGATGGGCAATGAGGTGTAATCTAAGTCATGGCACTAAACTTTTCTTTGTTTTCCTATAGAGAATAGTGACAGTGGTACAGGAAAGAAAGAAAAGGAAAAGAAAAATAGAAAGGGCAAAGACAAGGAAAATGGTTCCGTGTCCAGCAGTGAGACACCACCACCACCACCACCAAATGAAATCAATCCTCCACATGCTGTGGTAAGTGCAGAGTTGGTGTGATAGGCACTAAACTTAAGAGAGAGAAATTTGGTTCCGGTGAGCAGAAACACACTAGCCTTCAGCGTAATACTGCAACAGTATTTTGGGCTCCACATGCTGTTGGTTGGTTGAATTACGGTGAACCTAATTTAGTGGAAAATGAACTTGATGTCATTAACTTGACTAGAAATCTGAAACATTTATAAGGCCTTTCGCCAAGCATCTTCACTCTCATAAACAGGAAGAAGAGGAGGATGATGATTGGGGGGAGGATACTACCGAGGAAGCTCAAAGGCGCAGAATGGATGAAATCAGTGACCATGCAAAAGTACTGACACTCAGTGATGATTTGGAAAGGACTGTTGAAGAGCGGGTCAACATCCTGTTTGATTTTGTTAAGGTAAAAGTATTTCCTTCAAGAGCAGGTGAATGTTTATCAGTGAAATCAGCTTCAACTCAGCATTAGGTTTATGTTAACTATTTATTACTTTAAGCTGGGTATTTGGCGAGTAATTTTCTCTTGCTGTCTTTTGAATATTCAAATGCAAGGCTTATTTGTTTTCTGTTCGTTCAGGTGATTTTTGTGGATGGTCTCAGGCACTTTTTGGCAGCTGTTTATTATTTGGAAATCCAGAACTGTCAAATTGGGGGGAAAGTCAATGGGAGCGGGCACTAATGTACCTAGAGCAAAATGTGCCTCCGTGTCACTGAATTGCTTCCTTTTATTCACAGAAAAAGAAGGAAGAGGGTGTTATTGACTCATCTGACAAAGAAATTGTTGCTGAAGCAGAAAGGCTGGATGTAAAAGCTATGGGCCCTCTTGTTTTGACTGAAGTTCTTTTTAATGAAAAGATTAGAGAACAGATTAAGAAATACAGGCGCCATTTCCTACGAGTAAGCAAATTGTTTTAGATTCATAAATGAGATTGCAGCTGTGTGACCTTGGGAACATCACTTTAACCTTTCACTCATTTCTCTATCATGCTGAAAGTGGAGATAATTGACCTACCTTACAAGCACGGGAGTATCTGAAAACTACGTGGTTGGTCCCTTAATACATAAAGTAATCTAGAGATCTCTATGCGTTGACATTTTTGAACCACTGTTACGGGCCATAACTCTAAGGAACCAATCTTAAGGCAGTGAATATACTTGGATATTAGAATTGTCAGCTTAGAACATCTGTAAAAGCTTGTTAATACAAAGATAATCTGTTTGCAGTTTTGTCACAACAACAAAAAAGCTCAACGGTACCTTCTTCATGGTTTAGAGTGTGTGGTAGCAATGCATCAGGCTCAGCTTCTCTCCAAGATCCCACATATCTTGAAGGAGATGTATGACGCTGACCTTCTGGAAGAAGAGGTCATCATCAGCTGGTCGGAAAAGGTAGGGAATAGTTGTTTAAGATCAAAAATACTGAAACCGCTTTGGGGCTTTTTTGAAATAAGTAACTTTTAATACCTAGTCCCTTCCTCCATGAAAATGCAGTCCCTAGTTTTTTGTGTTTTTTTTTGGTTTTTTTTTAAATTAAATTTATTGGGGTGACAATTGTTAGTAAAATTACATAGATTTCAGGTGTAGTCCCTAGTTCTTGACTGGTGTGACTTGTACGTGACTCCCACTGTGTCAGCTTGCTAGTAATAACAAAATACTAGTCCGTCTCTAATATTCTCTTGTTGAATTCCATGTATTCTGTTGAGTATTTAAGATCAGGATGTGACCCAGTCTTCCTCAGAGCTCAGAATATATAAATAACTTTATATTCCTCAATCTAAGAACATTGTACCTAATATTTTTTAGGCTTCTAAGAAATATGTCTCAAAAGAACTTGCCAAAGAGATTCGTGTCAAAGCAGAACCATTTATAAAGTGGTTGAAGGAAGCAGAGGAGGAATCTTCTGGTGGTGAAGAAGATGATGAAGATGAGAACATTGAGGTAAACACTGGGAAAAGTTAAATTCAGTATTAGTGATGCGTGTTTTTGAGAATTGTAAAATGGCAAACTTGAGTAATTGAGGCAATAAAGTCTCAATAATTTGGAAAATAGTCCTTAATAGTAAAGGTGGTAGAAATCTCATATCCGTAGACATGATTCTAAATAAATGTCTGGATTCCCAAAGTAGGGTTTATTTAATGAGGGTTGAGTATAGAGGTGCTAGTGGTCTGTAAACATTAACGTATTGTTAGGCTATGGAGAGAAATCTTTTGCATAAAAACTGCATGAAGAATGATGGCTGCATGTACGGAATTTTTCTTTGTTGACCATTGACTTATTTTTTATAAGTACATTTATTGGGATAAAAAGGTTTATACTCAATAAATAACGTTTCTTCTATCAGGTGGTGTATTCGAAGACTGCCAGTGTACCGAAAGTTGAAGCTGTGAAGTCTGACAACAAGGACGATGACATAGATATTGATGCCATTTAAAGGGGTGGGTGCAGCCCAGCTTAACAGTGTAATGCTGAGAATCTTTCCGCGTCATCAGCCAGAAGTGCAACATGTATGTGCAAAAGCTAAAATGGCTTCACATCATGCTACACTTTCTACTAAAAATGTATTGCTGTGAGTGGTCTGTAATTAAGCCCGAGACATCTAGGGAGTCCATACACATATCAGTGACCAGATATAGTTTGCTTATTTATAGCATGTTTCTTTTTGAAAACTTAGTGGTGGACACATTTGGATCACATTTATACAGTTACAAAAATAAAGATTTGATTTTGGTCATTCTTCATATTTTTGGCTCTGAATGACTTAAGCTGAATTAATTGGCTCCTTTTAAAAGTGTTGCACCGTTATTTAACTTGATAGGATTCTTGGAGCCTGTTAGAAATTGTTGGGTGCTGGGACAGTAAAGAGGTCTTCAGCAGAATGTAAACATACACTTGTAATTACCTTATTCAGTCGTTAAGAAATACAGTACTTTGAAGTCTTATCTTTAGTCTCTCAAATTGGTATCTGGTATTGTACATTCTTACCATACCAAGGTGGACAGTGCAACCCCTTTGTCTTATTGAGGGTAAAAATGACGTGAGTGTCCTATGAATAATTTTAAGGGCAGGTTTGAAACTTGAATTGTGTTTTGTTGTGTTTTTTTTTTGTTTGTTTTTTTTCCTGTTCACTTACCCCAAATTGTAGTCATTGAAGTCCCGTGCAGTGCACGTCGGATGAGCCAGGGGAATTGTCACATTAACAAGTCAGCATGCTATGTGTGTAGCTGTTGCTTTGTGCTGAGAGAAAACTCGCAAGTTGGGGTATGATTAAATAGTAATCTCTATGATTTTTATTTGGGGAAAGAAGTGAAAGGTGCACTTAATCTAGCAAAAGCAGCATAATGTTTCAGCTTTTACGGTTTAAATTACAATTTCCAAATGTTCCTGACATACTGTATATTTTGTTCAGTGGATTTTCCCTGATACTATGGCTTATTTAATGCCTTCTACATTTGGACACAGCTGTGCTCTTTAGGTTTGGTTGCTATCTTGCCAAAATAAGTGTTACTATGTTTCAAACTCCCCCCCCCCCCCAAATGTCTTATTTAAAAAGAAAGCTAAAATTGTACTTGCAAGCCAGAACCTATATTTTGGTGCAAGACTTGGGGTGACTTTTACTTCACATTGAATATAGGCAGACACTCAAGAAGTCTATGTGATGGCCACTGGATGCAGGTGACTAGGGCCTGGCCCAGCCCATCCTGGGCTTTAGATTTAGAAATAACTTGCCCAATTTCGCTGATCTAAACTCACCTGATATGGATTCTGCCTGTACCCGAGAAATAATTTTCAAGGTAGAAACGTATTGCATTTATTACTTTTCATAAGAAGTGCACTGCAGAATCAGGACCATGGGTTTTATTTGGAGCACGGGCTTGAATCATTCACCTCTTGACTACTTTGTGATCTTACAGGTTATAACGAGACCTTAAATGTGTGTAAAAAATTTTCACTCTGAAATTATACACGTTTGGTATAATAAAACCTTGTTAGCTTGATATTTTAAGGAATTAAAATCTGGCTGTTTTACTGGAGAGATAAGAGTTCGTCTCCAGCTGCTTTTTGATAGATTTTGATGAGAGTGAAGCAGAAGCCATATGCCTGGAGGGGGGAGTGTGCTTTGTCACCAAAGAGAAGAGGGTTTTGCAAGTCCACATGTTACCTGGGTTTCACATTCTTCGCTGGAGGCCTTTGCTTTCCTTATCTGAAATTCTAGAGAGATACTGGTGGCCTAAGTCAAGTTGCATTCTGCGTACCCAGTGTCAAGCTAATGAGGTTCTGTTATGGAAGTTTCCCCCGCCCCTCCCCCTCCTTTTTAATCTGAAGGAAAACATATTCAGGGCTAAAACACTAAAGACAAAATTTTGGCTTAAACCGGTATTCAGTCTGGTGCCAAACTTCCGATAGAATTCAGATCTACAGAATTACCCAGAGGCTGTCCTAATAGAGTAATCATTCACTTTGCTCTATTCAACTGTCTTAAACTTTCTTGTTTCAAACAGCTACGTTACTTGATTAAAACAATGTTAAAATTATATTTTGTCTCTGCTTTAATGTTAAAATTAGCCTAAATTTTCGTACAATTTTGGAGTGTTGAAATCTGCCATTTTTGTAGCTGCTGCTTTGAATTTGTGTTGGACGTTTCCTCCAGTTGCCATCCCTGCTCACAGAACAGATGTTGCTAATTACCTTGGGTCAGTGGTTTTCCTTAAGTCTCGTGCTCCTCTTCTGTAACTTGAGTTGATTACAAACTGGAAACATCTGCCTTAATCTGATTTCATGAACTATTTACGGGTGCTTACTAGGGAATTCAGACATCAAGTATATACAGGCAGACCGCAGAGACTGCAGGGCCAGTTCCAGACCACTGCAGTAAAGTGAGTCGTAATCTTTGCTGGTGAATGATCTTAACCTTTAATTTATGAAAAGTTCATCTGAAGCACAAGAAAAACATGGTATGCCTGTGACTGTATAACTGGATATAGCATATATCTTTAATTGAGAAAGGGAAATAGAGAAGGGTGCTAAGCAAGTCTTTTCTGAAGTAGATGAACTTACAAGGTACTAGTTTGGGTCCTAAAGGTTTGAGGGGGGAAGGGTATCTCCTAATCCAGTGCTCAGTGCTTCCCACCTTGGGGTATGTGCAAATCACCCCCACCCCCACTGTTTGCTCCAGAGCACCAAGCACTGACTCAAAGCCTTTGACCTGGAGATAAGGTCAAAATGAAAGTTGGCCTTTGGAAGAGAGTGGAAAATCCAAAAGATACTGTGATAAATAAGCCTTCTGCATTTTCTATCTGGGAGTTTGAGCCTCATGGTCCTGAGGCATAGGTAGGGTTGTCCCAAAGTTGCTCACCTAGTCTGGTTCCTGTGCCCAGACACTATGTCTCCTGTATTGCTGAGGTAAGGTGTTTAAAACCAAAGCAAGATTTCTGTTGAAATCTACTTAGAACAAAGTAACCAGCAATGAGATTTCTATAACCAACCTGCAACCAATCTTTATCTAGTGAACTCTTCCTAATTGCTATAACTCTACCCATAATACTTGAGTATAATTCAAAAAAGGAAAGTTGGCTGTCTCTGCATTGTCGTTTTGATGATTATTCAAACTGGCCTATTAGACCACTCCAAATCTTCAGTGTGCGCCGTGCCAGGAACAGTGCTGCACTTTGTGTCGGTCCTCTCCAACGATATATCATGTGGTATGTGTTGTCTTCCCTGAGGGGACAGCAGCATCTCTGTCCCCAGTACTCTGTAGACCTTGAGTCCTAAGAATGACCCTGAGTGGAGTGACATGGACAGATGACTTGCTGGAGGCCTATGGCTGGCTTGTAGTCCCCAGGGTCTGATCACATGAGCCTTTGTTTAGAGTAGGTTGGGAGTTTGGGCTTCATGTTCACCTGCAGTAGGACTCTATTCCAGCCTAACTCCTTGTCTCACAAAGGTCTCAACTCTGGTTCTTGGCAGCCAGAAAGTTGAATCATTCCAATGTGCTACGTACGATGTGGGAATAATAGCTACAGAGACGTTCCCCAGGACATAGTGTTGGGATCTTAAAGCAGGCGGTAGGGTCTGAGTTGGCCCAGGGCCTGCCATCTGGTTTTCCATTCAGTGAGATCTATTCACTTGGGCTTTAGAATCACAACTGGATTCTGGCCAGGGCCTGCCTATAATACTGGAAGGTTTATCTTTCCATGTCTGCCTAATGGAGATGGTAACCCTGTGTGCAGCATTTATAAGCCTGATGGATGCCTAATGCTGCAGGCAGAGGTAATGCCTGCTGGGGCAGCTTGGAAGGAGGGGTGGTAGTGTAGGGGTCACAGACTGAGGAGAGCAGTGGGTAGCTTAAAGGAAAGAACTGTATCCAGCCTTGCCTGTTTCCTATGCAACATACCGAGTTAGCTGAGAAGCTCGCATCAGCACCACCATGGGGCATCACCGAGCTGGTGCTGGAGACATTCAGTCCCTAGCCCAAGGTGCAAGGCCAGTGGGTAAGGTAAGGCTGGCTTGAGTCTGGTCCCAGCATTCCTAATGCACAGGGAAGGAATGCTTCCAAAGCATCCCTAGTTTCTGGTAAAACTAAAAAGAAATTGTGGAAATTAAAACTTACTAAACAATTAGATGAATAAAAATACCAAAATTACAAGAGCAGTGCTAAGAAGGAAATTTATAGCTATACATGCTTACATTAATAAGATCTCAAATGAAGAAGCAAACTTTACAACTTAAGGAACTAGAAAAAGAACAAACCTGAAACTAACAAAAGGAAGGGAATAAGGACTAAAGCAGAGATAAGAGAAAGAATAGGAAAATAATGAAAATGAAACCAGAAGTTGGTTCTCTGAAAAGAACAACAAAATGACAAATCATGCACTGAGTGGACTAAGGGGAAAAAGACTCAAATTACTAAAATGAGAAACAAAAATGGGGTCATTAATACTGATTCTTAAGAAATAAAAAGGATTATAAGCACTATGCACAACTGTATACCAACAAAGTGGCTAACCTAGATACAATGGATCAACTCCTGGAAACAAAACCAGTGAGGACTAAATCACCAAGGAATACAAAATCAACAGCTAGTAAGGAGATCGAATCAGAGATCAAAAATCTCCAGACAATAAAAGCCCAGGACCTGATGGCTTCACTGGTGAGTTCTATCAAATATTTAAAGAACTAACACGATCCTTAAAGTACCCAAAAATTGGAGAGGAGGAAACATTTCCTAAACTCAGTTTGAGGCCAGCATAACCCTGATACTAAAGCCAGAAAAACACTGCAAGAAAACCACAGACCAATATCCCTTATGAACATTGATGCTCAAGTCCTCAATGAAATGCCAGCAAACCGATTCAGAAGCATATTAAAAGGATTATGCATCATGACACATTTATTGCTGGAATAAAGTGATGGCTCAACATACAAAGATTTGGTCAGTGTAATACCAAATTAAAAGGATAAAGGGGAAAATTCCATAATACATTTTGATTAATGAAGAAAAAGCTTTTGACAAAATTCAACACTTCAGTGATAAGAACATGCAACAACCAAGAGTAGAAGGAAAGTACCTCGAGCATAATAAAAACCGTATATGAAAAACGCACAGGGAATATCATACTTAAGTAGTGAAAGACTGAAAGGTTTTCTTCTAAGATCATAAGACGATCCCTGCTTTCACTACTGTTCATCAGAGTACTGAAAGCTCTAGCCAGAGCAACTAGGCAAGAAAAAGAAAAGCAACTAAATTAGAATAAAACTGCATATGATCTGCTCTTCTATGTAGAAAGTTCTAACGATTCCATAAACTGGGAGAGGTAATGAATTCAGCAAAGTAGCAGGATACAAACTCAACACAATCAGTTGCGTTTCTGTACATGTTTTGTCCTGGTCTCCGCCTATTGATAACCAGTGTTGTGGCTGGACCAGTGTTATGGTTCTTGTGATTGCAAGATGCCCTTCATCAATAACTCAGGAAACTGAAAAGATACAGGTTTATTACAAACAAGTGGTGGAAATTATGCAGCACACTTGGGGCCACACAGTGAGGTCACAGGTAGAGTGTATGGTCCAGGAGTTAAGCTTTTATTGGGGTCGAGGGTGGAGTCTAGTTTCTTGAGCTTACTCTATTGGTGAATTTAAAACATAAAGGTCAGGGGCTGGCCGGGTGCCTCAGGTGGTTGGAGCTCCATGCTCCTAACGCCGAGGGCTGCCGGTTCCATTCCCACATGGGCCAGTGGGCTCTCAACCACAAGGTTGCTCGACTCCCGCAAGAGATGGTGGGCTGTGCCTCCTGCAACTAACAGCAGCAACTGGACCTGGAGCTGAACGGTGTCCTCCACAACTAAGATTGAAAGAACAACTTGACTTGGAAGAAGTTCTGGAAGTACACACTATTCCCCAATAAAGTCCTGTTCCTCTTCCCCAATAAAATCTTAAAAGAACAAAAAAACAAAAACCATAAAGGCCAGCGTTTAAAATATGGGAAGAGAAGGGGGGGAAAAAAGTACTTCAAATGGTCAGTTACTGAAATCAACTGAGATCTCAAACAAAAGAGCCTCAGTGGGGGGGGCAGCCTGGCTTTCTACCTAGTTAGTGACTGGCAAGGTGTTTATTCAAGATACCTGTCTTTGAAGTGGTTGCCTCTAAAATGGGTGCATTAGCAATCAAAGCTTAAGTCAAGCATGTGCATTACCCTGTTTCCTCGAAAATAAGACCTCGCTGGACAATCAGCTGTAATGAATCTTTTGGAGCAAAAATTAATATAAGACCCGGTCTTACGTTAATTTTTGCTCCAAAACACACATTAGAGCTGATTGTCCGGCTAGGTCTTATTTTCAGGGAAACGGTATTTTTTAAAAAACCAAATTTCAGGGCTTACACTATAATTAAACAATCTGAAAAGGAAATAATTCCATTTACAATAGCATCAAAAAGAATAAAGTACTTAGGGATTAACTTGACCAAGGAGGTAAAAGATTTGTATATTGAAAACTACAAAATACTGCTGAAAGAAAGAAGACGTGAATAAATGAAACTATATCCCATGTTCATGGGTTGGAAGACTTAGTATTAAGATGTCAATATACTACCCATAACAAATAATGTTATTTAGGATTACATCCTAAAGTTATAAAAAACTAATTAAAATTGATTCCATCTTCACTTCAAGAGCATACCCGGCTCCTACCCAGCTGTGTTACCACCAGTTATTGCTGTCAGAAATTATATCTTTATGCTTGTTTGTCCAGAAACAGGCTAATAATTGTTTTTATTCATTAGATTCTTAAATCATATAGAAAATAAAAAGTGGAGTTACAAACCAAATTCCAACAATGCTAGCTTTCATAATTGCCTGTATATTTACCTTTACTAGAGATGTTTATTTTTTTGTACAGTTTCAAGTTACTCTCGTGTCCTTTCAGCCTGAAGGAGTCCCTTATAGCATTTCATGTAGGGCTGGTCTAGTGGTAGTGAATGAACTCTCTCAGCTTTTGTTTATCTAGGAATGTCTTCATTTCTCCCTCATTTTTGAAGAACCGTTTTCCCCTGATGTAGAATTCTTGATTGATAGTTTTTTCTTTTTTATTTCAGCACTTTGAATATTTCAACCCACTACCTTATGGCCTTCAAGGTTTTTGAGGAGAAATTTTCTGATAATCTTATTGGGGACCCAAAAAAAAAAAATCCCTGTATGTGATGAGTCATTTCCCTCTTGCTGTTTTCCAGATTGTCTTTGTGTTTTGAAATTTTGATTAAAATATGTCTTAGTGCGAGTGTTCCTGAGTATTTCCATTCATGGCTGTCATCAAAGTTGAGAAGTTTTCAGCCATTATTTTGTCAGTCTCTCTGCCTCTTTGTCTCTTCCTTCTGGGACTCCTACAATGCATATGCTGGTCCCTTAGGCTCTGTTGACTTCACTCTTTTTCTTTCTGTTCCTCAGATTTAATAATTTCTATTGTTCTGACTTCAAGTTTGCTGATTTTTCTGCCTGCTCAAATTTGCTTTTGAGTTCCTTGAGTAAATTCTTCATTTCAGTTATTGTACTGTTCAGATCCAGAGTTTCTTTTTGGTTCCTTTTTATACTTGATTGATATTTCCATTTTGTTCAAATATTATTTCTTGACTCTGTCCATGTCTTTCTTTAGCTTTTTGAATGTTTTTAAGACAGTTGTTTTAAAAGTCTTTTTTAGTACATGTGCTCTTCCTGAGATAGTTTTTGTCAATTAATATTTTCCTTTGAATGGGCCAGACTTTCTTGTATCTTTATATGCCTTGTGATTTATTTTGTTGCTGAAAACCGGACGTACGAGTTTTCTATGTGGTAACTCTGGAAATCAGATTCTCTCCCATTGCCAGGGTATTCTATTTAAATTTTTGGTTCTGGAAGATGCTTCAGCCGGTGGCGGTGTACAATAATGACTGCTTGCCTTTGTGTCTGCACATCTGTGATCAGAAGCAGCAATCAGCGATCAGTACACAGATCCCTGATATTTGGAGAAGGAGGCACTATTGCCCACTCTGGCTCCCACAAACCACTGTAGGAACCATGTCCTGCTATAAGGCTGAGAGGACTGGGGAATGCGTAGCAGCTACCATGCTAAGAGAGAAAATGACTGGAATTAACCAGGGTTTGCCATCCAAGCCCTGCCCTGGAAGCAAAGCCTTCCAGTAAGGTCCAGAGTTCCAAAATAGTTACAGCAAACAGATTCTGCCAGTGCAACTGTTGTCTAGGCGGGGAGAAGGATTCCTGGTGCTTCCTACTCCATTGTCTTCCCTGACGTCGCTGCTATCCAAAGAACTCTTACAACTCAGTAACAGACAACCCAATTAAAAATGGGCAAAGGATCTGCATAGACATTTCTCCAAAGAAAATATACAAGTGGCTAACAAGCACATGAAAAGATGCTCGAGAGGACTGTTAGCGAAAATTCAAATCAAAACACCACAACGAGATACAACTTCCACTAGGATGGTGTGCTAGACTGACAAATGGCACCCCACAAGCTGGCTGCTTCAGATCTCGAACCTGATAATGTTACCTTACATGGCAAGAGATGTGATGAAGTTACAGACTCGAGAGGAGGAGCTTATCTTGCATTATCTGGACCCTAAAGGCAATCGTGTGTTCTCGTAAGAAAGAGGCAGAGAAAGTTTTGAGAGACACACAACACGCACAGGAAGGACATGTAAAGACAGAGGTAGAGATTGGATTAATGCAACCACAAGCCTAAGAATGCCGGCAGCCACCAGAAGCCAGAAGAGACTAGGAACAGACTCACCACTAGAACCTTCTGACGAAGCACAGCCGGCTGGCACCTTGATTTCAGACTTCCGGTCTTTAATTTCTGTTGCCTTAAGCCACCAAATGTATGGTGATGTGTTTTGGCAGCCTTAGGATACTAATATGGATGGCTGTAAAAAAACGTAACAAATATTGGTGAGGATGTGGTGATATTGTAACCCTCATGCACATACACTGCTGGTGGGAATGTAAATGGTGTAGCAACTTGGGAGAAGTCTCAACTCGCAGTTCCTCAAAAGATGAAATACAGTGTAGAGTTACTATAAGATCAAGCGATTCCACTCCCTAGGAATATACTCGAGAGAAATGAAGACAGGCGTCCATAATGCTGCAGCAGTGTTATTCATAATAGTCAAAAAGTGGAAGCAACCTAAACGTCCATCAACTGTCGAACGGATCAGTAAAATGTGGTGCATAGAACGGATTATCATTTTGCATTGTGGTGTTTGCTATTTCTTAGTGACTTACAGGAATTCCTTATATATTCAAGATACTAATCTTTTGTCAGTTATGTGCATGAAAATACCTTCTCTAAGTTTGTAACATGTCTTTTCCCTATGTTTGTATCTTTAATGTAGTTGAAGTGGGTCTAATTTTTCCTGGTGTCTGACAAAATCCTGCATCTTTACATATGTTACTGGCCAGTTGCCAGCCTGCTTGCGAAGTACCTTTTCAAGTCTCTTGCCTATTTTTCTACTGGGCGATTTGGCTTTTTCTTAGAGATTTATAGACATTCTATCTATAGGGTATACATGAGCCTTTGTCAGTTACATGTGTTACAAATACCATCTCCGTGCTCTTTGTTGGTTTCTGTCTGTTTCCTCTTTGATATCTTTGGGTGAAAAGTTTATTTTTTTTTAAACTTTTATTTATTTTTAGGTATGTTTTTCCAGGACCCATCAGCTCCAACTCAAGTAGTTGTTTCAATCTAGTAGTGGAGGGCGCAGCTCACTGGCCCATGTGGGGGTTGAACTGGCAACCCTGGTGTTATGAGCATCGTGCTCTAACCAACTGAGCGAACCGACCATGCCCCCTTTTTTTTTTTTAACTTTTATTAGAAGTTCTTAATTTTACTGTAATCAACTTTGCCAGTCTTTAGGGTTTTTATGCCAATTTAGTAAATTTCCCTTACCCTAAATATTTTTCTTATATTTTATATTTTGTCTTTCATAGTCAGATCTACTATAAGTTTTGTGTATGGTATGAAGTATGGATCAAGTTTCTTTTTTTTTTCCTATGGGAATATCCCATCAGAACTATCTATTTAAAAGCTTCTTTCCCCACTGCTGTGCAGTGCTCCCTTGGTTGTAAATCAGGTACTTACGTGTTGGTTTGCTTCTGAGTTTTCTTTGCTATTCCACTGAGCTAGTTTTGTATTTATACACTAATGCCACACTGCCTTAATTACTAGACTTTGTAATAGGCCTTGATATTCAGTGAGGCCATTCTCCTACCCCATTACTCTGCTTTAAAAAGCTTTTGGATTTTCTTGGTCCTTTGCATTTCTATATAAATTTAGAATCAGCTAGTAAGTAGCACACACGGGTACACACACACACACACACACACCCCTTCTGGCATGTTTTCTGAGACTATTGACTGTAGAGATCAATTTTCTAGAATCAATATATTTGTAATAATGACTTCTGATATATAAACATAGCATTATTCTACCTTTTACTTAGATATTCTCTAATTTCTCTTAATTCTCATTGGTTGTCTATGCAGATACCGTGAATATCTTTTATATAAATAGTCTCTTTTACAAAAATTCATTCTCTAGCTCTTTGTGTCTACTTTATAGAAATTACAATTTCTTATATCCAGCAGCCTTACTAAAGTCATTAATTCTGATAATTTATCCATATGTTATTTTGGATTTTCAATGTACACACTTTGTAATGTGCAAATAATGGCAGTTTTATTTCCAATCCCTTTATCTCTTATTTCTCTTTTCTATCTGCACTGACTAGGAGCTCCAGTACAATCTTGAGTGAAAGCAGCAAAAGTGGGCTCCCTTGTGTTTTCCTGATGGCAGAGGGAAAGCTGGAAGTTCTTTTAATACATTAGGGATGATGATATTTGCTGCAGGATTTTGTAGGTGGTCTTAGATCAAGGAAGTTCCAGTCTATTCCTGCTTTGCTAGAAATATGTAATCAGTTGTTTTTCTGCATGTATTGTGTTTATATGATTTTTTTCTCCTTTATTCTGCTATTTTGGTGAATTACATTGATTAATTTTTGAATGTTAAACCAAACTTGCATTCCTAGAATAAACCCAATTTGGTTGTAATGTATTATCTTTTCAGTAATCACTGAATTCAGTTACTAATGTTTTATTTAGAATTATGTTTATCTGTGTTCCTGAACAATAATATTGCCATGTAATTTTCTTTGCCATGTAATGTCCTCATCAGATTTAGGAAAAAGGCCACAGTGTCTAGCTAAAATAGACTTGTGAGTGTCTCCCCCTTTTCTTTTCTCCAGAAGAGTTTGTGTGAGATTAGTGTTCTTTCTTTTCAGATGTTTGGTAGAACAGCTGGTGAAGTCATTGAGCCTAGAGTTTTCTTTGTGGGAAAGTTTTGAATTGCAGGTTCAATTTCTTTGTTGGTTATGGGAATATTAAGAGTGTCTATTTATTCTCATGCCAATTTGGTAAGGTGTGTTTTCCTGGAAATTTGTCCATATCATCTGAATTTTTAGATGTATTGTTATAAAGTTGTTCATAGTAACCTCTTACTGCCGTATTTATTTCTAAAAGATCTCAAGTAATGTCTTTGTTTACTCTTGACATTGTTATCTGTGTGACTCTCACCTGGATCAATCTCACCAGAGCTGAGACTTGTAGCTTTGTTGACTCTCTTTGTTTCATTACTTTCTCCTCTTTGTTGTTTCCTTTCGTCTGCTTTCTTTCTCTGCTCCTTTTCAAGCTTTTTGAAGTGCTTGCTTAGGTCATGGATTTTCAGCCTGCCTTCTTGTCTGCAAGAATTTCTATAAAATTGAAATGTGTTCATTGACAATTTGGTAGAACGCACTTCTAAAACTGTTTCAACTTCTTTAATAGTTATGGAGCTATTAATTTTCTATTTCTTCTTGGGTAGTTATGATGTTACAGTTTTCTAGGAATTAATTGGTTTTGATCAAGCTTTCAAAATTATTGACACAAATTTGTTGATAGTGTTCCCTTATCTTTTACATCTCTGCAACTGTAACCGTATCTTCCTTTATATTTTCTAGTGCTTTACTCCTGCGTTCTCTCCTTTATTCTTAGTCAGACTAGAGTGTTACCTTTTTAACTAGTTTTTCCACATAACTGTTTCTTGGCTTTGTTGATCTCATTTTATCTTTGTTCTCTATTTCATTTAATTTCTGCTTTCATTTTGTCCTTTTTACTGTCTTTGGGTATGCTATATTCTTTTTTTAACTACATAATATTAATACATAGCTCATTAATTTTTAGACCTTTTTTTCCGTAAACATACAAGATTATAATTTTGTCTCTAAATAGCACTTTCATTGTATCCCACAAATTTTGATGTGTGAAGTTTTCATTATCATTCAAGTCTATGTTTTTCTTCTCGATTTCTTTGACCTATAAATTCTCTGTGAATATGAGTTGTGTGTAGGCTTCTGTTTTTAGGGAAGTTTTGGGGTTTTGTTGTTGTCGTTCCTGTTTGTTTGCCTGCCTTAGATCTACATTTGAGAGTTTGTTTTACCAGTCTCTTTTGGGCTTCGCTGGCTGCAGAAATCAGTTTCTGCTTATTAACATTCAAGCACATCAATTATTCATTGGGGCTTAGACACATTACACACTCCGAGTCATCCATGCTACTCTTTGTGAAAGGACGCTTTGAGCCCAGCAGCCCCACGGGGAGGGCGTGTAGGTGGGACTCAGGGCTGAGTCAGAAGGCCAGCCCTGGACAGCTCATGTCTGAGGTCGCTCTGCCGGAACAGTCCTGCTCTAACAACTTGGTGGGATTCATCAGGATGAGAGGCTAGACCTCTAAGGGTTTTGCTCTTTCAATTCTGCTCTTGTCTTTGACCTGGAATATGCTGGCAGCAAATATTTTCCAAATGCAGTCATGATAACCACTTTCCCAGCTGAGGAATATGATGAACCATCGAAAACATTGTGATCAGCAGATGGGGAAACAGAAATGCAGGGTGGGAGGGAGGGTCTTAGGCAAAGCCACTTGCCAGCCAGGCGCAAGGGCTGCGTGTCAGGTTCCCACACGCGATCCATAATGAGGGACAGAAAGGTGGTGGGTTGGCTATGATTATGTCCTAGTGCACTGACTTCAAGATAAAATTAATTCTATTACCAGCAAGTGAAGAATTACCCTCCTTTCTTGCAAAACCCCCCAAATAGCCAATAGATTGCCTGCATATTTTAGCCACACTTCTTTGGCCATCTTGTCACTTCAAGTTGGTGACCATGGGTGAGTGAGTTAGTCCCACTAAGCCTGAGTGTAGTAGGCTGAATAATGGCCCTTAAGGTGTCAGGTCCCGATCCCTGTGACTGACAGTGACTTGACACAGTGAAGACCTTGCAGATGTGATTACGTTAAGGGTCTTGAGATGGGAGAGGGGTTATCCTGGGTTATCCTGGGCACGAATGCCATCACAAGTGTCCTTATAAAGGAAAGGCAGAGGGGATTAGACACAGAAGAGGGGCTGGCGCTGTGACTAGAGATCCAAGCGATCCCTCCACAAAGCAAGGAGCTCGGGCAGCCCCAGGAGCTCCAAGAGGCCAGAAGCAGATTCTCCTGAAGCCCTGGAGGGAGGGTGGCCCTGCCGACACCTCGAATTCAGTCTTCCGGCTTCCAGACTGTGCGCATAGAGTTAGGTTATTTTAAGCCACACAGTCTGATCATGTGGCCATAGGAAACTGCTATGCCGAGACCAGGGAGAAGGCTGACGGGCACCCTGGAGATGCTGCACACGGGGTCCCCACAGGAACCCACAGCCCCTGCTCTGTTGATGTGGACTGCTGGGGTTTCCTCTGTCCACACCCTGGTGCC
This sequence comes from Rhinolophus sinicus, assembly GCF_036562045.2. Lineage (NCBI taxonomy): Eukaryota > Metazoa > Chordata > Mammalia > Chiroptera > Rhinolophidae > Rhinolophus > Rhinolophus sinicus. The sequence continues at coordinate 2,123,187 of NC_133753.1, read as the reverse complement.
TCAACCAGAAGGAGCCTTGAAGCAGCCCAGTCTGGCAAGTCCCAGGAGGCCTTGGAGGTCCTGCAAGCTCCTGCATCTTCAGAGGTGGAAACGATGCTGGTGCCTCTTCACACCTCTGTCCCGGCAAGTCCTCAGCCTCAGCTTCCTCTTGGTCAGCTGAGGGCTTAGCCACATGAACAAACTCGGAGGCTCCTTCCAGCTCTGACGGATAAATCAATCACTCGTCAGTCACCAGCTCACTGCCCAAATTCAGGGTGCCAGTTCTTAAATCTGTTCAAGCCTGCTGCTGCCCAGGGCCAGCTGGTGCTGGGGATGTGACATGCATGGGACAGGAGATCTACCTCGCAGGTGAGCTCAGACACTCTCCAGACCCCACACATATACTCCAGGGCACAGAAGATGGAGTCGGGGGCCTGCAGCCAAAGTCTGGTGCAAGCATTGACCAGCTGGGGGAGCTCAGCAAACCTCTAAACCTTTAGTATGATCAGTTTCCTCATCTGTGAAATGGGAACTCTTTCAAGAGAGGCCAGGAAGATAAGAGGGAAGCAGGCAGGCCATTGGGCCTTCTCAGATACCACAAGTGGTTGAGGGAGGATGGGGCCAGGAATGCCTGCAGGAGGGGAAAACCTGGGAGCTGTTGGGGCCTCAGGTGGGGATGTCAGGGACGGACAAGTCTGACCTCAGCAGAGGATGGAAGAGAAGGGAACCAAAGATGGGGGTGGGGGACAAACAAGGGTCCCCTTGTTTTAGAATATGAGAAAAGCAGCTGTTTGTGGCTGCATGGAAGCATCTGTAAGGAGGGAGAGGGTGCCGATTAAGGAGAGGCTAAGGATCCAGAGAGGGTCCAGGGTCCATTTGGGGAGGTGGCGGGAAGGACTTAGGCCCAGACTCTGCACCGGGGCACTTGCTTTGGGATATGCAGGGAAGTCCATTGGGCGCGGGGTGTTTGTGGGACCTCGGGGAGGCAGGGTCTCTCAGGCATGGGGCACTGGACCGGGTGTGCCGTGTGGGCTCTGAGTGGGCTGTTGCTGTTGCTTTGACTGTCAGTGTTCTCTGCAGCCTACTTGGCCCACCCCAGTGTGTGCCCCTCTCCCACCTCCCCAAGGACATCCAGCCCACAGCAGGGAGGAGATGTGCCAAGACCAGGGGGCACCCCCTTCCTCCACCAGGGGCTCACCAGAGGCAGGGTTGGGGGAATCTTATCCTTACATTAAGCTTGATCTGGCAGCTTTAAACTGGGCAGGACTCTCAATAATTGTAAATGTCCCGAAAGTTAGAAATCGACTGACAGGAACACACTTGAAAACAGCCGAGAAAAATAGGTTTATAGTCACCTCCTACTGAGTTCATATTCCTCAATCAACGCAGTTAGAATAATAGCACTACAAGTGCTGTTACTTTCTTTCCCCCACCCAATTTCCATTACATGGAAATTATGGCTCAAAGTAGGTCCCAAGTAAGGCATTTGAGTCTGACAGGCGTCTCAGATACAACATTCCCAAAACTGAACCCAATTTTTAATTTCTGTTGCCACCCCCCAGCCCCATCTCTTCCATCTTGGCAAATGGTACTAGGAGTTGGCCTTAGTTTCCCCCTCCTTCCCAAGAATCCAGTCCATCAGCAAGTCCTGCCGTTCTGATGGACTCAACCCTCCCCAGTCCGACCCAGCATGCGTCCCCAGTTCCGGCTCCTCCTCTCTTGGGGACACAACAGCTTCCTCACTGGGCTTGAAGCTCCCCTCTCGGCCCCTCCACACCTAGCCAGAGGGCCCTTTGATTTTACTTTTGACCATGTTTTTTTACTATTTTACTTTTCAATAAAAAGTTGAGGAGACCTGCTTTGCCCCTCCTAGATACATACCTAAAAGAATTGGAACCAGGTACTCACACAGGCCGGCACATGCACACGCGGGCCACTGCAGCACTGCTCCCAGTAGGCAAAAGGTGGAGACAGCGAAGATGTCCGCGGATGGATGGAAAAACAGCGTGGTCTAGTCATACGATGGACTGTCATTGAGCCATGAAAAGCAGTGACGTGTTGACACATGCTACAATGTGATGAACCTTGAAAACATGCTAAATGCTAAGTGAGAGGCAAGACACAAGGGCAAATATTGTCTGGTTCCATTTGTATGAAATAGAATGAATGGTAAAGATGGCTGGAACACAGAGTGGTGGCTGCCAGGGGCTGGGGGGAGGAGGGAATGGGGAGACACTGCTTATGGCTGGCGGGGGAGGGGTTCCTTTGGGGCGAGGGGAATGTTTTGGAGCTAGGTAGAAGAGGTGTCTACACGACCTTGTGAGTGTACTAAATGTCCCTGAATTGTTCACTTTAAATGTCAATTCTATGTTATGGTATGTGACTTTAACCTCAATGCATTATTTTTTAAAATTGAGTAGATACAAAACAACATCTCAAGTGTCCATCAGGAATGGTGATACCCAGACCGCTCCTGGACCTGCCTGTTTCCTTCCTCTTTTTCTCACAGATAACCACTGAACAAATGCCACCCTACTTTCTGTGTTTATTGTCCCATTGTGTTTTCTTCCATTTTTTTTATTGCATATGTTTGCATCCTGAAACATGTTGTCGGTTTTGCATGTTTTCGTTTCTGCGCTTTGCGTAAATGAAGTCATGTGTTAGTTTATGAACTGTTTTTCTCCCAAGATGCCGTTCCTGCAGTTCCTTCACGTTGTGGTGTGTAGCTGCAGCGAAGCTCTTCTCTCTGCCGGATACTGTTTCTTTCGTGAATGTGCTGTATTCTTACTCATACAGCTCAGGGGCAGAGGTTGTTTCCAGGGTTTTCTATAACAAATGGCAATGCAGTGGCTTTCCTGTGCGTGTCCCCTGCACACATGGTCTGAAGCTTCTTCAGGGCAATGTCGCCGATGGGATGGCTGGGTTGTGGGAGATGCACAACCCCAACTGTACTCGCTAATGCCAGGTTGCTTCCTGAGATGGCAACTGTTCATTTTTGCCAAAGAACCAGTTTTTGGCTTTGTTGGTCCTCTGTGTGGTGTCTGTGTTGTGTTTCATCATTTTCTTGCCTTGATGCTCCATGTCCACGCCCACCAGTGGTGTCTAAGCGTTCCCTTGGCTCCACATCCTCAGCAATGCTCACTGGTGCCCGACTTCTTCATTTTCCCAGTCTGGTGACAGTTACATGCTACCTCACTACGGTCTTGGTTTGAATTTGCATTAACAAAGAGTGTCAGCATTTGTTCAATTGATCAGCCACTGTGAAGTCCCTGTTCTTACGTCTTGCCCATAGTTCTATCAGGTCATTTAATTTATTAAATTGTAGACATTCTTTAACGCAGTATGGATATGAATCCTTTATTGGATACATCTCCTGTCAGTGTAGGGTTTGTATTTTCACCCTCTTGGTGGTGCTTTTGAAAAACAGAAATTGTTAAAGGCTGGAGGGAGCGTTTTAAAAACTGTATCTCTTTACTCCTTTTAAATTTTGCACCATGTGCATCTATTACCAAAAGAAAAAAAATGAATAAAATTTGAATGAAAACAAAAGAGCTTAGTCTCTATCGCTCTATCCTGATTTTTTTTTTAAGTTTTTTTTTTTAATTAATTAATTATTTATTTATTTATTTTAATTCAAGTTGTCCTTTCAATCTTAGTTGTGGAGGGTGCTGTTCAGCTTCAAGTTGTTGTCCTTTCAGTCTTAGTTGTAGAGGGCGCAGCTCAGCTCCACGTCCACTGCCGTTGCTAGTTGCAGGGGGGAAAGGCCACCATCCCTTGTGGGAGTCGAACCGGCAACCTTGTGGTTCAGAGGACACGCTCCAACCAACTGAGCCATCCGGGAGCTCAGCGGTAGCTCAGTTCAAGGTGCCGTGTTCAATTTTAGTTGCAGGGGGCGCTGCCCACCATCCCTTGAGGTAGTCGAGGAATTGAACTGGCAACCTTGTGGTTGAGAGCCCGCGCTCCAACCAACAACTGAGCCATCCGGGTGGCAGCTCAGCTCAAGGTGCCGTGTTCAATTTTAGTTGCAGGGGCAGAGCCCACCATCCCTTGCGGGACTCGAGGAATTGAACCGGCAACCTTGTGGTTGAGAGCCCACTGGCCCATGTGGGAATCGAACCGGCAGCCTTCGGAGTTAGGAGCATGGAGCTCTAACCGCCTGAGCCACCGGGCCAGCCCTCTATCCTGATTTTTTATTACAATTATCACATCTTGAAATTTTATTATTCATGAATTCTTTTATGTAGGTCCTTTAACACTTGAGTGAGAACTTTCTGTTCACAGCTCTATTCCCAGGGCTTAAAACACTGCTTCTCGCAAAGTAGGTGCTCAATAACATTGTGGAAGGAAGGAAGACAGAGGGAAGCAGAGAGAGCTGCCACTGAAGGCTAAGGTGGCTTTTGTTTGCGTCTGTATACAGATGGACCTAGATCTGGATCTATAATCTCTAGCAGATCAGAGAATAGAACATTTTCATAGCCTGGGGCCATTAAGTGCAGGGGCAAATGGTGCTTTCTATCTCCATATCCCCCAAGGCCATCCTAAGGTTGTAGTGCATCATGGGAACTGATAAAAGGGTAACTATGAATGCTTGATAAAAGCTGAATTTTTCAGAATAGTGTGTTTAGGAAGGCTGGGAAGTATGTAATCCATCTCAGAAGCAGTCCATTCACAATTATCCTGAAAGGATGCAATACTGTGGAAAACAGAAGGGGAAAATCACTGACAGATCTATGCTGAGTTTCTAATGGGGCCCTTCGCTGAGCGAAGCTCCAGAGGCTGGAAGGCCCTCTGCTTAGCCAGAATGAAAGTGACCACTAGACACTTGGAGGGCAGAGCACAGCGTTGGAGTCTGATCCTGGCCCTCCTCTTGCTTGTGGCAACATTGGACAAATTACAGGCCGCTCTCTGAGCCTCAGCCTCCTGCTCTAACATGCTGCGGACATCTCCCTCACAGGGCTGTTGGAGGTTAAGTGGTCTTATCCCAGGTGTTTACTGCAGTGCCAGGTACACAGCTGGAGCTCAATAAATGTACTGTGATCTCAGGCAGTAAAATCAAGGATGCTGGGAGTGGGGGAGAGCTCACAGGGGGCTACTCTGGGAAGGATCCATGAAGAAGTGAGATGACAGGGCTGTATAACGATACAGAGGATTCAGGTAGACTGGGAAGCCGTTGCAGGCACAAGAATGACGGGAACAAAGTCTTAGACATGAGAATTTCAAAGCTGCCTGCCGGCCCTCACAGATGGCTACAATGGCCTCACTGGAGTGAAGAGGGGACCAGAGTAGTGAACTAAAAGAATAGTAGCATGCCTGCTGTGACCCGACATGTTGGGGAACAGCCTCAGGAGGACTGGATCTGGAATCGATTTCATATTTCCCAGAGCCTCCAAGCATCTGTGGCCTACGTAGGGACACACCTGGCCCAGCCCCAACTTTTTCCCTGCCTCCAGGCCTGATGACCTCAGGTACCCACAATTATCACACTCCTTAGTTTCTGTGGCTTCATTTATTTTCATTGCTCAGCTCTCTGTTCCCTATCAATTACAGAACAACAACAACAACACACACACACACACACTGAGGAATGGCTCCTGGGTCCCAGTACTTCCCACCGTGCGCTCTGGTGGGGCAGTTGTGCTTGTGAATGTGGTGGTGTGGTGACCAAGCAGAAGCTGGCCGTTCCACCCCGTCTAAACTAGATGTGGTGCAAAGAGCAGAGGCATGGAGGTCAGATCTGACCACTCTACGTGACGGTATATGTTATGAATGCACTTTTCTTTCTTTCCTTCTCTTCCTCCTCTTTATTTTTTTTTTTGCATGTAACAGGCACACCTTGCCTCCCAAGTCAGCTCTTTATAGTTCCATGATGTCATTTGACATAGGTGTAATGGAAAGTTCGAAGTGTTTCTTTAATTCTAGTCTTTATGACAACCAAAAGCATCTTGAGTGAAGTAGTGTCAGCTTAATTTCCTACCTTTTGGCATTCACTGACTCATTATTTAATGAGCGGCTCCAGGAAGCATGTAGGTGGAAACCTCATTCCCAAGGACTCCTGCCCAAGGCTAACACCCTTTTATGGGTCCTCCGGGGTGTTCTCCCAGCTGACCTAGTTGACACTCCTGTTATCAGGAGGCAGAACCAAGGGCCCTGCTGTCCAAACCTGGCCTGGCTCCTGCCTCCCCCTCCAGGCTCTCCTTTCACCTCTTGTTCTCTTGACGTTTACCCAGACCCACTACATTTCTCATCTCTGTGCGCCTGCACAGGCCATTGTCCTGCTTGACCTACCTTTCCATCTATCCTTACCTGGCTAGCCCTGCTCATGCTTTCAAACTCAGCATAAACACCTCTCTTCAGGGAGCTTCCCTGGCCCAACCCATGTTGGGCTGAATGCCCCTGCTGGGGCTCCCACAATCTTGTGCTCACCCACATTTCAGTTCAACTGTATGACACACACATTTAACTAACGAGGGGTCAATCATTTCTGCTTGGCCAAAGAGGAAGAAAGGATTAACATTTTAAACAGGGCTGCCCTGGGCCCAGTGAACACTTGCCAGAGAGGGTCAGATGGGAGCCCCACCTGCATCTTAGTCCTCACATGTTTTTGTGTTGGGAGCATGTCCTCTCTGGGGGTGATTCTAGTGTTTAAAGACATATATGTTTCACAGAGCAGGAAGTGGCCTAGACATAGCAAGATGGTTCACATGCTGGGGAAAAATGAGAAAAAGAAAATGAAAGAAAGGAAAAGCAAGACATACCCACTACAAAGGCTTATTTGCTAGGGAACTTTTAGCGTATGGGTTCAAATCCCAGCTCTGTGGTTAACCAACTTGGGTCCTTTGGTCAAGTCACTGTAACCTGTTTAGACTTCAGATCGCAAGGTATTATCCTGAGGCTTAAATGAGGTAACAAATATAATGGACCCACAAGGTAGACTCTCAATTAACAATTCATGTTACTCCAACCCATACCCATCTCCTTCCTCAGAACCCTGCATCAATGGATTCTGTCTACTGCTGGCCAAACTCTAGGCAGGACCACGGGACACATGAAGAGAAGAGTGGACAAGGAAGTCTTCCAGGAGAGGTAGCATTTCCAATGTCACAGCCTGCAAGCGTCCACTGAGCTAAGCCCTATCCTAGGCTTCCAGTCGTCCAGGAGCTACAGGCTTGTGTAGTATAAATCCCTAGGGGCATCTAGGGTTTCTAGGGTTTTGCTTTGCTCCCACCCCCTCGTTCGCCAACCCCCTTCCTTCGGAATGGCCTTTAGCTGGGTCCAGGTCCGAGTCCATCCTGACCGCAACCTCGAGGGTAGACGCGCCTGCTGCCATCCCGACGCCGAGCCCAGTCCGGCTGCCCAGAGCTGGAAGCAGGAAGGGTGACTGAGTCTTCGACTCCCGGGTCACCGTTAATGATGCAGGAGCCCAGCACCTCCCTTCATCCCTGGCCCTATAATTGCTGCGGTGACTCCATTCGGGGCAGCGCGGTCAGGGGGCCGTGACCTCAGCTTTTGCACAAAGCAGGCGCTCAATCAACCCTGCAAATGCCAACGCATCAGTGGGGCTCAGGCCGCCGCCCAGGGCAGTTTGCCGGATCTTTTGCGGGTGCTTGCGTGCTCTGGGAGCTGGGAACCCGTCGCCCCGGGCGCCAGCCAGGAGCCGCCTTGGGCACCGCCCCCTCGGCCTCAGACGGGACCAAGTCGCCCCTAGCAACAGCAGCGGGGCCGACTTCCTTGGCCGCGCTGATTGGCCGAACTTCGGGAGGCGGCGGTGCCGTCACTTCCGGCATCCGGAGGCAGCGGAGGAAGCCGACAGGCGGCCATCTTGGGTCCGTGAGGCTCCGAGGTGCCGGGAGCAGCGGCGGCGGCGGCCAGCAGGGAGGCTGAGGCGGAAAGCGAGCCAGCGAGAGAAGAGCAGTTGGGCGCAGGCGCCGCCTCCGCAGCGCACTCCATGGTCGGCGCCCGCAAGCCGCGGCGGCCTGTCTTGCGCTCCACCTCCTGCACATCCTCCTCCGCCTTCTCGTCAGGGGCCGCCGGCGGCGCTGTGTGGAGGCCCGGGCGCTGAAATCCGCGGCGCGACGGGCGGGGGCGGAGGAGAAGACGAGGGGGTCCCGGCCCGCGGGGCGCCGTGAGGCGCGGGGACGCCGGCGGGCCGACCCTCAGCCCGCTGCCGCCGGCCCGGCCCCGCCACCGCCGCCCGCGGGACTCCTCGGCGCGGCCGCCGGGGCCGGGGGAGCATGAGCCCCGGGACCCGCCGGGGGACGGCCCGGGCCCGGCCCGGGATCTAGACGGCCGTGGGGGAGGGGAGCCGCCCTCCCGCGGCGCCGCTCCGGAACCGCCGGCCACTCGAGGACGCGGTCGCCGGCCCCTGGGCCGTGCTGTTTTGTTTCACCCTCACGTTGTGCAGAGTGAAGTGAAGTAAAATGTCCACGAGGACCCCATTGCCAACGGTGAATGAACGAGACACCGAGAATGTAAGTAACCTGGGCGTTCTGGTCGCCTTCCCCGGCCGGTCCACCCCCTGCCTCAGGGAGCACGGCGGCAGCCTTTGCAGTCGGGGTCCCGCAGCCCGGGCGCCCTGGAAACAGTGGGCCGGCCACAGGTCCCGGGAGGCGGCCGGGGCGGACCGTTTCCTGGGGCGGGCGGCCCTCCCGCCGCTCGCGTGCGGGCCGGGCAGTGCATCCGCGATTACGCCGGAGTCGTGTTTGTTAAGGAGCCTGTAGATTGCAGCCTTCCCTGCCAGTGTCTTGAGAGGCTGGGGTCGCGCCCAGTGGGGTTATCCGAGTGTGTGTGCGAGCTCGTTAGTGTTTGGTGCTCATTTAAACCAGACTCCTTTCGCATTGGCCAGGCAGCTCCTGAGAGGCTGTCGGATACAAACACGTTCGTGGTGCTGATGAAAAGGAATTGACTGGGTCACATGGGCTGGCCTGGATGCCTCGTTCTATAAAGTTGTCTGGAACTGAGTTTAGTGACAGTCACTGAAACTAAATGGCCACCGAGGAATCTTTGGGCCTCCTTCGAAGGGACTCCGAAGCTACGCAGGAGAGGAGTTCTTGGGAGAGGGGAGACTTCATTAAGGAGCTTCGTTTCCGTACGCGTCTGCTCTGAAGGGGTTGGGGAAGCATCTTTGAAAGGACGGTGTGTAGTAACGCTCGCTGCCCAGCCAGGGACCCGCGTCTGGGCTCAGCTTCCTTCCTTCCTAAAAAGAGGCCAGCTTAGACGAGCTCTCAGGTCCCTTCCAGCACTCACGTCCTCAGAGGCTCAAAAAGGTTCCTTTGGTTTTGTTCACGTAAACCTTTTTAAAAAGCCAGAAGCAGCATTTTTAGGGAATGACAACCAGTAGTAGAGATTCCATTGGAAAAATGTTGACTCTGCCCAAATGCTTTCTGAACTGTTCTCTAGCCCTGGGTTCAGAACTGTTCCAGTCTAGCTGTGTTATCTTCTGCAAAATATCTAGAAAATAACTTGTGAAGAAACTTCACTAGCTTTTCATTGTGTGATGAGGTAATTCCTGGCAAGAAAATGCCATCTCTTAGGAAAAGCTTCCTTGCTCTGCCTGTTTTCATGATTTCAGTAACGTCCTGAGACATTGTGAGCTGGTGGTATCAAATGCCTTAATTTTAATCTTAAAAATGCCATTTGTTTGCTGGATAGCTATCAGGTGATTTAATCTATTTATGTAAACCTTGGTTTGAATCGTCCCTGTGGTATATTAATGTATAGTATTTAATGCTGTTTAGCCTAGTAAGTAAATAGTACAGTGGTATATGTTCCTTTACCTGAGATGGATTAGAAAATTACATCAAGAGTGTGTAATAGAAAATTGTAGGTGTGTCAGTGACTTCATTTCCTTTTTGAACCGATTTCTGACTTGATCAACCTGTTCTTTGACGCCCTTGAATGAAGCAAGCAAAAAAGTGAGTTGATTAGCTTTGATCATTGACTTTCACTTAGAGAAGCAAAATCTTGCATTGAACCCAGAGCAGGAGCTCCATACTTCCTAAATAAACTGAAACCACAAACCATCATAGCGGATTTGTGATAACGAAGGGTTTACACTTAATGGGTCTCTACCTTATTCCTGGTGATTTTGTTCAATTATGTTGCAATCTTTTTGTGTATTAGTAATTACTAACTTTATTCTTGTTTGTTTGTTTTTTCTTACAGCTGACATTCAGTATTATATTAGTTTCAGGTGTACAATACAGTGGCCAGACATCCATATCATTTATGGAGGGATTCCCCCGACAAGTCCAGCACCCACCGAACGTCACACATAACCATTACAATATTACTGATCATATCCCCCATGCTGCACCCCACATCCTCGTGACTATTTGGTACTATATTCTTTAAAAACAATGTGGGGTATGGAGTGTGTCTTTATTCTCTTAGAATGTACTTAAAATTGAGTTTTTGACAGTGTTACAATCAGAGGTTGGTAACACATCATGGATTAATTTATCATGCCCTGTTCCATTTTTAACTCAGGTATTGGCATGTTCTGGAAGTAGTTGGATATCTTTTACAGTGCTGTGCCCTTGTGTCAATGTTACACGTCTGGCATATACCATATTATTTATCTACTGAACTGCTGCTAAGTATTAGACTTCCTGACAATTGAGTGGTGAGGGTACAAGAATGAGTGGGAGCTCTCAGTTGAGCAGCTCTTCTGTCAAAGTCAGGTTTATTGAGAGAACAGTCACTCTTTTTAAGTGTACAACTTGATGAGTTTTGACAAATGTACAGTCATGTAACCACCATCACAGTAAAGATTGAGAACATTTCCATTGCCCAAAAAGGTCCTTTGTGGCCCTTCACAGTCAATCCCCGCACCCTTTCCCCAGCCTCTGGCAACCATTGATCTGTTACTGTCCCTATAGTTTTACCTTTTCTAGAATGTTATGTAGTGGAGGCAAAGAGTATATGATCACGTGTCTGGCATGTTTCACTTAGCATTAATACTTTTGAGGTTGATTCATGTTTGTGTGTGTGTCAGTAGTTCATTCCTCTTTATTACTTCGTAGTTCGTTGTTTACATGTACCACAGTTTTAAAAAATCCATTCACCAGTTGATGGACATTTTGACTATTATGATTAGAACAGCTTGTCTTTCTAGTTTGTAAAAAGACTTTCCATTTTGCTTACCCTACGAATCTTATTTAAATTTTTTAAATATATTGGGGTAACATTGGTTAATAACATTATATGAATTTCAGGTGTACAACTTTATAATAAGACATCTGTATACCCTATTGTGTGCTCACTGCCTGAAGTCTAGTCTCCTTCTGTCACCGTATATTTGACCCCCTTTTACGCTCTTAGTCTTCCCCCAAGCCCTCCTTTCCCTCTGGTAATCACCATTCTGTTGTCTGTATCTATGAGTTTGTTTTGTTCATTTGTTGTTTTTTGTTTTGTAGCCCACGTATGAGTGAAATCATACAGTTCTTGTCCTTTTCCATCTGACTTATTTCACTTAGCATAATACTCTCAAGATCCATTGTCATGCAGGGTTTCTGGTCCCGCTCCCCACATAAGAACGCAGGATATGGTGAGGCCAAAAAGGAACACCAACGGAGCCGTAGATAGGGGAGTCATACCACTATATTCTCCCTGGCGGCTGGGTTGGAGACACAGGAAGCAGGAGCCACACAATCCGCAATCCACAATCTGCTTGCTAACCGCACTTGCTAGCCGCATCCTCCCTCCACTTCTCAGCCAACCAACCCAACTTGCTAACTGCAATCTGCGCTCCGCTTGTCTGCCAACCAACCCACCCCTAGCGTAGCCATGGCAGTTATATTAGTGGCTAATGGCTAACCAGTAACAGCTGATGGCCATTTACTACCCAAGTCAGCACCTTTCCACGTGAGGCCAAGAGCCTGGAAACTGCTCTCTGGGACTCTGTCCCGAAATCCATCTATGTTTCACAAAATTATTTAAATTTTAAATATAGGTAGTTACATATAATTGTGATAAGAATGTTGCTTATAGATCAAGAATAATAAAAGGTAGATAATTTGCTGTAAGAATATTTTCTTCTTAGTATACTCTATTTTATTTCCAAATGTGAATATACTCCTTTAGCTGGTGGGTATATAAAAGATTTTATAACTCAAAAGGAATTGTCAAACAATCTGACATAGGGAAGATGCTGGGGCTCAGACAGGTGACAAGAGCTGCTTGTGACCACTGACTATTTAGTAGCAGAACCTCTACTAGGCCCCAGTTCTCCAGCTCAGTCTCCTTCACTGTTTTGTGTATCAGGTTGTTTCCCAAAAGCTTATGTACTAATGATTCAGGCAGGGAGATGTACTGATACAGCGTATAATTAAATAGGACTTAAAAAATATTTTGTTATGGAAAATTTCAAACGAATAAGTAGAGAGAATTAATATTTGTCAGTGGTTCTCAACCAGGGACGATTTTGTCCTCCAGTGGACATTTGACAGTGTCTGGAGACGTATTTGGTTGTCATACCCATAACTGAAGAGGGTTGCTACTGACCAGAAATGCTGCTAAACATTTTACAATATACGGGATAGCACCCCTTCCTTCGAACCAACAAAGATCTCTGGACCAAAATGTCAGTAGTCTGGGTTTAGAAACCCAGGTATGTAGTTAGCCACCTGTGGACTCAACAGCTCAATGGCCAGCTTAATTGTATTTGTTCTTTCCCCAAGAAGCAAATTCAATACATCTTATCGTTTCAATCCCCAAAGCTTTTAGTAAAGCTTTTTAAAAAAGGATAATCATAATCCCTTTATCATTCTTAATATCAATTATCCACTGTTCAAATGTCCTCAGTTGACAACTTTTTAAACAGTTTGTTCAAATTAGAATCCATTTATTACAGTTGGTTAATATGTTAAATAAGATGCGTTTTAAAGTTTGATGAAAAGTTTGCATTTTAGTTTGTTCTACAGTTGTCTTGGGTAGAGCCATGGACAAATCCTGTTTGTACACTGGTAAAATTAGAAATGTATTTTTCACTTAAGTTTCAAAGCGAGAGACACTTTGTAAGCCTGGGTTATTTGCTAAAGTACCGGAGGCCCCAGGCTTTGCCAATTATTTAACAGCTCCTGTTGTGTGTGCACCATGGACTTATTAGTTAATGCAGAGAGTCATCGGAATTTCTTATCTGTGAAATACAGAAACTGATGGTGTGGTCTAGCCAGCTGTTGGGTATATGAGACTATTAATCGCCTGTTCACATATGAGTACCTACTATGTGTGTGACACTGCTATAGAGGATGTACTTAGGAACCACATTACTCTTGCTCTTTAGGACTTCCAGTCCCTGAAGAACACTGCACCCTGAGTTTGGTGGAACTAGTCTGTAAACTCTCCAACTGGATCAAACACAGAGTCACCTGGAGAGCTTGTTCAAGTGCTGAGTGCTGGACCCCACCCCCAGGCCTTGATTCTACCGTTGGTGTCTTAAGAGTTTCATTTCTCGGGGCCGGCCCGGTGGCTCAGGCGGTTAGAGCTCCATGCTCCTAACTCCGAAGGCTGCCGGTTCGATTCCCACATGGGCCAGTGGGCTCTCAACCACAAGGTTGCCGGTTCAATTCCTCGAGTCCCGCAAGGGATGGTGGGCTCTGCCCCTGCAACTAAAATTGAACACGGCACCTTGAGCTGAGCTGCCACCCGGATGGCTCAGTTGTTGGTTGGAGTGCGGGCTCTCAACCACAAGGTTGCCAGTTCAATTCCTCGACTCCCGCAGGGATGGTGGGCTGTGCCCCCTGCAACTAGCAATGGCAACTGGACCTGGAGCTGAGCTGCGCCCTCCACAACTAAGACTGAAAGAACAACAACTTGAAGCTGAACAGAACCCTCCACAGCTAAGATTGAAAGGATAACAATTTGACCATTGTTCCCCAATAAAGTCCTGTTCTCCTTCCCCAATAAAATCTTTAAAAAAAAAAAAAAAAATTAAAAAAAAATAAATATAAAGTGCTAATAAATAATTTTAAAAGGAAAAAAAAGAGTTTTCATTTCTAACAAATTCAAGGTGATGTAGATCCCAAAAGTCCAGGGACCACACTTTAAGCTGCTTTAGTATTCAGTGAAGACTTGCCAATTAAATTATATTCCTTTAGATTGTATTGTGGCTATAAAAGATAGGTTTCCAATAGATTCAATAAAATTTTCAAGTTCCACGAGTTTTTAAAATTGGTTCTTTGAATGAAAATGTGATTATGGAGAAGAAAAAGTTACCCTTTATTGATCACTTACTATACGTTAGGCAACAGTACTAAGTACTTTATATAATATTTCATTTAAAATATGTAATATGGTTTCATTCAATCTGCTAAAATTATATTCAGCCAAGTTATTTGGGCCTTAAAAAAAGTTGATCTCTGAAGAACTATTCTTTTATTGGGTCAAAGTATTCGGGAAAACATGTTGTAGACCTCAGTTGAGGGTCATTTTAATTTATTCTGTATGTAAATTAGGTGAAGGTAGAAATTTGCAATGGGTAAAATATTAGTCATTTTGATTATGTAGCACATGATTATTTACATTGCAATTGCTTACAAGAGACATACAAAGCTTAATATAAATTAATAGTACTTGTTATCTTTAATTTCAAAGAGGATGCTGGATATAGTTAAATTTTATCCCTGGAATTTGTTCCTAAGCTGGAAGAGTCAGGGAATGCAGCCCCGTCTGATAAGAACTGGGAGGACTAAAGCAGAAATTCACTTGTCTCACATCCATTTTAAACTTTCAAATTAAACCGGAAGGCGAAAACACATCTCTCCTGGGAATATCCCAACTTTAATGTTGTCTTACACAAAAATTTCAAGAATGTGCTTGGAGTTGGTCAGCAAGCAATAAGTAGGGGTTTCTGCTGCCCCATATGTACCTGCCTGTGTAGTGCTTGGGAGGGCACCAGAAGAAAGGGACCTTTTGGGGAGGGAGTCCAACTTTTTCTTCCAGCTAGAGGTCTTCAGCACTGCTCTCCAGCCACCTGAGCTGCTCAGCCATGGTTAGTCTTATATAATCTTATGTAGACTAGGTAAGTCGTTATTTCTGTGGGTTATGTGAATCTTGGCGTTCATAGTGGAACCTTTTTTTTTTTTTTATAGATTTTATTGGGGAAGGGGAACAGGACTTTATTGGGGAACAGTGTGTACTTCCAGGACTTTTTTTCAAGTCAAGTTGTTGTCCTTTCAGTCTTAGCCGTGGAGGGCGCAGCTCAGCCCCA
The DNA here is from genome assembly GCF_036562045.2 of Rhinolophus sinicus. NCBI lineage: Eukaryota > Metazoa > Chordata > Mammalia > Chiroptera > Rhinolophidae > Rhinolophus > Rhinolophus sinicus. The sequence continues at coordinate 2,108,000 of NC_133753.1, read as the reverse complement.
GGTCCAGTTGCCGATGTTAGTTGCAGGGGGCACAACCCACCACCCCTTGCAGGAGTTGAACCGGCAACTTTGTGGTTGAGAAGACGCGTCGCTCCAACCAACTGAGCCATCCGGGAGCTCAGTGGCAGCTCAGCTCAAGGTGCCGTGTTCAATCCTAGCTGCAGGGGGCGGAGCCCACCATCTCTTCCGGGACTCGAGGAGTTGAACCGACAACCTTGCGGTTGAGAGCCCACTGGCCCATGTGGGAATCGAACTGGCAGCCTTTGGAGTTAGGAGCACGGAGCTCCAACTGCCTGAGCCACTGGACCGGCCCCTCATAGTGGAATCTTGAACAAAGGGGCTATTTGTATTTCTTGCTAATAGGCAGTTGCTTTTGGGTGGAGGTTAAATATTGTGGGGTTTGTATTATAGCAATTTTACATGAAAGTCTGTATTGGTAGAATTTAATAATGAAATTTGAATAAACTGAACCCAAAGGTTTTTATTCCAGAATTTTATATCACCCCATTCTCTATGCAGTCAGGACCTTTGTGATTTCATTGACTAAATAGCTGGTTCTAGAATGAGAATCCTAGAGAGGAGTAGACCTAGAACCATTTCCTAACTCAGTCTTCTGCCCTTAGACTTCCTGTTCTTTATCCAGAATAATCATTTAAACTGGGACAAGCAGCTGTTGTTGAGGCGTTGGAGGTGTTTTGACGACTCCCAGTTCACGTACTGTCTCCACCTCTTTCCCGTCTCCTTCCCTTGCCTGGCCCCTGCCTAGCCTAGGCCTGCCTTGGCGTGCTTTTGGCATGGATTAGCTTCACTAGTGAAGTGGGCTGGTGGAGCTTATGGTTTCTTCTCTTAAAAGAAGGTTGCCATGTAGATGGTAAAGATATTCAATGATAAAGAACCTTCCACATGCCATGGGAATGTATTCTGATTTTCCCCCCCCATTTCTATTAGTACAAGTTCTTAACGTTTATTTGCTGCTTATTGTATAGTTGTTCTGCTTATTGCTGTGGAAGAAACCACTCCACAACTTAGCATTATGCTCACAGATTCAGTCAGTGGTGGCTTATCTCTCTGTTCCACTATGTCTGGGACTTCAGTTTTGGGGGATCATGAAAGGCTAGGGGTGGGGTTTGAACAGCTGGGCTGGAAGATGCACATTTCACTCAGGTAGCTGGCAGGTTGGCAGGTACCGTGAGAAGGCTGGGCTCAGCTGGGACTCCTGGCCAGAGTGGCTACGCTACGTGGGCCTCTCCAGCATGGAGGCCGCAGTGTGCTGGACTTCCAAGGTGGCTCGGTGTTTGTCAGCAAACAAGATGGAAGTTGCCTGCCTGTTAGGACCTAGCCTCTGAAATCACATAATATCGCTTCTGCTTTTTTCTCTTGGTTAAAGCAGTCACAAGCACGCAGATTCTAGCAGAAGGGACATGGACCTTACCTCATAATGGGAGGGGTGCCAAAGACTTTGGGGTCATGTGTTCAAACCACTATAATAGTAACTCTTTGGGTTTATAACCCGACCTAGCATTTTATTTCTGATCTTGGACAAGTTATTTACCTTCTTTGTGCCCCAGTTACCTCATCTGTAAAATGGGATTGGTAATAGTCATGACCTCTTAGGACTGTTACTGAGGATAAGGCCTTCCATGCGCTGGCCTGCCTTTCCTCTGTCCTCATCTCCTACCACTTCTCACGCACCACTCATTGACCCAGGTGTCTTCTTGCTGTTCTTTGAATACCCTGGGGACATTCTAACTGCAGGGCCTTGGCATTGTGTCTTCTCTTTGAATACTTTTCTTCCAGATATCCACAGATGTCTCACTTCCTTTTCCATGTATATCACATCACCTCAGTGAGTCTTACTGTGTGTTTATTTCAGGGATTTTCCATTTACTATTTCTGGACCGCAGGTAATTGAAACTGCAGAAAGTGAAACTGTGGATAAGAGGGGATGACTGTATTAAGAATGACTATTTTTAACTAAATTTTGTGATTGGTTACTACTGGTGTAGAGAAGAGTTACTGGTTGATCTTAACACTTTGCCAAACTGTCATGAGTTCTAATGGTATTTCTGATGCTGTTGGTTTGTAGGTAGAGCATATCATCTACAAATAATGACATGTTTATTTCTTTCCTTTCTTACATCTTAAATTTCTTACATCTTACATCTTTCTTACAATTCTTACATCTTAAAAACTTTCTCTTCTCTTAAAGTGTTGGCCATGGCCTTCAGTATTCTGTTAAATAATGGTAGTGATAATAGGCAGCTTCCTCTTGTTTCTGATCTTAAATGATTCTAAAGTTTCTCCATTTAGTATAATATTTGCTGAAGGTTTCTAGCCTATGATTTTTATCAAATTAAGGAAGTTCTGTTCCTAGTTTGCTAAGAGTTTTTTGGATCACAAATTGCTCAATCTTAAATATTTTTTTCTGCAGTGAATGAAATAATTGTTCAGCTGCTTTCAAAAGTGAAAATTGATTTTATGAATATCTCTAAATTACAAAATACTTGGGGAATAGTCCTTTATTTTCACAATTTGTCTTTGTAGATTTTTTTTTTTTTCCTTACATTTGAAAAACCTGCCCATATGTTAGGGAGGTGACTGGTTATTTTAAGGATTAGAAAGGCTGTGTGGGCACATGTCTTGTGTTTGTTTTACAGAAGGGATGGAGGTCTGTTCAGGCAGTTGAAAAAGAGTATAAAGTGGTAAACTTTTAAACCTGATTTCTTAAGCTTCTTAAATTTAAAGTGTGCTTTACCGGATAGATACAAGGGCAAACCTGGAACCATATTATGTTCTGGTTATACGATGATGTGTAGTCTGTGACTATGTAGACAAATTTTTTGAAAGAACTAATACATATAACATAAAATTGAATGCATTCCCCATTCATTTTCTTATTGCTTCTAACAGTATCGATATGGCCATGGCCCCTGTAACAGTGAGTAGTGCTTTAGCTGAAAGTAACAAAACCTAACAGATGGCTTAACCAAATAGGGGTTTGTTTTTCTCACAGAAGAAATCTAGACAGCCTCTAGCTTTGGTTCAGCAGTTCAATAATATTGGAGCTGGTGGTTTTTAAAAATATTTTTGTCTTTTCTCACATTTTTGAGACCTTATGGCTGCAGGATAGCTTATACTGCTCCAGCTATTATGCTTACATTCAAGGCAAGAGGAAGGGGCTGTACTAGTGTATCCGTCTCCCTTTGTGAGAAACAAGTTTTCCCAGAATCCCCCAGTAGACGTTCACTAATGATAACTGGCCAGAACTAAGCCATATGCTACCTCTGGCTGCAAGGCAGTTGGGAAAACAAGAATTTAGCTGGCCATGTTGCCTCCCCAAACACACACATCCAGCCTTCTCTTGGAAATGAAGAAGGAATGGATATTAAGTAGATAACTACAGTGTTTGCTCCATCCCTAATAATATTACCTGGCAACTTAAATGTTTTGTATTAAAGAGATTTTAGTTTGAAAATGAACGCTTTATGAATTTGTTAGTTTTCTGTCTTGGCTTGATTCTGCATTAGTTTCCGTAGCACTGTTCACAGTCTAGTTTTCATAGTAGATGAAGTGGTATCAGCTCAATTCCATGGGAGGGAGAAGGATCAGGACTCCTTTCATCTTCAAGAATTAAATTCACCAGGCACATAACCTGTTATGTGCTTATTGTTGCCACAAAATGTTATAAACTGATTACTGAAGAAGTATGTAACTTTTTTTTGTCCTCAGGTGGTTTATTGGCTCCTTAGGGAGAAAAAAAAATTTCATGAGTGAAATAATTGACAAACAGTGCAAGAATTCAAAATTATTTGTTAAAATGTTTAATATCGCATTGAGTGCTATGATACATAATAGGAACCTTTTTCTTCTTTGGGGCCACTGAGGGGTACGTGGGAAAAAATGAAGGCCAAGTAGAAGTAAAAGGCAATTTTTAATTGCTTCCGTTTTGAGATAATTTTTTAAGTTAAACACATTAGATTTTTAAGTTTAAGGACTTTATGTAGGGAAACATCAAACTAAGTATACTAAGTTTAACCCTATTGGGATTTAATAAACATCAGATATTTCACTCTGTTGTGTGAATTTGTAATCTAATGGGGAAATACAGGTTTCTTTTTGCTTGTATTGTTTATTTGTATGAATATGTATTATGTTAGGTGGGGTTATGCTGTGGTAATATATGTGACTGAAATCTTAGTGGCTTAACACAATAAAAAACCCTTGTTCGTGCACTTTGCCTGAGGGCTCATTGGCTCTGGGAAGACTGATCTTGTCCAGGTGGCTTTGGTCCTGTGGCCCTCTGTCTTTGCACAGTGCTCAGCGTTCAGGAGAGCAGAAGACAGGGCTTCAGCAAGTGAAGGCATGTCACTTTGACTTGCGTTTCATTGGCCAGAGTTAGGCACATTGCTATACCTGACCTCAGGTGAGGGCAGTGAATTCCTCCAGGAGCTCAGAAGCACAAGAGCCAATGAGGTGGATAATAGTATTGTCAACCAAGCATAATAGAGACAGATACAGGCAAAGTACCTTGGGAGCCCAAAGGAAAAGAAAGAAATTCTGATAGGCTGCAGGGAGTGTTATGGAAGGCTTCATAAAGATGGTGACAGAAGACCAAACACAAGGGAATGTAGGGTTTTCTAGGTTTGAAGAGAAAAAGGGCATTCAGACTGGGAACCAGGACCATGGGGGAGAACAGCAGAGGGTGTAGCGCGAGAGGAGGAATGGAGAAGACCAGAGAGGGCCTTGAATTCCTTTAACATTCATTCAGCAACAATGTACTGCATTGCTCCTGTATGCCAGGCACTGCTCCCGTGGGCCAGGCACTGCTCCCGTGGGCCAGGCACAGCTCCCGTGGGCCAGGCACTGCTCCCGTGGGCCAGGCACAGCTCCCGTGGGCCAGGCACTGCTCCCGTGGGCCAGGCACAGCTCCCGTGGGCCAGGCACAGCTCCCGTGGGCCAGGCACAGCTCCCGTGGGCCAGGCACAGCTCCCGTGGGCCAGGCACTGCTCCCGTGGGCCAGGCACAGCTCCCGTGGGCCAGGCACTGCTCCCGTGGGCCAGGCACTGCTCCCGTGGGCCAGGCACTGCTCCCGTGGGCCAGGCACAGCTCCCGTGGGCCAGGCACAGCTCCCGTGGGCCAGGCACTGCTCCCGTGGGCCAGGCACAGCTCCCGTGGGCCAGGCACAGCTCCCGTGGGCCAGGCACTGCTCCCGTGGGCCAGGCACAGCTCCCGTGGGCCAGGCACAGCTCCCGTGGGCCAGGCACAGCTCCCGTGGGCCAGGCACTGCTCCCGTGGGCCAGGCACAGCTCCCGTGGGCCAGGCACAGCTCCCGTGGGCCAGGCACTGCTCCCGGGTGACAGGCACTGCTCCCGTGTGCCAGGGGTAGCTGTCTGGCAATGAGCAAACAGACGCAAACGCACATCCCCACCCTCCTGAAGCTTACATGCTAGGGGATGCTAAGGAGTCAGTCTTTTATTGTAAGTGGATTGGGGGCGAGCGAAGATACGGACTCGGGGTGTCTGTGAATCTTGAGATTCATGATATTTCTATTTTACATAGAATAGAAGACAGTAGATTTGCACAAAAGTTAGTATTTTGTTTAACTGTGTCTCACTCTGGATAACTTACTATATGAGCAGCTGAATTTATAAAACACTTTAATTAAAAATGTATGTTTACATTGCAAAAGCATTTTTAACTACACTTTTGGGTGGTAGTATGATTTTGATGGCCATGTTTTCATTTCATGAATAGTAAGCCCATTGGACACATGCCTCACGGGGATTGGGCCTTTGTTGTGTGCACTGCTGGGTGTCTAGGACCCCAAGCTGCCTGGCGGGTGTTTATATAAAATCTGTTATATGTTGGCACCTGGTAAATATTTGAATGAATGAATGGAAGGAATTTGGAAGATAGAGAATAGAAATTGCTCATAATTTAACCACTTGAACATTATTATATTTTGATACCATTTACTTAGTTATTCTAATATTTATTAAATACCTGTTATGTGCCAACTAATGTTCTAAGATCTAAGTAACAAATTAATGTCCTATTTTCATGAAACTTAAGTCTAGTTTGGAAATAAACAAACACGGTCACCAAAGTTCTTTCAAAACCGTACTCCAGCTGATCTACAAAATTTTCATTACATCACCACACATCTTGTGTACAACAGAGTACACCTGTTTGTGTAAAGCCTTAGTGTCATAACTTAGTTGTTGTTTTAGTCTTTTCTTTCTTCAACATTTATAAATAGACTATTTTCCCTCAATTCTGATCTAGAAATTAGTCTTTTCTTTTATCAACATTTGTAAATAGATTATATTCCCTAAATTGATTTAGAAATTAGAATCCTTTTTGTTATAGGAACAATGTTACAAGTTGCTTCGATTTGTACCCAGTTCATAAAATGCTGTTTTACTTACCTAAAGTGTACATTTACAATAAAAGTATAGAAGGCGTTGTTTGTAATGCAGTATTACGTGATAATGAATAAAACAAGAGAACCTATCCCAACACCTGGTACATCAGTGAAAAATACGCTTGTTTTTCTTGATATGAGTGCTTTCTTATGTTTATCAGCTGGAATCAGGCTTGTTTTGACAAGGACGTTTTCCTGATGAAAAAGTTAGAAAAGAGATAAGAGTGAAGGAGGTTGAAAGTGTCTGAGAGCAAGAAGCCCTCCTTGAGCCAGGAGTAGGCGGCCGGAAGGCAGCGGTGGGCGTGGCATCCGTTGCCACGTGGGGAGAGGAAGCGCTGGGTACCTGAAGGTTGTACGAGCAGACTGTGCAGGCGTTTGTAGCTCTGGTGCGTTCACGTTGAACACAGTTAGAGGCGTGTATGATTTGTTTTGCCTTATGGAGCATACTGGCTACTTGATTCATCTGTTCAGTAAGTACTTACCAAGCACCACACAGTTTGGGTGTTTTTTCAAACATCCTTTTGAATTACTGTTAGCAGCATAATGTGGAAAGAAATTGGGACTCCAGGTTCTCTTTGGGTTTCTCACCAGTGACGTGGCCATATGTAAATTATAGCAGTACCCTCATGTCACTGGGGACAATGGCCGTTGTTCCCGCTTCACGACGTGTGGTATGAGGGTCACGTGTGTTGGTGTACCTAATAGCATGTGGAAAAGCTAAGTTCTTGGTGGCGGTAAGGCAGCCCTGTTACTCCTATTTCATGTTACAGCCACATACACAGAAAATATCTCTTTCTGAGTACCCAGTTGAACTTCAACACTTGGTAGTTTTCTTCTCAGCCTTATTTTCCTCATAAATTTGTATTGTGTGGGCACATTTCGTCAAAGTGCTAGATGTATTAGAATTAAAGCAGTAAAGTTTTGTTTCTTCAACTAAAGCCTCTTAAAACTTGGTAGGTATATGTGTTCTGTCATTTCTTTATCTTTGTTGTATGTTGTATTGTAGCACACGTCACACGGAGATGGGCGGCAAGAAGTTACCTCTCGCACCGGGCGCTCTGGAGCTCGGTGTAGAAACTCTATAGCTTCCTGTGCAGATGAGCAGCCTCACATCGGAAACTACAGACTGTTGAAAACAATCGGCAAAGGGAATTTTGCAAAAGTGAAATTGGCAAGACACATCCTTACAGGCAGAGAGGTAAATAGAAATGATGCTTAATTTCTGTTATGACACTTGCTCTGTTTAGTTCCACTTGAGAGAAAGAGGAAGAGAATGTATATATTTGGGCTTATTTCTAAGCTAATTAAACATTTTTTAAGAACGAGTAATTTATATATTAATTATCTGAGAGTTCTTTTGCTTTCCCATTTCTTTAAATGTTGTAAATATTGTCTTTGAGTAATCTTTTGCCTTTAAAAATGAGTAGTGTTTTATTCTTTTTTAGTAGTAAATATCTGCCACCATAGTAGAAATTGTTTTAAATTTCATGTGTAAGCCCGTGGTACTTGCAAATCAATAGTACTGTCTTTTTACAGATTTATTCTCAAGAAGTTTCTTCATCTCCCCAAACCCTGTCTCCTGGCTGCGTCATGGAGGAAGGCGCATGCCTCTGACTTCTGTGTTGCTGATTTGCTGCTCAGCCCATTTGTGTTTATCAAACGCTTCCCTGCAGACTGCTAAATTAACCCCTCCACCTGTCCTGCCTGTGTGGTGCAGAACCCGTTTTGCTCCTTTGACATAGTTTGTTGCATTTTGATCTTTGTATCTGCTGTCCCTCCTCCTGAAACACACTTCACCCTTTTGTGTGGGGACCACTTCTTCTGGGAAGTAGTCGTTGACAGACTTTCTTTCTCCAGGCCTGGGACTCCTATTAAAAACCCTGATACTCCCCTAGGTAGCACGTTTTACATTTATTGGAATTGCTTGTCTGCCTGTCTTCCCCCTCTAGCCTGAGGGTGGACGTCAGTACTTACCACAGTGTTGGGCACACTAGGTACTTAATATTGTGGAGTGAATGTAATGATACTTTTGAAGGAAGCTTTTTGAAGAAATGCTTTCTCTGTGCCAGAGCCTCCTGTTATGTGTGCCATGCCGGTGGTACAAGTGTGCCGTGGTACTGATGCCTGCAGCCCACCGTGCCCAGAACTGCTGGGGCAGGACCCTGGGCCAGCCATTTCTGCCCGCAAGCAGCCTGTTCACTGCAGTGTGCCTTACAAATGTTCTCATCTTCTGTGTGTGCTGGAACCTGAAGAAGGTTGGGAAGCACTGGTCAGTGTTAACCGGAGTCTTCAGTAAAGACTAGAACTAAAAATTTGTCTCTTTGAATTTCATCTCAATTTTAGTGACTCCTTGTTGTGATGCCTGGACTGCTCGGGGAATCAGTAAACAGCACGAGTGGGTAGAGCTCTTCCTGTTGTCTTTGATAAAGCTATTTTAAATAAAGAACAAAACCTCTGAGTTTAGTCTCTACCAATCCCAGGTGGTGGTGACTCGACCAATTTCCTTCCAGGGGCAGAGGTGGTTGGTGACAGGAGTGGGACAGACAGGCCCTCTCCCCTTGTACTTAACTTACATGGCTGGAGTCTGGCCTACCATGTTTACCTAGGACGCTAGGATGTTCTTTCTCCAGAAATGCTTATTGACGACGAGATAGTGGCTAAATTTAATTTGTTTCAGTTTTTTATTTTTTTATTTTTTTTATTGGGGAAGGGGAACAGGACTTTATTGGGGAACACTGTGGACTTCCAGGACTTTTTTCCAAGTCAAGTTGTTGTCCTTTCAGACTTAGTTGTGGAGGGCGCAGCTCAGCTCCAGGTCCAATTGCTGTTGCTAGTTGCAGGGAGTGCTGCCCACCATCCCTTGCGGGAGTCGAACCAGCAACCTTGTGGTTGAGAGGACGCGCCCCAACCAACTGAGCCATCCGGGAGCTCAGTGGCAGCTCAGCTCAAGGTGCCGTGTTCAATCTTAGTTGCAGGGGGCGGAGCCCACCATCCCTTGCGGGACTGGAGGAATTGAACTGGCAACATTGTGGTTGAGAGCCCACTGGCCCATGTGGGAATCGAACCGGCAGCCTTCGGAGTTAGGAGCATGGAGCTCTAACCGCCTGAGCCACCAGGCTGGCCCAATTTTTTTCAGATTTTGAAAAACTTTGAACAAAATCATTTTATTATTTTCCCCCCTTTGTGGGTGTTATCCAGAATCATATAAAATGTAAACATTGTAGAAATCAATTATGTGGAAAGTAAAAGTTCCTTGAAATTTCCTCAGGATCACTTTCAGCAGTTTGGTGTAGATTCCCAGTTTTCTATACAGACATTAACTTGTTTAGTTTAACAAAAAGCGATTCATGGAACACAAGGATAATTTTCCTTAGCAAGTTACCTGACTATGTTTGGATCTTAGTGCTCATGGATCCGACACATTCTGTTTAGTGAACGTCGTCTGCCGGTGTGTGCTGGGTCCCTAGTTCACCTGGTCAATGGGCATTCGTGGCTTCTGATTGTTTGCTTTCACAGACGTCTGCAGTGGACATTCTTTTAACCTAGCTCTCCGTGCTCTTGTTAAGAGTGTTTTCGTAGAATAAATTCTTAGAAGTGGAACTCCTGGGTCAAAGGGGATGAATAGTTAACATTGTGATAGGTACTGTTAAACTGCTTCAGGGAACATGTTGTACTTGATTAACCTACCAAAATGAGTGAGGGTGTCTGTTTTCCTATACCCCTGCTATATACACCACGTAGATTATGTTCGTCTGTCTGATGGACAAAAAATGGTATTTTCGATTGCAAAATCTAAGTTGCAGACTACTTAAATTGATGATATTTTCATCATTCTTATTTTCTTTTTAAAATAATTTCCTGTTTATATCCTTTATCCATTTTTCTTTGAAATCTTAGTGATATAAGCCCTTGATGTGTTTCAGACATCATTGTGATCTGCCTGGGTTTCATGTCTTGATGAGAAAGGATTACTTCGTCTCAATTTAAAACAATCTTTGTTTTCTTCAAACACTCCTATGGCTTATATTTGAATGTTTAATTCATTTGGTGTATATTTTGAGAGATTAATATGAGGTGTAGGAATCAACTTTTTTCCCATCAAGTGGATGGATGCCAGCTTGTCCCACAATCATCTATTCTTTCCCCCAGATTTAGGATACCTGTTTTATCACATACTAAATTCTCATAGATGTCTTTTTGTTACTCGGATTTACTCATTTAGTCTTGTACCCATACCATCGTATTTTTATTACTGCAGCTTTTGGTTATACATTGTGGTTTTTAGGAGTAGGGAAAGTTCCCTGCTGATTATGCTCATTTTTCAAGAATTTCATAGCTTTTTGCCATATACTCTGTCAAATGAATTTTAGGATCAAATTGCCATGTGCTGAAAACAGTCTTACTATAATTTTGATTAGATTAATTTTGGTTGGATTTAATTGAATTTTATAAACTGATTTGGGAGAAATTTGCTATTTTAATGATACTGAGTCTTTTTATCCAGGAATGTGAAAAATGTGTCTCAGTTTTGTTTTCAATGTTTGTGATTTTCTTCATCTGGGTTTTGCATGATTCTTAAGTTCATTCCAAGGTACTTTATAATTTTTGTTACAGTTGTGAATGGGACTTTCCCCCAGCTATTGGGAATATATGGGAAGGGTGTAACATTTGAATAGCATCTTGTATCTGAGCACCTTTTGAACTCACTCTCATTTGGGATGTCAAGAATAAGCAAATTTATGTTATTTTAAAAATTAGGCATTATTTTTTCTTTTGGTGTACAGTTCTGTGAATTTTAACACATTTATAGATTCATGTTACCACTGACATAATGACGACAGTACTGTCTCGTTACTTCAGTAAACTCCCTAATTGATCCCTTCCTTCTCCCCTAACATAACCTCCCGCAACCACCTGTTTGTTCTTCCTCATAGTTTTGTTTCTTTCAAGACTGTTAAGTAAGGGAGATCCTACAATATGTAACCTTTTGAAATTGACTTCTTCTCACTCAGCAAATGCCTTTGAGAGTCATCCAAATTGTAGCTTATATTGACAGTTTGTCCCCTTTTACTGCAGAGTAGTATCCACTGTAGGGCTGGACCACAGTTTGTATCCATTCCCCCCTGAAGGACATTTGTTTCCCATGTTTGGCAATTAGGAATAGAACTGATAAACATTCCTGTACATGTTTTTATGTGAACATAAATTTTAGTTTCTTTAGGATGGTTAACCCAGGAGTGGAATTGCTATGTCACATGGTTAAAAAACTAAGTGAATTTTGATTAGAAAGTTGTTGTTGTTGTTTCCAGGTTTATTACAGTATGCTAGTCCCAAGAGATAGAAACTTAAAACCTCTAGTCTACTTACATTGTTTTTATTATTTGGTACTGTTCTCAGCCCACTGAAAGCTAAAATCTTTATTTCTGTCAGCATTCTCTTACCCGTTGATGGGAATGTGACGTATCTTGCCCACTGTAGTAATAAGACCACTAAAGAAAACTGTTGCAGGAACTGGTATTGGTGATTCGGACACTTCCTTCCTTCTGAGTCAGCATAGGATAAAGAGTTACATGTTATGAGACAGCTTTAACTGCTATCCTTGGGGTGAGAGTAGAGGTAGTGGAATTGTACTGTGGAAAATTCCCTGGAAGTAGGCGGCTGGGAGCGGCTCTCCCATGCGCTCAGGTCACAGGGTGTTACGAATGTAGACACTCACGAAAATCAGTGCATTTGTGGGAAGAGTGGTATTTTGCTGAACAGACAAATTAAATTAATGAATTATAACCAAGGTAGGTACTATGTACATCTAGAGAATAGTTTCTAACCAAGTCTTTAAGTAGAATGATTGTGGTATAAATCCAGTTTAGAGGAGATGCCACTCTCTAGGATGCTTCTTAATTTTTAGACCAGGAACCAATCAGGAGTAGACACCAGAATCCTTATTTTGTATATTTCAAAACACAAGCACCAGTCATAAAATTCATCTTATTTAGCTCTTTTGATGAAAACGGCGCCCATTATCCTTATCGTTATGGAAGCATCTATCCCATATTTACTCTGGATTCGAGGATGTTGGTTCCATCTGCTGTCTTGTTTTTGACGAACTTTTCTCAGCTGAAGGTTATTTTAGCTTCTGAAATGCTGTCTGTTTCTATACTACAGTTTTCTTTCAAGCCCAGGTTTTCTTTCACGTTCGTTCCGTCCCCCCAACACCCCCCCACACATACACATTTATTTTCATAGCTTCTCTGGGATCTCTCCCCTCATGAACTACAGGGGAACTCATTTGTATCTATCATTTGATACTTAATTAGGCTGTGTTTTTATTGTCTTAAATTATTTTTGTTAAGTAATGCATGATAAGGCTTAAAAAGCTTCTAACTAAAACCAGAACTCTTTTCCCACCTCTCTCTATCACTCAGTACCATTACTCAGAGGCTCCCACTTTCAGTTCTTCAGCTCTTCGGATACTCTTGATTATGTCCAGATTTATAATCTTAGGCGTCACTGACTTCCTTCCTATGGAGGACGAGGCTATGGCTTTCTTATATCACTCACTTCCACGTCTGCTTTCCTTTCCTCAGCCTTTCTACTGCAATGCTATATCTGGTTAAACTTAGATTTTTTTACTTAATTTAAGCTGTAAATACTGTTCAATGTTGGACCACGATCACTTATTTTCTTATGTAATTATACTTGTCTAGAATTAATAGTTGCCTGAATTTTTTTTACTTCCTTATGGTTCTATGTATTTACTGCTAATTGTCCCAGATGTTCCAGCGTAGCTTTCAGACATCTTTCGGTATCCATGTACATCATGTAACATTGAGTTCAAAGAGAATAGGTGGGTGGAGATTAGAGACAACAAGACGACTCAAGGTCCAACATCAATGGGATGGTAACTACAGGGAGAGGTCAGGCCCAGAAATTTTTTAAAAGATGGGCAAAATACCAACAGGTTTGTCTGCTAGTAGGAATAATGTAACAGAAAGGGAGAAAGGAGTGCTGTGGGAGACATTGGAGTGAGTAAGGGGATGGTGGAAGGCCTTGGCCTTGGGTAAAGGACAGTGTTTACACAGAAACAGGAGGAAGGTGGAGGGCACTGGCACAGGTGCAGGTGAGGGGCTCTGCATGGTGGTGGGAGCTTGGAGACGTTTTCTTCTCATTGCACCTATTCTTTTTCAGTAAAATGGAAAGCAAGAGCAGTAGCTGAGAGTGTGATGAATGAGGAGATAGGAGATATTAGAGATCTGAGAAGGTTGTAGGAAGTACTGGGTGAGGAGGACAGTGAATGGACTGGAGAAATGTGGTCGAGAGTGAGAAACTCAAAATTCGGATTCATAAAGGTTTTCATTTATATATAGTTCCAAAAACTAGAGTATAACAATGTGAGTGGCTAAATTATATAATCTTTTTATTTTTCTTTCTAGAAGCTTTTTATACTCTTCTCATGTATCCTTCCTGTTCAGAAGTTTCTCAGTGAGGTTCCAAGGACTTGGTCTTCATTCATTGTTCCCAGTGCTCATTGGACCCTTTTAATATAAATATTCTCATTTATTTCAGTTCTGGAAAATTGTCTCATTTTATTATTTAAAAATCTTTATTCCTGAATTCTAATTGATCAGACTGGAATTGTTGAAAGGAGCCTTGGGGTGTTTTTTTGTTTTGTTTTTTTTTAATCTGTTTTCCATCTCTGTGTAATTGGGTTAAATGAAGTCATATGGATAGGGCCCTGATCCCATAGGGATTGTGTCCTTATAAGAAGAGACGCCAGAAAGCTTGCTTTCTCTGTCCGCCATGTGAGGACGCAGTGAGAAGGTGGCCCGGCAAGCCACGGGGAGAGTCCTCACCGCGGATTGACCAGCCGACAGCCTGATCTCGGCCTTCGAGCCTCCCAGACTGTGAGAAAATACATTTCTGCTGTTTAAGCCACACAGTGTATGGTATTTTTTGTTACGGTGGCCCAAGCTGAGTAATATGCCATCTCCCGGGCTCCTGTGTCCTAAAGGACTTGGGATCTTTTTTTGTCATCTGCTCTTTGAGTGGTGGCGGATGCTTTAACACCTGTCAGGAGCAGGATGTTAGGATCTTATGAGCAGTAGTGAATTGACAGGAAGTGGAAGATGAGGGTTTTTCTCCAGTGGGTGTTTGCTAGGGGTTGTTGGGCCCTTTCGGTTGAGGAATGCTGGGGGAAGCCCTTCTCATGTATGAGCTCTCTTTAGCCCTGTTGTGTAATTTTCCACTTTGCTTCTGGCATCAGGGTGAAGACATGGAATTTCCCAGAACTTTACGTAAGTGGCAGGGACACTCCTCTTCCCTCACCTAGTGAACTCCGTTTTGCTGTGTGCACCCCCCCCCCCAAAAAAAAAAACCTCCACAATCTTGGGAATGAGTAGGTGGTCTTCTTGCCAGTCTCCATTTCTCAGAGGCAGTAATGCCCCACAGTTGCCTGCTTTGGTGACCTCAAGTTCGGAGCTGTCCTCCAGGCTCCAGCTCTGGGCCAAGGTTATTTTGGTAGTTGAGTCATCCCAGCAGGGAGCTGGAAGGAAGAGGGGATTAGGAGCTTCCTCCTCAGGCTTCAGTTACACACACACACACACACACACACACACACACACATCATTAAATGACTGTGTTTCACTCTGAGGACACTGGCTTTTGATAAAATGACTTCTTCAGTTTGATTTAGCCGAATGCAACATATTGAGCTCCTGTTTGTGCTTTAGATGCTATTTGAATAGCATTACTTGAAAATGAAAACGTGTAAAAACAGAATGAGAATAGAAGCGTTGGAATAGAAAGTAGACATCGAGCAGAGCCAGAAGAAACCAGTGATTAAGCGTCCAGTCATGAGAATAGAAACCAGGTCTCAGAAGATCAGAGGGAAGAGGAACTGGAAAGGCGGCATATTTGATGGACTTGGCCACGAGACGGAGGAAGAAGACAGAATGGTGGCCAGAAACGAACAGTGTATCTAAGGGGTTTCTTTGGAATGGGGAGGTCCACGTATACCATATCAAATTACTTCTGAAAGTAAAGTTGGAAGGAAATTAATTCTTTCAACTTTGAAATAAAGTAATTTTTAAGCCACATTGGTATCTGTGAAAACTCCAGAAACTGTTTCTTCAGTGCTTCTTCTCCACCCCTGACGGTGCAGCTGCAGATCAGAGTGTGTGGGCCCCCACCGGCCCATCTGGCATCACTGAGCGCGCTGTGTGCGGCGGTGCTGGTTGGGCCTGTGGCCGGATGGCACTGTGCGTGCAGTCCCGCGGCCTGCACCTCCTTTGGCTGTACTTACTATACTTTCCAGCAAGGTGCTATGTTTTCCAAATACAGGTTGGGAATCCTGACCTTGCTGTTTTCAGGCACACGCACTCATTAACTCTCCAGTCCTCCTCCAGTTCTGATCTTCTTCTTCCCCCAGGCAGGGGCGAGGGGTGGTGCGCTCCTTCCACTGCAGGTTCTTACTGGAGCATCTTCCACTCCACTGGGTCTTACTGCAGCGTCTGCAGCTAATAGGTTTGTAGGAGTCATCAAATAATTTGGGCAGGTGGAGGCTTTAGGCTCAGTTAAGCGTTTCTTTAAGTGTTACTAGGAGTAGAGCAGTAGTCCTTGAAGTAGGCATGGGGACCCCTGGAGGTTTCCTGAGACCATTTTGGGGCGTGTCTGCAAAGTCAAAACTATTTTTGTTATATTAAGCCATTATTTGCTTTTTCCATTTTCTCTCATGAACATAACGTAGAATTTTCCAGAGGCTACGTGATTGATGTGTGATAGCACAACAGATGGAATTCAGAAGGACATAAGAGAATTTCATTAAAATGTTATTTATAATAACGTGTAGTGGGCTTATTTATTTTTTAATTGTTTCATTGTGGTAAAATGCACATAAAATTCACCATCTTACCCATTTTTATTTCAGTGATATGAAATACATCCATAATGTTGCATACTTATCACTACTATCATCGATCTCCAGAGCTCTTCTCGTCTTGTAAAACTGAAACTCTCCCATTGAACTCCGTTTCCTCCCCCTCCCCCAGCTACTATGCGATTTCACTCATATGAGATACCTAGTAAAATCATGCATGGTGGGTACCAGGGGCTGGGGGAGGGGGAGGAAACAGAGTTCAATGGGGAGAGTTTCAGTTTTTGTCTTTTTGTGACTGGATTATTTCACTCAGCATAACATACTCAATCAAGATCTATCCCTGTTGTAGCATTTGCCAGAATTTTCTTCTTTTTCAGGCTGAATAATATTCCATTGTATGGATAATTCCACATTAGGTTTCTCCATTCACCTCTTGAGGGACACTTGGGTGGCTTCCACGTCTTAGCTATTGTGAATGATGCTGCTATGAACATGGGGTGTATAAATATCTAAGTCTCTGCTTTCAGTTCTTTTGGGTTCATATCCAGAAGTGGAATTGCTGAATCATACGGTAATTTTTTGAGGAACTGTATACTGTTTTCCACAGTGGCGGTACCATTTTGCATTCCTACCAGCAATGTACAAAGTTCCATTTTCTCCACATCCTCATCAGAGCTTATGTAACTAAATTATTATTTATTTTTGACAGTTGCCATCCTGATGTTTGTGAAGTAGTGTCTTGCATCTCCCTGATGGTTAGTGATGTGGAGCGTCTTCTCCACGTGCTTTTCACCATCTGTGTACCTCTTTGGAGATACTGTGTTTCCCCAAAAATAAGACCTAATCGGAAAATAAGCTCTAGCTTGATTTTTCAGGATGACAGCCCCTGAACATAAGCCCTAATGCGTCTTTTGGAACAAAAATTAATATAAGACTCGGTCTTATTTTCGGAGAAACATGGTAGGTCTCTTCAAGTCCTTTGTCCATTTTTAAATCAGTTTTTTTTGTTGTTGAGTTTTCTCTATATATTCTGAATATTAATCCCTTACTGGTTATAGGATTTGCAAATATTTTCTCCCATTCTGTGGGTTGCCTTTTTACTTTGTTAATATTATCTTCTCATGTACAAAATTTAAAAATTTTCATGAAGTCCAGTTTGTCTGTTATCTTTCTTTTGTGGTCCATGCCTTTGGTGTCATATCCAAGTGATCATTGCCAAATTCAATGTCATGAAGCTTTTGCCCTTTCCTTCTAAGAATTTGGTAGTTTTAGGTCTTAATTTAGGTCATTGATCCACTTTGCGCTAATTTTAATGTACGATGTTAGGTAAGAGTCCACCTTTATTCTTTTGCATGTGTATATCCAGTTATCTCAGCACCATATGTTGACTATTATTATTTTAAAATGAAGTGTTCAGCACTTTTACACTTTCTCAGTTTTCCTTTGTAACAGTAAATATCAGTAGATTTAACCCACATCTGGGGTCATCAGTAATCTTTAAGATTGGAAGGGGGAGTACAAAGTTTGAGAACATTGACATGGAGAATCTCCAAGCGCTGCCCCTTTCTTCAGTGGTGCTTCTTCCTGGATGTGTGTCCTGAAGGATGCATAGTGGGAAACACGGCCGCGCCAGTATGAGCCAAGGTCATTTGTTGTTCTGGACCTTCGGTGCACAGCTGAGTTCATTATGTTCCCCAGTTCACGACAAAGCCTCTCTCTCCATGTATGTTCTCTTCCGTCCTCTGTTGTCAACCCCATCACCCCATTGTGGATATCCATGGTTCCTACAAATCACTTCGATGCTAGAAATGACAAACCGACCAGGTGAGGATGCTGGTATAGGTCCACTTATTAATAAAACTGATTTTATGTTCCTTTTTAAGATAAGTGCATGTAACTAGAATCTGTAGTTCTTTCTGTATCTTAATGACTTGTTTTTAGATTGCCTGGGGTGTACACACACTATTGACCCATTTGTTGCCTCTGTATATATTTCACTTGGTTAGCCTACAGATTGGTCTGGAATTAGTCTCTTTTCCTTCTTTAACTGCCTAAAGGCCTTTTCTATTTTTATTTTTTTTTATTAAAGTGTAGTTGGCATATAATATTAGCTTCAGGTGTACAACATGGTGACTCGACATTTCTGTACCTCACGATGTGATCACCACACTAAGTCTAGTACCCATCTTCACTGTGCAGTTGTCTCGCTATTAGTAACTATATTCCCCTCACCTTTTCACCCGTCCTCCACTACGTCCCCTGGCAACTGTCAGTTTGTTTTTTCTTTCTATGAGTCTGTTTTTGTTTTTTGTTTTTCATTCCCCCCCCCCCCCCGGTTTTTTCCATTTTTATAAGTGACATCATGTGGTATATGTCTTTCTCTGTCTAAATTGTTCACGTAGCATGATACCCTCTAGGTCCATTAATGTCGCAAGTAGCAGGATTTCATTCTTTTTTATGTCTGAGTAATATTCCTTTGTGTATCCGTATTACATCTTTATCCAATCATCTATTGATGGGCACTTGGGTTGCTTCCGTATCTTGCCCATTGTAAACACTGCTGCAATGAACATAGGGGTACATCTTTTCTGTAATAAAATGTTTTTAAAGTTTACAGATTCAACATCAGCCTATTTGTTCATACATTTATTCAATTACCAAGTTCCCGCTGTATGCAAGACGCTCTGGCAGGCATTCTGGGCTGTGTACACCTATAAAAGCTGTAGTTCTGCCCATGTTTTCAAGAGGCAGATAAAATTGAAGGGTCAGTAAATAGTGAATAGATTTGCTGCATTGTCATATGTTTTTAGAAGTGTTTTCATTTTATCATCTCTCTGTATTTTTTGTTTCGGTTTGTGAAAAAATTTTCCCCCTGTACCTACAGGTAACTTAATATAAAATATTATAATAGTACCCTTATTTGTACAAAGCCCCTCTTTTCAATTATAACATATTTATGAAATAACTACTTGAGTTTTAGGTTTTGAGGTTTGTTTACTTTTTCACAATACCTGTGTCTGGGGATTTAGAAAACTATTACCAGTTTGTCTGTAATTACCAAATTCTTCCAATCCAGAAATACTTACTAGTTTATTTTTTTCTAGGTTGCAATAAAAATAATTGACAAAACGCAGTTGAATCCAACAAGTCTTCAAAAGGTAAGATTGGTCCAATATCCAGTGTTTTTAATTTTTCAGTTTTTCAAACTAATTGCCATCTAGTTTGCCCTTTAAATACCTCTGCTGCTATTTTTATTTATTATGTTCAATACAGTAAAGCTTTATGTTCCTCAGAAGAATGCACTTAAACGTAGTATTGTTGGATTTTTTTCTGCAGTTGAAGGTAGTGCTTTTTAAATGTTCTCATAGCAAACTGAAGTCTGTACTTTTAAACTGGATATTCTCAGTATTGACTAGAATAGAGTTTTAAAAAATAAGACAGAACAACGTATTTTCATTTAATTAGTGTTGTGCAGTTACACATCGTGTAGCTCATCCTGAGATCTTTAAAGTCAGCACTTTGGCTTTATAAAACTGTGACACCGTGTCTTAATTGAGGAGTGATGATTAATTCCTGCAAAAGGAAAACATGAAAGTAAAACTGATGGCAGTTGAAAAACATGTTTGGAAGGCCCTGCTGCCATCTGTGTCATCTAACTAGATCAGAAGTTCCCAACCCTGGTGCCTGTTAGCATTGCCTGGGCCTCTTTCCACAGTCCTGGTGACGGGCCCACAGGTGCAGGTAGGGCCTAGGTATGAGCACTTCACTGGTGCACCTGCCAGGTAGTAATGATCTTCATAATAAAATCCTTCTAGTTTTTCTGTTTTTGTTTGGCAAAGCCTTTGTATGCACTTTCTGGACTTGGTAGTCCTGGCTCCGCCACTTAGCCAGATGTCTAACTTGACCTTGAGCAAATCCCTTAACTCTTTGGACCTTGGGTTTCTCGTCTTTAAAATGGAGATAATTTCATTTTCTCAGGACAGATGCATTAATGAAATAATGCATGTAAAACCTTTGTAAACTGCAAAGCACAGCACGTATGTTATACATGTAATGCCCCATATGCATTCCTGATGTATTCCTAATGGTCATTCTCCGTTTATGTCATCATAATTTTGAATCCTGTTCGTGTGTGTGAGTGGGGAGGGAGACAGACTTTACCTTGACCTAGAAGTGGTATTTAAACAAGTGGTTCTGAAGGGCATAGTGGGTCATAAGGGTTCTCTGGTCTCAAGGGGGCCCTGGAACAGATCTGAAAATTCCAGCCCTTTGTTCTGAAGATGACACTGTATTCATTTCGTTAAACTTGCGTTTCTTCATATATGTGTAAGTCGTCTTTCTAAGTAAGTTAAGGGTTACTAAAATTTGATATTCAGACCTAAAATTAGCATATAAAAAAGTTTACTGAGGATTCTAGTCAGTATTCTAATGTTACAAATCTTCCACTCTCCACGTATGCTTGCAGGTAACTGAAATTATAGCAATTTTCTAGGAAGAATTTATTATAATACCATCTTGAGCTGGTAATTTTTCCTTCTTT
The DNA here is from genome assembly GCF_036562045.2 of Rhinolophus sinicus. NCBI lineage: Eukaryota > Metazoa > Chordata > Mammalia > Chiroptera > Rhinolophidae > Rhinolophus > Rhinolophus sinicus. The sequence goes on along the minus strand of NC_133753.1, from coordinate 2,087,165 downwards.
CTTGCTTGCTTTTTTCATTATTTTTGGTCAGTTTTTCATTGCTGCTATTCTTTATTATTAGTATTAGTATTAAAACTTACTGTTTGTCATCCCATTATCAGTTTAGTACCTGGTAGGCTGTCTGGCTAGCCTAATAGTGTGATGGTGCAGGTGTGTATCAGCAGTGGTGTTGGCACATAATCATCTAATAGGTAAGACTTAGAGGTTGTTGTTGATATAGTTCAGGTCTGAACCATCCACAAAAGACTTACACTAAAGCCAGATCTGTTCAAGTTGAATAACTTGGTAAGTGTACCTTTCAGTTTATAGGGCATTGTTTTAAATCGTGTGTATAAGTTGATAGTCTTTTCTTATGAATTAGAAGGATTCTGTATATATTTAGAATTCTTTTCCACTGAGTTCATTTTCCGTGGAAAAGGAGCAGCAGGGTGGATGGAGTAGACCTGGCATCTCGGCCCTTGTAGTAGTGGTTCTTGCAGCCTTTTGTCTTTCCCAGCACCGATCACAGTTGTATTACAGCTGCATCAGGAATGGAGCCGGGGAGCTTGGAGCACTGCCTTAGCAGCTAACATTCACTCTAAGGAACATCGTGCCATCAGCCATATATAATTTTTTTGTACTGCCACTACCACAGAACGTGGACTGGCTCATTCAGCCAGTGTTTGAACACAGGTTTTAAAATAGTGTCCATTTCACATGTTCCAGGTATTCAGGCTTGTACATTGACTCATGCACATTTCATCAGTGCATACAGGTAAACCTGAATTGACTGCATATTTGCAAACTGATTTTATTTGCACAGGCAAATTCATTTTTTTTTTTTAATTGGGGAAGGGAACAGGACTTTATTGGAGAACAGTGTGTACTTCCAGGACCGCTCCAAATCATCAAGTTGTCCTTTCAGTCTTAGTTGTGGAGGGCGTAGCTCAGCTCCAGGTCCAGTTGCCGTTGTTAGTTGCAGGGGGCGCAGCCCACCATCCCTTGCGGGAGTCGAACCAGCAACCTTCTGTTCAGAGGACACACTCCAACCAACTGAGCCATCCGGGAGCTCAGCTGCGGCTCAGCTCAAGGTGCCGTATTCAATCTTAGTTGCAGGGGGTGCTGCTCACCATCCCTTGCGGGAGTCGAACTGGCAGCCTTTTGGTTGAGAGCCTGCGCTCCAACCAACTGAGCCATCTGGCCACCCAGGAGCTGAGCGGTAGCTCATTGACTTCATTCTAGTTGCGGAGGGCGCAGCTCACTGGCCCATGTGGGAATCAAACCAGCAGCCCCGTTGCCTAGAACTCGCGCTCTAAACAACTGAGCCACCCATCCGCCCCTTACAGGCAAATTCTTCATTTTTCCTTTTTATTTGTCCAGCCATTGAGTTAATAAATGTTAGATTCTAGTAAGAGATATATTTTTCTCCATTGGAAATTTTCTGTTCATAAATGTCTTTTAGGTCAACCTTTAAAAAACTGTAATGTTATATCCCTATAATGGTTTTGAAAACAGTGGGAATAATACAAATGTTAGTCTTTGTCCTGATTTTACAAAGTCATTTTTAGCTTTAATTTGGTTTTATGCAGGTAAACTGCTGGGTCTTGTTTTATTAAATCTGAGTCTGTCATTAATAAGTAAGTCATGGCCCATTTTTTAAAAATGTGTTTATTAAAAAATACTGGACTTTATTAATTCACTAAGTGCCAGTTCACTAAGTGTAACCATCTAAAGTTATTAACATTCTTTTTCAGTCCTGAAGTAGAGTAATGGTTAGGAGCATGGTGAAGCCAGGCCGCGTGGATTCAAATCCAGGCTTCAACCCGGCCTAGCTGTGTGACAAGTCTCTTAACCTCCCTGGGTCTTAGTTTTTCCATTTGTAAAATGGGAATAATAACAACTCCTCATAGGGCTGTTGTGAGAATTAAAGAAGTTAGCATTCAAAACCTCTCAGAGGAGCTGAGAACAGGACCTGACACACGTCAGGAGTGTGTGCCATTGTCATATGTCCTGCTGAAGATGCGCTTTTTGTTTGCTCAGTTTGGGGAGGTGGGAGATGTTTTTTGTTTGTTTACAATTTTCCTCTCAAAGGAATTAAGTAAAGCTTGAGAACTGAATGGTAGGTTCTGGCTAAGTGTCTTTTGTAGGACTTAATTGCTGTAGCCTACCTCTGATAGCAGCTAATATTTGAGCATTTGGTATATGCTGAGTGTTGTTCTAAGCCTATTTATTACCTGTATTAACTCACTGTGTTAGTTTGCTCAGGCTGCTACTGTAACAAAACATCATAGACTGGCTGACTTAAACAGCAGACATTTATTTCACACCGTGCAGAGGCTAGGAAGTCCAACATCAGGGTGTAGCTGGTTGGATTCTGGGGAGCATGCTCTTCCTGTTGCTGCTACCTCACTGTGTCTGGGATGGGGGAACACGCACACTCTCTGGTTGTAGGGGTGCTGAGCCCATCGCAAGGAACCTACCCTTATGACGTCATCTAAACCTACTCAATTCCCACAAGCCCCATCTCCAAATGCTGTCACACTGTGGGTTAGGGCTTCAGCATAGGAATTGGGGGGGAACACAATTCATTCTTAGCATTCATTGAATCTTGACAACTTCATGAGGTTGTCAAGTTCTGTTACTCAGGAAAGAGAGGCCAGGGAGACAAAAGAACCTGCCCAAAGTCCCGTAACTAATAGTGATGGATCCTTGGGCAGTCATTCCATGCCAGGTGCAGTTAGCATTGAGTCGAGCATGAATGAATGCGAAAGGAAACATGTTCGATATGAAACATCACAGCCACTAAGTCTGTTTCCTTTTTAAAGCCAGTGTTTGTTTTAGAGCCACTGTTAATGCTTAGAGCTCTATAACACCAGTGGCCTTTTTTTGGCATTTCAGGGAATCTTAGTTGTGGGACAAATCAGGAAACTATAATTTGAAGGCAGAGAGATCCAGTTCATGCTTTTCCTGTGGTCTGTGGTGTAATTATTTTGACTGCCACCACCTCTGGTTATTTGCGACACTTTGGCTTCAGCTTCCTTAAACTAGTTCTCTTCCGTCCTTGCTCTGCATTAGAATCATCTGTGGAGTTCAGTAAAAACAAAAAAACATGTTTCCTTCCAAATACTCCCCATCCCTCCAGCCCCAGAGCACCTGGCTTGATGGCTCCAAGGTGAGGCTGAGGGATCCCCAGTGCACAGCCCGCGTGAGAATGGCTCCCAGACTTTCTTTGGTTCTCCTTCCTTCCTAAAGGTACCCTGTTTTAAAGACGCCTCATTCCCAGCATTCAGTCTTAGACTGCTGCCACTGCCGAGTAGCCCCCCCTCTGGGAATGAACGCCCGGATACCCGATTTCTTCTCTCCTCTCCTTTGCCCATCAGGTGAAGCACAGTCACTTTGTGGAATCTTTTTCATTGAACAACTGTTTATCTTTTCCTTTCTTAATACTTTTTTCATATGGACTTGTAGGAGGCTAACAATTCAGGCCATTAATGGAAGGACGTGGTTATCAGAGTCCTGACTGTTATTTACAGTCCAGCACCTGCGTTCAGATCAGTGTAATGGATCTGGTAAACTAACAGAAACGGGTGCGTTAAATGCAACCTAAGACACATTCTTCTTGATTATACTTACAGTATTGAGACTAAAAATGTAGGTATTTTTTATTGCTAGATTTCAAAATTGGTAATAGAAATGCAAGAAAACCCAGTTTCAGTGTTGCTGCTTTATGGGGAGCTTTTAAATTGATTGCCAGACTTATTTTTGCTTTGGCAGGAAATAAGCTTGATATTTAGAGTACTTTGTGAATTGAGAATATTATAATTTATTTTTAATTGTAGCAGTGATTCATTATGCTATTTTTAAAAAGTCACTGTAGAACCAAATATGTTAAGTGGATTAAAATTTAGAGCATAGCATGGACCCATTTGCAGAAATAAAAAATTACACACACACACACACACACACACACGAATATTGTTTAGCCATTAAAAAAAGAAGGAAATCCTGCTATTTGTCATAATCCTGCTATTTGTCACAACCGAGGGACTTATTCTAAGTTAAATAAGTCAGAGAAACACAAATGCTGTATGATCTCACATATATGTGGAATCTTAAAAAAACCGAACTCATAGAAGCAGAGTTGGTTGCCAGGGGTAGAAGGGGAGGGAAAATGGGCAGATGATGGTCAGAGGGTGCAAACAGTCAGAAGATGGATAAGTTCTGGGAATCCAGTAGGCAGCGTGATGACGACAGTTAGCGACACTGTATTGTATACTTAAAAGTTGCTATGAAAGTAGATTTTAAATTGTCTCACTACCACCACAACAAAATGGTAATTATGTAAGGTGAAGGATTTGTTAATTAACCTTATTGTGGTAAAGATTTCACAATATACATGTGAATCAAATTATCACATTGTACACCTTAAACTTGCACAATGTTTGTTATATGCCAGTTATGTCTCATTAAAGCTGGTGGGGCAGGGGCTGTGATTTTCTGAGAGAAAATGATTCTGACCTGGGATTCTTTACCCAGTCAAACTGTCAAATGTGAAGATAGAATCAAAACATCCTGAGTTATGCAAGGTCTTAAAATTAACCATTTACCTACCCTTGCTCAGGAGCTATTGGTGGGGTATATTTTATATTTCACCATAGCAGGAGAGAATACCGAGAAAGAGAAGCATAGGAGCCAGAACAGAAAATCCAACACAATGGGCCTTGAGAACAGTACAGAGGCTTCCAGAATGTGAATATCTGCAGAGGGAAAGAAAGATTACTGGACTATTTGGAAGTATTTGAGAGATTTACACTTCTGTTAACAGATTTTAAGGGTTACTTAGTAAAGTGAGAAATACATAGGAAACTTCAGTGACCGAAATAACTGAGGCAGTTATTAGTTCCAAGAAAGTAAAGAACATTGAAAATAAATAAAACGAATGAAAATACATTTCTAGCATGGCTGTAAATAATATTTATATGATGTGAACTGAGTGATTTAGCTAAATACTGTGACAACTGATTAGGAGGAAGGAGGCAAGGGATATGGGTAAGTGAGCAAGTTGGTGGTGAGTACGGGGGAGGGGCTCAACATCACTGCCTGGCCCCGCAAGCGCCAGTGAGGAACTGCCGGTGCTTGCCATTATGCACAAGGGCTGAGGGTGGGGTGAGCTTTCACGTGACATGGTTTGACTCATAAAACTGGATATGTGTGTGTACTACTTTTATAAATAAAAGTTAAAAGCAATGTTTAGCCCAAATGTGATAGAACTTCGTGAAAAGGATGGGAAGGGGATGCATAAGTGTGTGTTTGGAAGGGTTTAGGAAAGCTAAATCCAGGTAGGAAACTATAAGACAGTGTGTGAAGTGGAAAGTCAGGCATCAGTACTTGGCTTTTAGAAGCATGTGCGTAAACAATAGCTGAACTTGTAACAGCAGTTGAAAGGATTGCTCCTGCATGGTCAGCTAAGACAAACAGGGCAGGGTGAGTTTGGCTGAGTACCCAGCACTGTCTGCTGTGGCAGACCGGGGGCCTCTGTTCCCTCCTACTGTTGATCCTTGAACAACACGGGTTTGAACTGCATGGGTCCATGTACACGTGATGTTTTCTAATGCATGCCTGTACTGTTTTTGAGCTGCAGTTGGGAGTCCGCAGCTGTGAAGGGCTGATGGTATGCATTGATCTACGCCATTTTCTATGGGGGACTTGAGCATCCGAGGATGTTGGTATCCATGGGCTGGAGGGAGGGGTCCTGGAACCAGTCTCCTGTGGATACCGAGGGACAACTAAGTTTTGGGGGAATCAAAAGTTATATGTAGATTTTCAACTGCATGGGGGGTGTCGCTGCTCCTAACCCCCCCCCCCCCGCATTCAAGGATCAACTGTATATAAAAAGGTCTTATAAATCAGTAAGAAACAGGAATATGTAACCTAGTAAAAAATATTAGAAGATACACCTAGGCATGACAGATGCTCAGTATTCGAGTAAAATGTTCAACATCCTGAAAGATCCCAATTTTTGCCAATCAGATCTACAAAAAACTGATAATAAATATTGTTGGCAAGAGTGTAGAGAAACAGGAAATCTCATAATTTTGACAATAGTTTAAATTATTATATTTTTAGAGAGGATATACACTAAGTTTTAAAAGCATGTATGCTCTTCGGCTTCCCATTTGATTTCTGAGCATCTTCCTGCCAGTACAGCGGTGATCACTGGATGTTACAATAGCAGAAAGCTAGCAGCCCCTACACGAGGCCAGGAGAATTCTGGGTAATCCTGCAGTGCACCCACACATACCCTCTCCCCGCGTCTGCAGATAGCTCCCTGGGTAGGACAAGTCACTGGCTTTGGCTAGTGTTCAGCAAATGGTCTGGAATCATGCTGTTAATTACCTTACTTCCCTATCATCTGTTAACTTTCCTGTTCTGTTCTTTAATGTTAAGGTGGTTCTGAGAGTCATTAGAAACTTTCTAATCTGCCTTAAATTTGCCTCACTACTCGTATTTGCTTGCCCTCCACTCACCAGGAGCCTTGACTCACATGATGCAAAGGAATAGTAAACTGTCTTCTTGTTAAGAGTGATCAAAATACAGCGGGTTTCAGCTACCTTTTCTTTTTCAGGAACTCCCCTTTTAGCCAAAAAAAATAAAAAATTAAAAAATAATTTTTTTCCCCTTTGTTCATTCTCAACCTTTTTTCTTAAAATTCAGATTAATTGGGGGAGAGGAGATAGGTAATATAGTTATGTAATTCAAAGTTCAAAGGTGAGAAAAAAGTACAGAAGAGAAAGTCTTCATCTACCCCTTGACTTCAGCCCCCAGGTCCCTGCCCCTGAGACAACCAGTGGCATCGGTTTCTACTGGTCCTTCCAGAGATGTTTCTGTACAGAGATGCAAGGACGCGTGTTTTTCCTGTTTTACACCAGTGCAGTTTCTCAACAACTCCTGCTCCACAAGCTCTGGGCTTTTGCCAGCCTCGGTTTGGTCTGAGGGGGTCTTTACTTTGTTCTTTGGTTCAGCAGTGGTGCTGTGATCAGAGTGGTGAGTAACACAAAGGGACAGTGTTGAGGGGAAGCAGGCATGTCATGCCTACCTCCATCTTTCCTCATGAAGCATGCAGAGGTGCTCGGGATTGGGGAACTTTATAAACCGGTCTCTGGCCCCACGTGTGTCTGTGGTCGGCATTAACCGCCAGTGTCTGCCTGTTCTGAGTCTGCAGGGTGGACTCTTTCTGAAATGTTTGTTTCTTGCTGGTTCTGTCTGTTCCTTCTACACAGCTAAGCGGTGTCGTTCACTTCCAAGGATGCCATCTCTGCTAATAATCTCTAGCCCAGAATTTGTGTATCTCTAGTCCAGATTTCTGTCCTGAGCTTTAGACCCAAATACCAAATACAAACTGTGTTTTCACTGTCCTCACTTAACTGTCTCTTGCAGGATGTCCCAAACCAGACCCCACCTGCCCTGCCTCTCAGCCCGTCATGTCTTTTCTGTCTCAGAGTGACACCGTATCCACAGACATGGTTGTCAGCTTCAACGCGGCCTCCCTCCCACTCCTCCTGAATAGCTGTGTCCCCTTCTCTTCACTCATGGCTGCTGATTTTTATTCATTAATTTTGGATTTACAATACAGCTATTTCCTGTTAAAGAAGAGGGTGGTCGTTATATTCCCTTCTGTTATTTCTGTTACGTAAGTTTTCCGTCATCCTGTCACTCAGCTGCCATAAAAAGCCCAGGCTGTCCACGTCTTGGGCTGCTGCTTTGTCGCGTACCTGTCTATCTGGAGGAGGGAGTCTGAACACTTTCATCATGTCTGTAATGGCCGTGCCCCATGCTTGCTTTTATGTGCTCATTGTATTTTTATATTGCTTAGTACAATTGTCGTTTGCCAAAGCTCCTTCCTGGGCCCCCCACATCCTGGCTGTTGGGACATTTAGGACATTTCGGTATGATGCAGTAGGTTTGGTGTCCTTGGTATTCTGACGACCAGGATTCCGAATATTTCCCTTCAAAGATACTTGTTCTCCTCCCGTGTTGCAGTTCCTGGAGGACAGAAAGATGTGACGATTGCTCAGTGAGGAGAGAATTTTCACGTTATACATTTGTGTTATTTCATTTTTTATAACTAGCATCTATGTAAAATTGAAAGGGAATGTAGAAAAACAAGTTGAATTAAGATAGTAGAAATAGGTGAATTTCTATGGTTTAAATATCCTTTTATGATAACATTTAAAAAAATATGTTGTATAATCCTAGTTGGGACTTTTTTTCTCCCCTTTCTTTCCCGTTTTCTTCCCCCCTCACCCCCCATTCAAGCCATTGTTTCTCAGTCTAGTTGTGTAGGGCACAGCTCCCTGGCCCATGCTGGTGTTATGAGCCTTGAGCTCCCCTGGCTCAGGCAATCGGTCGCCAATCATTGGTTGTCTGCTCACAGCAGCTCTCGGCAGCTCACGCTGGCTGCCAGCCACTCAGAGTGGCACAAAGCAGCCCACAGCCGCTCACGCCAACCTCTGGCTGCTCACGGCAGCCCAGCACCAGGGAGAGCTGTTGTTCACAATCTTACCCGTAGAGGGTGCAGCTCACTGGCCCATGTGGGACTCGAACCTGCAGCCTTCAGCGTTAGGAGCACGGCGCTCCAACCGCCTGAGCCACTGGCCTGGCCCGAGTTGTCAACTTTTATAAAAGTTCTGTGCCAGCCCACCTGTTGCTCTCTAGTGTTTGGTATCAGCAGTGGGTAACTTGTCAGTTTACTTGTAAATTTCGATAGCGGCTGCATGGAATCCTGGGATGCATTTGGACTTTGGAGTCAGACGGCTCAGATTAGCATCCTGGCTCATCCTGGTTCTGGCACATCCCGGCTGGGAGTCCTTGGTCAGGTTCCTTCAATTTCTCAGTCCTCCTTCCCCATTCGTTGCAGATGGATTGTCAGTCACCTGACAGGTGGGAAAACCCAGTTAGATGTGATCCCAGATGTGACGTGTCTAGCTGTGCCCCACACACAGTAGGCAGTTGATAACTGGTAGTTTCTGGCTTCCCCCCAACCCCCTTAATTGGTATAGAGCTTATGAACTCATTTCTACCTGATATGTAGCTCTGAGAGGTAAACATGTAAAGTTCTTTTCGCAATATCTAGACACTGCCTTACTAGAGGATCTTTTGCTGCCCTTTCTGCCTCTGGAATTAAGCTTGTGTTGCTCATCTCTCCACCGTTCCTGTTTTCACAGCGCGTCCCTTGGTGTGACCTCTGCTGTGACTCACGAGTTCTCAGACTTTCCTGTGTTGTCTGAAGCGTATAATTATCTACTGCTCTCTAACAAATAACTCCAAAACTTGGCAACTTAAACAAAACCTTATGTTATGTCACAATTTCTTGAGTTAGTGCCTTTGGGAGTGACTTAGCAGGGTGGCTCAGGGGCTCTCAAGAGGTTTGAGGTAAGAGCCACAGCTGCAAGCATCCGAAGATTCGGTTAGGGGTGGCAGATCCACTTCCAAAAGGGCCCTGTCACCTGGCTGCTGGCAGGAGACTGCAGTTCCTCACCAGCTGTGGGCGTGAGGCCTTATTTAGTTCCTTGCCATCTGGGCCTGTCAATCGAGGTGCTTACTGTCCTCGTGACACGAGTGATCTGAGAGCAAGGAGGGGGCCGCAGTGCCTTTTATCGAGCCAGTCGGCCTCTTAAGTCCCCCCCCCATCACTTCTACCTTACTCCCTTCCTTAGAAGCAAATCACTAAGTGCCCCACACTCAAACGGGGGGTATTAGGTTCTGCTTTTTGAGGGGAGGATTGTCAAGGAATTTGTGGACGTAATTAAGGACCGTCACACCTGGGGTGCTTGTTGTAAAGTTTTTCAAGGTCCATTTCAGATCCAGTGCCAGGCAGGACCTGGAACCTGCAGCTACACCAGCACCCTCATGATTCGGAGGCACGTGGCACTTGGAAACACGCTGCTGTGCCCCTTGGGTCACTTGGTCCTCCTTAAACAGGTTTCATTGGTCATGCCTCCACGTCTTTGCTCCCAAATACGGAGCACACAGCCCGTTGTCAGCTGTACACGTCCTTTCTTCAGTCCTCCATATGGCCAGTGACAGCCGAGGTGCCCTCTGCCCCAGATAGACATGAGCTCTCTGTCCCTAATGTCCCTTCTATTTCCTGCTCTTTGGTTCTGATGACGTGGTTTCAGTGCTGTAGTGCTAGCAGGAATTTGAAGAATGATTGCCTTCATTTGCCCTGCTCTCCTTCCAGCAGCACTGTGACAACTCTAACGAGCATTCTGCTCCTCGGGGTTGCAAAGCAGCGTGGTCCTTAGAGTGCTGACAGCACCTAGGCGCCCACACACGGGGTGGGTAGTGCTGTCATGCAGGCAGTTAGCAAATGCATGCGTTCCTGCGTGCGCCACGCTCGGTCTCAAGCATGCGGTAGCCAAAGGAGACAGATGTGCTCCCTGTGCATGAGGAGGTGACAGCAGCAGGCACACAGAAAGTCTCAGCACACTTGAAAGACATTCTGGCTGGAGGTGAACAGACGATGCTATGATGTAAAACAAAGGAGACTTACTTAGAAAAGGTATTCAGAGAATCTGCCTGAGCCTTGAAGGATGGAAAGAAGCAAAGACTGAGGCAGGGGACAGCTCCGTGTGTTCCAGTATCTGAGAGGGAGCGCGGCTGCTGGAGGAGCGTGGCTGGAGCTGAGCTTGGAGGGGTGAGCGGAGGTCGCCATGCCAGGGTTTCATTCTGAAGGCAGTGTCCCAGGCTGTGTCAGGACGGGACCCAGTTTGGGGCTCTTCTAATGTAGGCAAGGGGATGAGTGAGGGGTACAGATTCTAGCTACGGATTCGACTATGGCATGTGGGAAACGGGACTTCATGTTAGCTCGACAGGGGGAGCTAAGAAAACTCAAGCCTGAATGCTTGCCTCGGAACGTGAAATGAGGGGTGAGCACACCAGCGACAGGAGGTGCTCACGTCGGTGGTAGGAGTGCTCCTGCTTCAGAGATGACCCACATCCCAGCCAGGAAGGCTGTTCACCTGAGCCAGACTTGGAAGCTCTGTGCTCACTTGGGGTCAGATGTGTCCTTGTCTGTTTGTCTGTGCCATCCATTGCCAGCTGCTGATTGAGTTGTAGATTAGACGTGCTGGGCTAGGACAAGCACAGTGAGAGCCCCTGGGTTTCTCACCGACTTCCTTTCCACCGTCAGCTGTTCCCCATCTTCCAAAGCTCTTTGCAGCCCTCATCTCCTGGGGGTGGTAGTGTGCCGTGTGTTGGGAGACCTCGTTCTGGGCAAATTCCCCACGGAAAGATGGCAGGACTTTGGAGCGTCGTCTTCTTTTTCTTGTTTTCACTTGTTGGTGAGGGTTGGATGCGATAGCCTCTAAAATGCTGCTATTTTCTGAGATCTTCTATGAGCACAGGCCATAATGCTCTGACCCTGCTCTGAATTCACAGTACATGTTTATACAACAACAGTGTGATATTTCTCCTTTTTCTGTGTGATCAGCTCTGCTGGTCTTGACTGGGTAGTTTTTCTTACGGTCTCCCCTGGGTCTCCTTTGTGTCGTGGCATTCAGATGGCGAGTTGGCAGGAGCTGCGCTCAGTCTGAACAGGGGTCTCCACATGGTCTCTCGTCCTCAAAGAGCATGCGACATCATTCCCAGAGAGTAAGGCCGGATGTGCCAGCATTTTATGCAGCCGCTGCTTGGCTTCAAATTTGATAATGTCCCTTTGGCCAAAGCAAGTCACACAGCCAGTACAAAACATGTGAGGCAGGACTCGTCAGGGCCGTTCATGTAACAGTTTCTCACAGCCTCCATGCTCAATGACCTGCCTCCAGTGAGGGTTTCCTGTAGTGGCTTTGTTCACAATCTTTTCCTAGAATTGGAATTATCAGTCTAATGCTCAGGATGTGTAGTTCATTGCAACGGGGCACGTTTTCATTTGCAGAATAGAACCCCTGGGTAGATACTGCGTCAGAGTGTTATTCCCAGACTATTCTTGCTAAGTCTGACCTCCTGTGTTCAAGAGAGCAAAGTGTAATTGAGATTGTGGTATCATTCTCTTCTGGGACATCTGCTTTTTCACAAGATAGAACTGAAGCACTTAGTATTGGCTTATAAAGCTACTTCACAGTTAGCCTGGACTTTCATGCTAGTCCTAGGTGTGGCCTGCTAAACATTATCAGTGAATCAGTAATCTAAGAGAAAATTTAAATTACATTGCAACAGTGACGTATAATGTTTACTAACCTGTGTTGGGGGGATTGTGTTTGTTTTTTAGCTCTTCAGAGAAGTAAGAATAATGAAGATTTTAAATCATCCAAACATAGGTACTTTCTGCTTTCTTAAATATTTTTGTGTCTAAATGCGTTCTTGCAAGTATGTCATAAAGCTAAACATATATTCCAGCAGTGATAAGGGATTCCTTCCCTCCTCCCAGCCCAGATACACTTTTAATAAGGTATACTTTATATATATATATATATACTTTATATATATATCATCCAAACATATATATAATATATATATATACACACACACACACATATATATATAAATTGTTCATTTTAATTAACTTTTTGAAATTACTAAAGACAGGTTATAAACTTAGCTATTCAATATTTGAATTTAAAGCTTTAATACAAGTAGAAACATCTATAATCAGGTTAGAATCTAATTTTTTGACATATTAGAAAATATCATAATTGTATTTAATTCGTAGATAGAGAGAAGGGAATTCTACTGTTAAGTCAGAGTTAAGATTTTCAAAGCTATAACACCTTTTGCAGTAGCTGTGTTCCTAAGAAAATATTCGTACCCTGAAGCATATTTTAAAAGATACAGGATAGTTGTTATCTACTTGAATTTCAATATGAATTGCTTGTACAGCACCAATTCGTTCTGTGTCCTCTGTGTGCACAGCCCTGGTTTAGGTGTGAAGAGGTGGGTGTGAAGGGGAGGAAGGGGCGTGGTCCTATAAGTGAGGGACCAAATCCTGACCCTTTTGTATAGATAGCACAGTGAACAGTTTTGATCCCATGTATCATAAGAGCTTTTTAAAAATAGTATAATTGCTTTTTTTACACAATGATAGCTCCTACAAACTAAAAGTAGTATTTCAAGAGTGAAATAGCCCTTAAGACAGCCAGTTGTATCAGTTTACTATCAAAATCATTTCTAGGAAGTGGGAGGGGTGATGTGACGTCTGATGTTAAGGATATCCTATCAAAAAGTCTTTGGCACAAAAAGAGAAGAATAAAATGGTGCCACAGGAGAGAAAAAGCTTATACCCTATTTCATCAAATCTAAGCCACCATTGTTTAAAAGGCATTATTTTACGAACTAAGAAAAAACAATGCTACCAAGCCATTATCCCATTACCAGTGATATTAGTTAAAATGTAAAAAAATATATACATCTTAATAAAATATGATCTGTTTGGAGAAAAGAAAAATAATAGGGAATATTAATATAAAAGTTGGAAGAAAACCATCTTCACTTTTCATTTCAACCCTTTCGGGTTAGCTAGCCAACTCTGGATTTCGGATTCCAACTTTTCACCCAAAAACACTTTATCACTACTGCCTAGAACTAGCTAACTTAAACACATTTATTTTGTTTTTTAATTACTTAAGTTGTACCCTGATTGGAGTTCTCTCTAATTATTATTAAATGACATATCTTTGATAATAGATTTAAATGTCTAAAAATTTAAATTGCTATTAGATTAAAATAGTTTTCCCAGGAGAATCAAAATTTGCATTGGAATTTAGGCTTTATTTATATATTGATGGTTTACCAACATACATGTCTTAAATTTCTTTTCAGTGATTTTTCTTGACAAACTGGACATATCATCTTAGAAATATGATAGTTTTGTTCATCAGCTCAACAAGCATATATTAAATACGTTAGGGACTTTATTTGGTCTAGTAGTCTATGTTAAAGCATCAGGAAATAGCCCGAAATATGAGAGACTAGCATTTCCCACCTACACACCCCTTCGGTAAATTTTAAAGTTTTACCAAAATAAGGTAGATATGCAAAATAGTGATTTGACAGCTTTAGAAATTTGTTTCATTCAAAAAGTACATATTTCTGATTGATTTGTTATGGTTTTATGAATTAGTAATAGAAATATTTCTGTGTGTAACAGGGACTGGTATAGCAAAGTCACATTAACCCATTAAAAATAATTCTTTAAAAAAGTTCTTTTCAATTAATTAATTATAGTATCCCTTCTACTTCTTGCCATCTCTGGCTTCCGAATAGTAACAAAGGAACCTTGTTCTCAGAGAATTGTGGTAAGTTTTCCAAGCAACAAAAGTCTCAAGTGGAATTATATGTATCCTTAAAGCCAGAATGACAAGTGAATGGACTTGTACTTGCAGGAGTAGAGTAGATCCGAGCCATAGTTCCTGCAGGTCGAATGTGAGATAGGAACGCTTTCCCTGAGGTGCAAAGGAAGAGCTGCTGGGAGGGCAGCTAGCCACCATAGACACAATACAGGACGGTGACAGAGCCAGTGAGAACCGACACTTCACTGGGCTGCCGAGTGCATCGTTTGAGCACCCAGAAACAATCTTTATTGTTATGGAATTCCATGCTTTTATAAAATCGTTCTTCAGTTGTAATATATGATAAATTTCCTAAAAGCAATTTTTAGAGGGCCAGCTATTGAAATCTTTAATGGGGGTGGGGGAAAGGTTCCTTCTCACAGTTACAGTGTCTGTGTACATGCGTACAAACATTTGTTTCTTTTTTCTCCTGTATCCTCTCCCCTCTCCCAGTGAAGTTATTTGAAGTCATCGAAACTGACAAAACACTCTACCTAATCATGGAGTATGCAAGTGGAGGTAAGGAATTTATGTATGTTCTTTCTTTCTTCTCTTTTAGAAGAGCACACAATCACACTGCACACGGGGATAATTATTATGGCTTCTTTAACATTCAGAGTCATAATATAGTAGGATAAGAATCAGAAAAGCTGACTGTTAGCAGTTCTGGGGGTTGCTATTGAGTATTGCACTATTAGCATTTTTAATCGATAATATCCAAATACTTGGTTTTTATTTTACTGTGGTAAAATAGCCATAACATAATATTTACCATTTTAACCATTTCAGGTGTACAGTTCTTGGCATTAAGCACATTCACATTGTTGTGCAGCCATCACCTCTAGAATTTTTTCATTTTCCCAAATTGAAATTCTGTCCCCATTAAACCTTGACTCCCCATCCCCTGCCCCCGGGCCCGGGCACCCGCCATTCTGTTTTCTGTCTATGAATTGAACCGCTCTAGTACTTAGATGAGTGGACTCACACAGGGTTTGTCCTTTGTGACTGCCTGCTTCACTGAGCAGAATGTCCTCAAGGTCCATCCGTGTCGTAGCTTGTGACAGGATTTCCTTCTTGTTTGAGGCTGAATCGGATTCTATTGCATAAATATTTATGTATGTACACATTTTGCTTATTCCAGGTATTTGGATTTTTAAATATATCAATGTATTAGCCTGTTTGAAATAAGTGTGTACTGTATGTTGGATTATTTTTCCTTATCAGATTTTAATGTCACTGGTGGCCATCTTTTCCCAAGGCCAGAAATGGTGGTTATAGTGCATCTAGTTAGATTTTCCTTAATGATTAAGGACCAGTAATGATTTGCCTACAAGGTTGTTTAAATGGAGATGTTTTTCTGAAATGAATGTATATAGCCGTTGTCTTTTACAAAGATTCTCATTTAGGGTTTAGGCTGGGCTAGGCTGGTACTTGGACCATGTGTGAGTTTCATTGTTGGTGAACGTCAGAAGCTTTCCTGCTTATCTTTGCGTGTTCCTTACTTCTAACACAGTGCCTGGGACACAGCAGATTCTCAACAAATATGGATTGAACTGAATTTATGAAGTTATAAACTACTGGGGATACACTCTGTTTAACTCTGCAGTATAGCTTACATTGTTTTGGTTAGAGTGGAGTTTTATTTTATCACTAGCACTTTGATCCAGGTTGCAAAACCTGAAGACAAAAAGCAGAATCAGAACCTCATTGAGTTAACCATGAAATAAAAGATGGTAAGCCTGTTGTGAGCAAGAAGAGGTTATCTAGGCACACCTGACACCACTTTGCCATGCTCCTAATTCATGAGTAGTCGTGTGATTCATGTTTTAAGTGTGTGGCTGAGAATTTAGTTGAGATTTTCACGATTGAAGAGTGAGTAGTAGGAAGAGCTGAAGTTACTTGCAGAACCAAAAATCTATATAGAGTTGGAATACTTGGTACTCATCTTACAGAGTAACATTCATGACCTTTTCATTTGTGTAGCCTCTGCAGGGCACAAGTGCTTTCTCTTACCCGGTCTCTCCTTTGACCTTCACAGTGACTCTGTGCGGTGGCCAGGCAGTGAGTGGTGGGCTGGTGGGCTTTTACCCTTGAGAAAATAGAGGCTTGGAAGTCTCACTGTGGTACTCTTCCAGGCCTGGAGCCCCAGTCTTCTGGCACCATGTAGCCTCTCCTGCTTTCGTTAGTTGGTCATGGCTTTCTGTTCCCATCTCTTTTAGGTACCAGGCTCATAGAGATTGCTCTTACATAGGGGCAAAACAAGAACATCTGAGAAGCATCCAGTTTTAGCAGAAAGAGGGTGGGCTTTGGGGAAGACAGAGGTGGAGTTAGTTCAGCCAGCCCCCCTCGTGGGCAATGTGACCTGCTAAGTTCCATGTCTCTGAGTTTCTCAGTAGCCATGTAACACAGCCCCCCCACTTTGAGGTGCATGATAATAGCGCTAATCGATTGGCGGTGGTTTATTGGCCTGGGCTCTTTGTTTTAATCAGCTCAACAAAGACTGTCAATGTCTTGGACATCATTTTGTTGTTGACAGGTCTGCCATTTTGAACAACAGTTTTGTTAACTGACCACTCCTCCCCAGCCTGGTATTTTTCACTTTGGTGGAACCATAGAATTTGAGAAAAGGAAGGAATCTTAGAAATCATCCAGGACAACACTGTGATTTTTACAGATGAAACTCAAGCCCTGAAAGGTGTTCTGTGCTAACAGTTCCATTGCTAGTGGCAGGACCTAAACTAGAATGAGGGGCTTTCTGTCCAGTATCCTTCCATCAACCACATGAATGTCCCTGCCCTGGGTGGAGAGAGCCACTGTTTGCTATTTTTTCTCAAATAGCCTGTAGAGGTTCAGTTCAGCTGCTTAATCTGAGTACTAATACATTTTTAATAAAGAAAAGAAAAGATCTGGGTTGAACTGATTTATAACAGTGAGGGTGACTTATGGTTCCAAAATCTCTTAAGAGGTTTATATTTTATTTTAATTTATAAAAACATTTTAAAATTATATTGATAGACTTGGACTTTTTATCTGTGTTACTCTATAACTAGTGTGTTTAATCCGTTAGTTTTTTTTTAAAGTCAAAACTGTTTTCCTTATGATATGCACATGACTTTAGTTGTTTTCACTTTTTAACCACTTGTTTTGACATTGTGTACTACTCTGCAAATACGAAGGTCATTTGCTTAGAAAATGCTGACATTTTACTGAGCTGACATTTCACTTCGTAATTCATCATAGTTAAATGAATTGTGTAGTGTAAATTAATGACATGTAATGCGTTTTAAAAGATCATTATATAATCAAGCAATAACTTGAAACATTTATGCCTATCCACTATTTAAAAATTTATTCATTTAAGGCTAAAGGTTGTCAGATATTAATGTACAATTCAGAATGACTTTTTCTTCAAAAGTATTTAAGTTGTGCTCTGAAACAGCTTTTTTAAGTACCAGAATATTTTAGTTGAATGCCGTCACTAAGTTGGAAGGTATTCTTTATTTGTATGAATTAGACATAATTCTTTCCCAAACACATTTTCTACCTGATTGCTAAGTTAGTACTCTTTTCTGTTGATTTCAGAGGTGTTTCTTTATTCTAAATTGATACGCAGTTGGCATTACTGATACGTTCCCTGAAGGTCACGTCTCTTCTGAGAAATTAATACCGTGGGAACCACCTCCCGCCTAGCTGTCTGCCTGCGCATTCTGCTGGCTTTACCCTTTGGTTCACAGTGTGTCTGGAATCCCCCACTTCTCCCCACCGCTGCGCTCCCCACTCTCGGCCCAGCGTCCTCATTCTTGTCTTGAATGTTGTGCTGCTCCCAGTCGGTCTCCCTGCCCCTTGCCCAGCCCTAACCCTCTCCTCTGGGCAGCAGCCCGAGTGGTCCTTGTAAGAGGCCAGTCATTCCATGTTGTCCTCTGCTTCTCCTCTCACTCAGAGCTCTGCCCCAGTGCTTACGGAAGCCTGCAGGGCTGCATTCATGACCTCACCTCCTCTTCATCTCTGCTCACCCTCTGCCTCCTTCCCTGCTCACAGCAGTCAGCAAAACGCGTGCGCACACGCGCTTCCTGTTCCTTCTTCGCTTTGCCGCCACAGCCCTCCTTGTTATCTCCATCCTGTATGTTCATTTGTTTATTCTGTCTCCCCTCCCAGACTAAACTCCACGAGGAAAGGGACTTGGCTTTGTTCACTGCTCTGTCTCCAGAGTCTAGAACAGCGCCTGGCAGTTTAGTAGGCACTCCATCAATGTTTGTTGAATGAATGACTATATTCAGGAAATGCTTTGTTATCCTAATCCTACAGAATAGATATCTTAACACAAATAAC
Organism: Rhinolophus sinicus; assembly: GCF_036562045.2. Lineage (NCBI taxonomy): Eukaryota > Metazoa > Chordata > Mammalia > Chiroptera > Rhinolophidae > Rhinolophus > Rhinolophus sinicus. Next base: position 2,068,533 of record NC_133753.1, on the reverse strand, counting down.
TTACCAATTTTAACTTTCAGTTTTCACTGCTAAGTTTTTATTAAAGCATATTAAAAACACAATCTTTAAAATAAAACTTGTGTAATTTAAACATAAGAGAATCTAATTTCAAGGATTTTCACTAGCTTAAAGATTTTGTGAATGAACTTTGCCTGTAGTTAAAGTTAAGGCTAGTTTAGTTTAAATTCCACATGTTTCTGTTTATACCTATATTTAAAAATAAAAATGAGAGCATGGCTAAAATGAAACGTCATCAATTTATGGAAAATTAATGCTTAGAAGTAGGACTTCTGCTTACTTTTATTTCTCTCAATTATAGGTGAAGTGTTTGACTATTTGGTTGCACATGGAAGAATGAAGGAAAAAGAAGCAAGAGCTAAATTTAGACAGGTATGAATTAATGTGCCTTTAGTTGATTGATTTAATAATGTTAACTCGCTTAAACCCTGAAGCAAACAAGTGTTTGCCTCTGTACCTTGTTATGAGGCCCTTGGATGGAGCAGGGGTTGGCCATTCAGTTCAACAAAAGTTTATGAAGTACCTCTCATGCCTAAGGCACTGTGCTAGAGGCAGCTGCTTCGGCATTAGAATTTTCGTCATTAGAATTTTCATCTCACTCTTAGTTTTTGACGGTCGAGCCTTAAAAAACTAGAACCTTTCAGAACACCTATGATTGTGTTGATTAAAACCATTCCCGAGTTCTTAGCAAGAAGAGCGTCACAATCCCAAAATTCAGTATTAGTTTTGTTCTACACAAGCCAAAACGAAATAGAACTTTATCTGTTCATTAATGACTTAAACTTCTTGCTTTGTCTTTACCCTGCCGTTTAAGGAAACTCATTTTAATAAGCAAGTTTTAAGCATAAAAGTGACTTCACTCTCCTATCTTCATTAATAACTATTTATTGATTGATCATTACACTAGGATAAGTGCTTTCCCTGCATTAAATCTCATAGCAGCCTAGTGAGTTGCGTATTATTATGTCCATTTGCTAAATATAAGGAAACGGAGGCATGGGCAGGTTAAATAATTTGCCCCTAATTTGATGTCTGGCAAGATTCAGACCTGCCATTGATTCAGGCCCAGGTCCTGTGACTCCAAATCTCAACTCTTTAATTATTACGTTGTGCGATTCTTTAGACTAGGAATCAGCAAAAGCCAGATAGTAGCTATTTTAGGGTTTGTGGGCCATGTGGTCTCTGTTGCAACTATTTAACTCTCCTCTTATTAGTGTAGAAGCAGCTGTAGACAATATGTAAACAAATATACTCACATTATTGTGTTCTAACAAAACTTTATTTGCACAAACAAATGGTGGCCGCCTTTAGCCTCTAGGCCATAATTTGCCCACCCTGCCTTAGATGAAGGGAAGGCCCAGGTGCTTTATTACTTTTAAATGAACTCTGTGCTCTCATGGTTGTAAGTTGTTTTTTTCCCCTTCTTTCGCGTCTCCTGCTCCCACCCACCCCCGCTCTGTTCAAGCCGTTGTTTCTCAGTCTAGTTGTGTAGGACACAGCTCCCTGACCCATGCTGGTGTTATGAGCCTTGCGCTCCCCCCAGCTGAGGCAGTCGGTCACCAGTCGTAGGTCAGCTGCTCACGGCTCTCGCCAGCTCGGCTGCTCACGGTGGCTGTGGCTGCCAGTAGCCCATGGCTGTCGCTCATGCTGGCTACCGACCACTCAAACTGGCTGGATGCTGGCCACTGGCTGCCAGCCACTCATGCCAACCTCCGGCTGCTCACGGCAGCCCAGCTCCAGGGAGAGCTGTTGTTCACAATCTTAGCTGTAGAGGGAGCAGCTCACTGACCCATGTAGGAATCGAACTGGTGACCTCGGCCGGCGTTAGCACCTGAGCCACCCGGGTGGCCATAAGTTTTTTATTCAAATGGAAGTATAGACTCATTTATCTTAGAACTTTAAAATTTTTGTTTTATTCTCATATAAGCTTGTCAAGGTAGACATATAGACAGGAGTCTTTAAAGGTTTCACAATATTTGGAAAGGCAGTTTTGGCTAATTTTCAAGATTTCTCCTGACATCTGCCTCTCTTGATTGCTTAGTCTAGTGTTTACAGTTATGGACTCACTCATAATTTTCTTAACTTTTGCTGTTGCTTAAATATAATTTAAAAGCTTCAAACATACTAATGGTACTCTGAAATAAAACCTATTAAATATAAAGTTGAAACTAACTTTTGGCTATTATTTAACTTCTCTGATCCTCAGGTTTTCTAGTTATAAAAAGGAGGAAGTTATACTTGATGAATTCTGAAGTTCTTTTCACTTCTGTTATCACTTTATTCTGTGATCTATGGAAGGAAACTCAAATTTCTCTTTTTTTTTTAACTTTTTAACTTATTTAAGTGTGTTTTTCCAGGACCCATCAGCTCCAAGTCAAGTAGTTGTTTCAACCTAGTTGTGGGGGGCGCAGCTCACAGTGGCCCATGTGGGGATTGAACCGGCAACCTTGTTGTTAAGAGTACTGTGCTCTAACCAGCCACCCCCCTCAAATTTCTCTTTATTGTTTGACCCTTTTCATAACTGTACTCTTAATTTCTATAAATTGGCTGCCTAAAAACCAGTATTTTTTTTTGTCTTATAAAACTTAAATTCCCTCCCACTCAGATGAATCTGTCTGACGTGCACATTAATGCAGATGTGGTTTATTGACGGAGGAGAAGGCCAGTGCAGACCGGCAGCAGCCGCTGGAGCTGCTCCCTCTCTCAGGGGGCTGGGTAGCACTTACACCGAAACCTTCTTTTCTCCCATCTCCACCTGTCCCCTCGGTGGGATCCAACTTGTCAGGGGGACTTGGACATTTCCTAACCTAAATCTTGAGGAAATTGCTCAGATTTTTATTTTAAATTTCCTGCAAAAATTCTGAAGCCTTTATCTGAAGTACCTTAATTGACCCAGGAAAGGGAGTTCACATGCTTTTACAATTAATGACTTGATTTACAGTGCTTCCAGCTAATGTAATTCTTTCTCCTTGCTACAGTATCCCTTAAGACAGCTCATTTAAACCTGGAAGGATCAGCACGATATTGGTGTTTCTCTTTCTCTGTTTCTAATTGCCATGCTTTCCAAAAGTTTATGTCCTCATTACTCTGACTAAATAAAAAGTCTTCCATTTTATGACAAAGCGGAAAGCATGCTGCACACAGAGTACACTGCGCATGCTCTATTTTCTGTCAAAGGTTGGCCCTTCTTTCCATGTTCATCAGCAGAGGGTTTTTCCTCTTCCCACTTCTTCACCATTCTCAGCCTACTTACTGCTTATGCTGTTTTCATTTTTTGGCTAAGCTCTTGTTCTTCTCAAAGAAAGAGAATAGATTCCTGCCTCCATCGTCTTTCCTGGCCTCTGTCTTGGTGGCTTGGTGATGTCACAACTTCTGTCCTTTCATGTATGAATGCTTGCATTCAGATTCTAACCTGGAAAACATCCAGGTTCTCGGCCTTCTTTAGAAGTAATTGCTTCTAGCTTAAAAGCAGAATGCCAAAAAAGCAATCATTTAAAGTTGAGTATTTTGGTTATTGTGGCATTGCATTAGCTTTGAGCTGTTTGGAGGTAAAACGAGAAATTCTTTGATTTCTTTGAGAAAGCATAGGAAATTGTCAAATCTAATTGAACAACAGAATTTGAAAATATCTACAAGAGAAAACTCAATATGGGGGTGGGGGACAGAAAGAAAATTGGATGAGGCAGAAGATAAAAAGTTACCTATGTCCTAGGCAGTAAACCTAATGTTGTTTTAGGAAAACAAAGTAATTTCACTTTCCCATTTTCCATGCCGACAGAATAGAAACAGCATTTCCAAAGTAACAGATGCTCTAAAATGCTTATTTTGGCATTGGAGTTTTTGTACCTTTAGTTGATTATGAGTAGGTCTGATCTTCTGAATATTCACTTTATTACAAAGTATGAAGCCCTGATTTTGATACCATCCCAGCCCAGCTCCTCTTTGCTGCTTATTCTGAACTAAATATTAACCAGTAGAACAGCCCTGTGAGTTTTTATGTCTAGTCCAGGTGAGTGCGTGTGACTTACATTTCAAGGTTGGTAGTGATTTGGAGCAACAAGCAGTAGTTTCATTGTAATGCCGGTTTTGTATATATAAAGCCATATATTATAAATACATGTGCATAACACCAAAGAAAAGACTAGAGGCAAATACACCAAAATGACAGCGATGTTATCTCTGGTGGTAATGCATATAGTTTTATAAACTGTTCTGTATTTCCTAAAATTTCTATAATGAGCATACAAAACTTTTATAATTAGAAAAGGAGACTGATGAGAAAATTACTAGTAAGTGTGGAATTTCAGCAAAACAGTTGTTTAACAGTGCTGATCCCAGGACCAATCAGAAGTTGACTCAAAGCACACCATTTGCCGAGAGTAGGGGGGCCCTTATTGAGAGAGCACATAATAGTTCCCATAGTTTGTAGTTTGCATACTGCATTTATTCTTCATTTTAAGGAAGAGGAAGCTGATCCTCCCAGAAGTGAAGTAACTTCTGCTGTCCTTGAACCTATATCAGCTAAAAGGAAGAGAGTGTTGTAGGGAGCAGACTGACTGGGAAGAAAAGTAACTAACAGAGAACCAACCTGGGTTAACACCTGGCCATGGAGAGTCTGTAACTGCCTGTTGGTCTTGAGTTGGTCACGTGGGCATGGAGGTCACCCCAGAGCATCTGGGCCTGGGCCTGGGGGCAGCTGGGCCCTCCAGATCCTGGTGACTTGTTGGGCTGTGGCACCACACTCAGAAGTACTGGAATGTCAAGGGGGAGGCCCCCAGAAGAGACTTTTCCAGTTAAACTAGAGAGAACAGGGAGAACATACTCACCGATCGCTTCCTGCCCTCACCCTTGAATTTCTCCCAATTGAAAAGTTCAGAGCTTAAGAAAATTGTATTTAGAGCTCCACACAGATGTGAAGTGTCTGAGCATTTAGCATGCGTGAACATTAATGACGTGTTTTCATCTCACTGATGAATCTGCGCCCATGGTGACTGTTCATTTTGCATCTCTCCTATTCAGATAGTATCTGCGGTCCAGTACTGCCACCAGAAGCGGATTGTTCACAGAGACCTCAAGGTGGGTCCCAGTGCCCACTAGAGGGTGCTTTTCTTGTATGCGCTCAGTTCTCCCAGCAGTTATAACCCAAATGAGGCCTCATTTAGACTGTGTTGTTAAATAAGAAAAAATAAATCCTATAATAATCAAATCCTTTTAATCAAGTTACAGTAAAGAGAATTAAAAATAACAATGAGGGTGTTTTGTTTTTTTTAGTTGAATGTATTGGGGTGACAATGGTTAGTAAAATTAAATAGCTTTCAAGTGTACAATTCTGTATTACATCATCTGTATATTGCATTATGTGTTCACCACCCAGAGTCAGTTCTCCTTCATCACCATATACTGTTTCACCCCCTTTACCCTCATCTACCACCCTCCTCCCCTCTTACCCTCTGGTAACCACTAAATTGTTGTCTGTGTCTATGAGTTTTTGTTTCTTCCTTTGTTTGTCTTTTTCCTTTGCTTTCAATTTTATATCCTACATATAAGTGAAGTCATACGGTTCTCGACTTCTTCTGACTTATTTCACTTAGTATAATAATCTAAAGATCCATCCATGTTGTCGCAAATGGCAGTATTTCATCTTTTCCTATGGCATAGTAGTATTCCATTGTGTATATATACCACATCTTCTTTATGCAGTCATCTATCGAAGGACACTTTGGTTGTTTCCATGTCTTGGCCACTGTAAATAAAGCTGTAATGAACATCGGAGCACATATATCTTTATGGATAAATGTTCTCAGATTTTTTGGGTAGATACCTAGGAGAGGGATTGCTGGGTCATATGATAATTCTATTCTTAATTTTTTGAGGAACTTCCACACTGTCTTCCATAGTGACTGTACCAATCTACATTCCCACCAACAGTGTATGAGGGTTCGTTTTTCTCCACAGCCTTTCCAACACTTGTTACTATTTGTCTTGTTGATAATAGCCATTCTACCTGGGATGGGGGATATCTCATTGAGGTTTTGATTAACAGTTCCTTAATAGATAGTGAAGTTGAGCATTTTTTCATATATCCATAGGCCGTTTTTAATGTCTTCTTGGGAGAAGTTTCTATTCATGCCCTCTGCCCATTTTTTTATTGGATTGTTTGTCTTTTTGTTGTTGAGTTGTATGAGTTCCCTTACATATTTTGGATATTAGCCCCTTATCGGAGGCGTTGTGTGCAAATAGTCTTCTCCCATTCAATTGGTTGTCTCTTTATTTTGTCGATGGTTTCTTTTTCTGTGCAGAAGCTTTTTTGTTTGATAGAGTCCCATTAATTGATTTTAGCTTTTACTTCCCTTGCCTTTGAGGTCAGATTTATAAAATCCTCTCTGAACCCAAGGTCCATGAGTTTAGTACCTATGTTTTCTTCTATGCAGTTTGTTGTGTCAGGTCTTACAGTTAGTTCTTTGATCCATTTTGAGTTGATTTTGGTGTATGGTAACAAATAGCAGTCTAGTTTCATTCTTTTGCACGTGGCTTTCCAATTCTCCCAGCACCATTTATTGAAGATGCTTTCTTTTCTCCATTGTATGTTTTTGGCTCCTTTGTCAAAAATTATCTGCCCAATGTTATGTGGGTGTATTTCTTCATTTTCAGTTCTATTCCATTGATCTGCTGTGTCTGTTTTTCTGCAAATACCGTGCTGTTTTGATTATTGTTGCTCTGTAGAAAAATAAAAATTAGGTTTATGAAAAGTATTTTACATTTTAGTCAGAGCAGCTCGGAGTTGGTCTCTGGAGAAAAATCATCACACCAGCAAACAGATGGGAGCCTCCCCCACTCTCACTGCGTCAGCCTTCTGTCCTGTTCACGGCACTGGTGTTTGAGACCTACTCCATAGTCCTCCACCTCTGCCCTCTCAGCATAAGAAGAGGTTTCCTGTTTCACAAGGGAAACAAAAGCACCAGGCTGAAACCCCCTCGGGTTCCCAGCAGGCCTCACTCAGTTACATCTCACCCGCCTTCACCCCTCAGAACTTGACTCTTGTTGCAGGACAGTGGGGCGCCTCTGTGGGCTCCCCCTCTGCACTCTAGGTCCTGTCTCCCTGCAGGGGCTGCTGCCCCTCTGCGGCCTCCTGTCTCCTGTGTCCCACTCACCGTCTCGCTCAGCTGGATCTCACCAGCAGCATTTACAAGAGGATGCTCAAGTCTATACCATCTTTTACTGAAAAACCTCTCCACCCCACTCCCCTTCCAAATACACCCTTTTTCTCTCTTCACCCTCACAGCCATGTTTCTCTAAACACTGTCTAGATCCTTTCTTAACTAGGTACTCACGCCCTCTCTCTCCTCACATACTTGTCACCCACCTGCTTATTCCTCTGCCCCACCCTGGCTGCATTTGCACCCTTCTTCTTTCTATTAGCTGCAGTAGCCTCTGTATGTTGATGACCCCCAAATCCATTCTTGCAGCGCGAGCTCCCTTCTAGGACCCAGTACCCAGCTGACAGAAAGACCTGTACCTAGGCATCCGTTGGCCCCTCAGGGTCAGCAAACTCATAGCCTGAAGCTCTTCTTCCTGAACTTGAATATTGAGTTCTCATCCTTGTTACTAATGTCCCTTAGGTGCCCCTCTCTGTTCTGTGGTCCACTCAGTCCCCAGGTCCTGTTGCTGCTGCTTTCTGTCCCCATTACCACGTCATTGTTCAGACCACCAGCATTCGTACTTGGTTACCACATGAGCTTCTTGCCTGGTCTTTCCTGCTTCTGGCTTGGCCTCCCTCCCATGTGGTTTCCCTATTGCACCCAGAATGGCCTGTGAAGAACACAAGTGCGATCGCTGTCCCCACTTGAACAGCTCTTCTGTGGCTTCCCGTTGCCCTTATCTTGACAATGAAAACTTCCTGACTGCGGGTCACTCTGCTAGCCCTTTGTGATTCAGCCATGGCCACATCCCCAGCCATCTCTCTCTCTCTGCATCTTTATTCTACACACTGCCTTTCAGTGTCTTGAGCAAAACGTTCTCTCTCACCTTCTGGGTTTTCAGACTGTTTATTCTGTCTGAAATATTTCTCATCAGCATACCCACTAGTGTCAACTAAACCTTAAGGCAGCAGCTTCAATCTCACCCCCTCTCTGGAACCATCCCACACCTTTCAGTGCCAGGCCATGGCCCCCACCCCTCCTCTATCCCAACACTTAGGTCAGAGAGTGTCGCTGCTCATTTTTCTGCCACTCCCCTCCTCATCCATGAGCTTCTTAAGGGCGGCACCATGTTTGTCTTGTTCATCATTATATATCCAGACACTAACATGACGCCTGGTATGTAATGGCCACATGGTATATATTTGTTGAAATAAATAAAAATGACTATGATCTGTACCTTGTTTGAGGTTTAGGATTCTCCCCTCTCCAATAATAGCTATTATACAGCTATTTAGCAGTTTTGTGAAATGGCTGTGCACTTACAGAAGCATTAATTTGGTAAAAGCCCTTTTTTATTCTTAATTGAAAAACTACTTAAAAGTTGTTTTGTTTGTTTTTTTATCGTGGGGCATTTGTTGTTTATATTAGTGCTAGAATTAATCTATACCTCGTGTCTTTAATGTTAAGTCAGAAATTCTGATTTATTTCCATTTTATTCTGGAAAGAATGTTTTCTCATTTTATTCATTAGGGTGTATTATCTTTATATCATTACAAAAGCTTTTATAAAATGCCTAATTTTATCACAGTTCTAATTACATTTTGGTTAAATTTCATTTTTGTCTTGGTGTTTTCCCTCTAGGCTGAAAATCTATTGTTAGATGCTGATATGAACATTAAAATAGCTGACTTTGGTTTTAGCAATGAATTTACTGTTGGCGGTAAACTGGACACGTTTTGTGGCAGTCCTCCATACGCAGCCCCAGAGCTCTTCCAGGGCAAGAAATACGACGGGCCTGAAGTGGACGTGTGGAGCCTCGGTGTCATTCTGTACACCCTTGTCAGTGGGTCGCTCCCCTTTGATGGCCAGAACCTAAAGGTAAAAGAAGCACTTACACCAGCCTCTTTAGAAAACTAAAAAGATTTCCCAGCACAGCGAGTGCTGGTCTCCTCGTGTAACATCAGTATGCGGGCTTTGGGGGTTCTTCGTTAACCTCAGAGTTGGCTCACTAGTTTTCTTTCCTCTCTACCTCCCCAAAGGAACTGAGAGAGAGAGTATTAAGAGGGAAATACAGAATTCCTTTCTACATGTCCACAGACTGTGAAAACCTTCTCAAACGTTTCCTGGTGCTAAATCCAATCAAACGAGGCACTCTAGAGGTAATCATATACATGAAGATAAATAACCACTTTGGAGAGTCTTTAAAGTATTTTTAGAGCTTTGCTTGGTTTATATAACATATTGAAAACTATCCTGGGGCTTTTAAAGCAGGAATTGAGCATTCAAAACATTTTTTTAAGTTACCCTTTGAGCTATAATCGATGAATTGTTAAGTAAATTTTCCTAAGTGTGGTGATCAGTGTTTTGCTTGCTGCTACTAATGAACAGTTCCCTTGCAGCAAATCATGAAGGACCGGTGGATCAACGCGGGCCATGAGGAGGACGAGCTCAAGCCATTTGTTGAACCAGAACTAGACATCTCAGACCAGAAGAGAATAGGTAATTCACCTGTGCCTGCGTGCCTTTGTGTGCCCGTAGTGCATTTCTGGTGTGACTCCTGTATGCCTAAGATGGAGATAATGGGAAGTTAAGCGTCGGTTACATGAATCAGCTGATCTGTTTTGTCATGTTCAGGAGCATATGTGCAGTTTGCTATACTAACACTCACGAACTCAGAAGTAAGCCAGCTGCCCATTTATGTTAGAAAATGTGTGATCTTTTGAGTCAAATAAAGGAAAATACTATAGCATGTAACAGTGATTTCTTATCCCAACAAAACACATAAACTATATTTTGTCTTTCTTTTAGATATTATGGTGGGAATGGGATATTCACAAGAAGAAATCCAAGAATCCCTTAGTAAAATGAAATATGATGAAATCACAGCTACATATTTGTTGTTGGGGAGAAAATCTTCAGAGGTAAGAGTGATCAGAGAAAAAAAATATCCTCTATGTAAATCACAAGTTTATGTAAGCTCTTCTCTTAATTTTTATTTTTTTACTATGTGTAACATTTTTACTATGCGTATCATTTTTTAGTTTACCTTCAGATGAAAATTGAGCTCTTCTGATTCTGATGAGCTAGCTGCTATTTTAATCTCTTTAAGATAACAGCCTTACTAGTGGATATTGTCACAAACTTGCTTTCCTAAATTAACCTATAGCCACGAATAGTTTAGAACTGATACAAAGTATCAGGTGAAGTAAATAGAGCGCTTTAAGTTATTTGAAAACACCTGGAAAGGAGAGCATAAATACCTGTTCCTTTGTGAGTTTTTCTCCCCGCAGTCGGAAAAGCACTTTGCCTGAGCTTCGGGTTGTCATTTTTGTGCACTATGATTCTTCTCTCTAAATGAGCTGTTTGTGAGAGGTTTGTGTGTTACAAGAAGTTTAGTTTCCTAATAAGCCATTTGGGTTCGTGTTGTGGTTTGCTCTGTTTCTCTCATTTTCTCGTAGCTGGATGCTAGTGACTCCAGTTCTAGCAGCAATCTTTCACTTGCTAAGGTTAGGCCAAGCAGTGACCTCAACAACAGCACTGGCCAGTCTCCGCACCACAAAGTGCAGAGAAGTGTTTCTTCAAGCCAAAAGCAGCGGCGTTACAGTGACCATGGTAAGTGTGTTCCCTTGGTGACCTCCCACTGCAGGAGGCCTCTCCTCACCTTGCTGGGGGATCCTGGGCTGCTTTCCCTTCTCGGCACCTCAGCCGCCCTGTAGGTGCTGGCCTAATGGTCTCAGGGCTCAGTCTCCTGCACATCCCATGGCCTTCGCTAGGGAAGACCTTGCGGGCTGGAAAGCTGACCACGCAGTCCCTTGGGGACCCCTTCTTCTGGCTTGCTTCTTTGCTGATCCCTTCCTGTCTCTGCTTTGGGCTTCCTTTTTGGAGCGCCACTATCTAGTACAACTTTCCGTGGTGCTGAGAATGCTCTAGAGCTGTGCTGTCCAGTACAGTAGCCAGTGGCCACACATACCTGTGGAGCGCTTGACTTGAGGGAATGATTTTCAGTTTTGTGAAGTTAAATATACAGTGGTACCTCGGTTTTTCGAACGTAATCCCTTCCGGAAGACCGTTCGAGTTCTGAAACATTTGAAAACAGCCGACAGCTAGGCCTCAGGATCTTGTACTCAGTGGAAGCCACGTGACATGTTCTACTTCCGAGGCGTGTTCAAAAACCGAAAACTGAAGCATTTACTTCCGAGTTTACAGTGTTCATAAACCGAAATGTTCGTCAGTGGAGATGTTTAAAAACTGAAGTACTACTGTATATAGCTGCAGGTGGCCAGTGGCTGCCACATAGCACAGCACAGCCCTGAAGATGTGCCCCAGTTTTTCCTTAATTGGCTTATATTTTTGACCTGTGTCATTCTCAGCCATGTCTAGCTGTTGGTGCATCTAAACACTGACTCTTAAATTGTCACGTGGAAGTGAATCTTTTCTGAGACTTAGGGCCCTAAAGGAGATGCTCACCAAACTAGACAGTCTCCCTCCAAAGCACTCAGTCCCCTGTGTGTGGAAATGCAGAAACTGTGGCATGTGTGTGTTTACTTGCCTGTAACTGAGAGTGTTAATGTTGCAGGTATTTCCTTTAATTCCAGGATTCTAGGACGCAAGAACCAAATCAATGTTGGCTTGGTCCTGACTTCCAAAACTGCGTCCTCACATGGCACATCCGTTTACCTCTGGTTCAGTTCATTTCCCTCTCTGGATGTTGGGCCACCTCCATCCTCTCACCTTCTGAATTGGCACTTAGAACCGCACAGAGCATTCTAGTGTGGACGGCTTTGATTTTGTACAAAAGTGATGACACTTTGCGTGGCTTCCGTTTCTCTTTCTGTGGATGCCGTCTGTCTGTGTGGTTTGGCTGAAGCAGCACCGTATACCGATACTGTCAGTAAACTGTCTGCATGTCTGCTATTCAAGGGTGTCACCGAGAGCTTAGAACCCGTTCTGGCACCAGGATCTGTGCTCACGGCATTGGTACACTAGGCATTGATCTGGGTCTCGGTCTCTTCTTTTTGTTCATGTCAGTTGCTAACAAGGAGGGGTTTTCAATGCTTGTGGACTGCAGGGCAATTAGCAAAATGCCTACATATTGCTCTAAACCATCCAGTTTAAAGGGAGTTGTCCTGAATCCTGGAAGAAAGCTGGTAAGGGAGTTTTCTCCTATCTCTAGTGACGGTCTTAGTAAATTAATTCTTCCTTAAGCACATAGGTTCCATCTGGGTTCCTGATGCCTTTTTCTACAGCTCAGAAAATTTTAGAGTTAAAAAATACTTAAGGCATGGTATCATACACTCACCAAAAACCCATTTTATCAATAAGGAAATAGGCCAAGAGAGCTCACAAAGTCTCCTGCCATTATATAGACGTGGGAACACCTGGCTCAGAACCCAGGACTCCTGGTCCCTGGGCCCGTCCTCTGTCCACTAACTTGCCCATTTCCTCTTGGAGTAGTGTTTTTTTGTTTGTTTTTTAATTTGGGAATATTGGGGAACAGTGTGTTTTTCCAGGACTCATCAGCTCCCAAGTCAAGTCGTTTTCTTTTGTTTTCTTTTTTCAATCTAGTTGTGAAGGACACAGCTCACTGGCCCATGTGGAAATCGAACTGGCGACCTTGGTGTTTTGAGCACTGTGCTCAAACCACTGAGCAAACCGGCTGCCCGGAGTAGTCTTTTTATGATAGTCATCATTCTTCCTTCTCGGAGCCTCTAATATTCAAAAGAAGTTCATAAAAGAATATTTCCAGAAATTCATGTATATAGGAAGTCACTGACCCAATTCCACATACTTTTTTGTTCTTTATGGGGAAGAAGATAGTGATCCAACAAAGGAATGATTTGATTATGCCTCTGGCACTGTTCCTTTAGGTGCTAAAAAATGGAATAGGCGCCACATACGCTGGGTAGTAAATCCACTTGATTCCCAGTGAAGACAGACACGCCTGTAGCCAGACCAGCCTGTAGCTCGTCCTCCCACCTCTCACCTCTCCCCTTGGTCCCTCCCTTTAGGTACCAATGATTGATACATGCCTGCCTCTGTACAGTCACAGCTTAATTTACCTGGGGTTCTTTTTGGGACCTGTGTGTGTGTGCATAATGTTCTAGCAAGCAGGATCTTCATCAGATTTTCAAGGGATTCTTTGTTTAAAAAAAAAAGGAAAGAATGACTGGTTTATTAATAAATGGTACTGGGGCAATTTGGTAGTTATCAGAAAAAATAAACTTGTATTCATTTCTCACATGTTATACAATGGTAGATTCCAATTGGAAGGAAGGTGTAAATATAAAAAATAAAACCACAGAAATAGTAAAACAAAACATGAGATAATTTTTATAACTTGGACTTCAAAAGGCCCTTGTAACTATGGCCCCAAACACTAAAAGCCGTGAAAGAAAAGACTTGACAAATTGACTACATAAAAATCTCATTTCTGTGTGACACATCCACTGTGGAACAGTGATCAGCAATAAAGGAACACACTGTGACACGCAACAACGTGGATAGATCTCAATGGAATTATGCTGAGTGGGAAAGAAACCTCGAAAGATTACACAGTGTTGATTCCATTCATACAGCATTCTTGAACTAACAGAAGTGCACAGACGGAGGACACATTAGTGGTTGCCAGGGTTAGGGGAGTGTTGGGGCTGAAGGGGTGGCTATAGCTATGGAAGGGTGGCCCCAACAGGACCCTTGAGATGGAGAAGTCTTGTGTCTTGGCAGGTGGTATTCACCTGGATCTGCACCTGCGCCAAAAGTGTGTACAACCAAATACAGAGAGACACATGATGCAGGAAAACTGAGCAGTCAGAATGACCGAGGTCAGAGGGTTATGTCAGTGTCCATTAAAATGTTAAAATGGCTAAATGACACTTAGTTCTCCTGCAATAAATAAAATCAAATCCTTGTATAATTTTAATTCAGTTCCACATAGATTTACCATTTAGATTTTTGTCTAAGAATTAGCTTTTCTGTACCCCACCCCACCCCACTTTAATAGACCTAAAATACAGTTTCCTGCTGCAGAATAAATGATGAGTATTTGGTATGTTCCTTAAGATTACCACTCGACATCATATATAAAAAGTATGCTAATTGCCTTGTTAAGTTTACCATTGGACGTAGCATGTAATGAGTATACTAGTTACCTTAAGTTTACCACTGGACATCATATATAATGAATACACTAGTTACCTTGTTCGTTTTCACAATTCTTTGAGCCCTGAGTCGCCTGTGCTACTATCAGAGTCCCCAGATGGCTTATTATAGGACATACGTTAATTGTCCACCCAGGATTTCCCCAGAAGCACACTCTTCCCGCGGTGAGGGTGCAACGGGGACCTTCACCCACTGCCTCCTTATCGCATGCAGGAGAAACATGCTTTCCTCTGCGCATATCACCTTTCCCTGTTTACTCAGAATCCTGTTTATCTAGAAGATTGAGTGCTTTAAAAAAGATCCACGATAAAACCACTAAAGAAATGACCCGTAAATCTGTTCCAAAAGGGGAAAGTATCTTGTGTACAAAGATGATTCACTCAGATGTACCAGGTGAAGTGGTTCACTGTGTGATGTGTGTGCATCAAGTTAGTTTGATTAGTTACGTGTGCAGGAACTGTCCCCGAAGAGGTTTCTGAAGGACAGCTGTACCAGCACACTAATGATCATTCTTACAAACCTTAAGTAGAAAGTTAGGGACTAAGAAGTGAAATTTCAAAACTGAATTCATTGCATAGGGAAAACATCATACCCGGATGGGAAACATCATAGAGGATTTTACTGTCTTACATTTCCCTTAGTTGAAGAGCAATCTTAGGTCATCTTATAAAATATATTTATTTTCATAGAATAAAATGTGAACTGTATTCTGACTTTTAAAAAGGGAACAACTCTATTTCAGCTGGACCGGCTGTTCCTTCAGTTGTGGCGTATCCGAAAAGGAGTCAGACCAGCACTGCAGATGGTGACCTCAAAGAAGATGGAATTCCCTCCCGGAAGTCAAGCGGCAGTGCTGTTGGAGGAAAGGGAATTGCTCCGGCCAGTCCCATGCTTGGGAATGCAAGTAACCCCAACAAGGCGGATATTCCTGAACGCAAGAAGAGCTCCGCTGTCCCTAGTGTAAGTGTTGTTGAACTCCAGGAGTCATAGGGTCAAAACCGTCCTGTGATCTCGTCTGCCTGGAGTGGCCTCCACACAGGCCACCATGCAGCCATCAACCTCTGCATTGAAGGTATTTCTTGTTGAGCCCCATGCCGCTAGATGAGTGATCAGACCCTTTATGTGAAGGGCCGTTTCTAGTTATTCCACAAACATCTGCCGAGCTCTAGGTTGTGTTAGGGGCTGAGGTCTGTTAGACCTCAGGGCCTAACAGGAAGAGAAAACCAAATGATGGAAGTGTAGATAGGTGACCACACAGACTGGGAGGTCTGACTGCCCCGTGGGCCAGGGATGTACTGTTTGCCCTGCATTTTCTTTTTTAATTTTATTGGGGAGTATTGGGGAACAGTGTGTTTCTCCAGGGCCCATTAGCTCCATTGACCTTCAGTCTAGTTGTGGAGGGCGCAGCTCAGCTCCAAGTCCAGTCACCGTTTTCAATCTTAGTTGCTGGGGGTGCAGCCCACCGTCCCATGGGAGAATCGAACCTTCAACCCTGTTGTTCAGAGCTCGTGCTCTAACCAACTGAGCCATCCGATCACCCTGCCCTGCATTTTCAAAGGTTTCTAGTGATAAAGAACTATGCATCCTTCCCGTGTCCCAGGGACTGCGCCGAGTGCTTTTCCACATTCTAGCTAAATTTTAAGGTGAAGAAAATGAAGAAAAGTTAGGTAATTGCCTAAAATTACACTGCTGACCTGAATCCACCTCATAATCCCTACCCTTAGACCCCCCAGTAAGTAAGTAATATTTGTTCAATTAAATAGATTCTGTTCAGCTTCAGAAATTTTTCCGTTAAGTGAAGTGTGTTCTATCTGACCTGACATAGTAATTATTATTCCTAGCACATTGATTTTGGAAAGAATTTGCAAAAAAGGAATAATCTTAAGAAATTCTATAACCTTGCTTTTTCCTACAAAGTTAACAATGGCACAGCCTTCCGGACACCCACGCCCCATCAGCCCTTGAGGGAGGAGCCCAGCGGGAAGCTGTTGCCCCTTAGGTAGTCTTCCATTTGTGCCCGTCTGGGGGTGGGGCTCCTAAAGGGGCCCAGACCTTTCTTTGGTCTGCTCCATCCTCTGATGTTGGGCTTTATCAGAGTAAACCCTGTGCTGAAAGCGTTTTTTAATTTTGGCTTCCTAATGCTGTAAAATTGGATTGTCATTCTATAGCCCTGCAGTTTACATTCAGCCACCAAGTTTTGTTGACAATTTCCAGGGACGGTAGGGACCTTGTTCTCTGCCTTCCTAACTTCCCATCCCTATCGCTCCCCTCATTACACCGCTGTTTTCAAAATACATCCTGAACATTATCAGTCACCAGAACTTGATTATTTGTAAAGGAAAAAGGTAATGTTAAAATTTTCTCCCATTAGTCTTTGGCATTTGCCTATACATGGTCTGCTCATGCTGTATTAAAGGTGGCTGCTTTTATCTTTCTTT
Source organism: Rhinolophus sinicus (assembly GCF_036562045.2). Taxonomy (NCBI): domain Eukaryota; kingdom Metazoa; phylum Chordata; class Mammalia; order Chiroptera; family Rhinolophidae; genus Rhinolophus; species Rhinolophus sinicus. The sequence continues at coordinate 2,051,780 of NC_133753.1, read as the reverse complement.
AAAAATTGTTCTTACTGATAAAATTCCTTAGTTGTGACTTTTGCTCCTTGCTTTTTAATTTTGAAAGTATTACTTTTTAAATAGTGGATCTCTATCTTCCTACTTTAAATAATCCATGAGTTATTACTTTATGGATTATTATTGCCAGGTTTTCAGAGTCACTCTACCACAGCCATTCTTCATTCTATCTGCCAGGAGAGAGTGGAGAGTTGTCGCCTTCACCCCCTTTTCTGATCTTTTGACTGGTACTGTTATTTCAGTGTAGGTTTATTTAAAGACTGAGTATTCATGTTTATTTAGGTGACTTTTTTCTCATTGTATTATATTCGCTACACAGTTTAAGACAAAATGCTCTTTTTTTTAAATAGAGTAATACAGCATCTGGCGGAATGACTCGGCGGAATACTTACGTTTGCAGTGAAAGAGCTACAGCAGACAGACACTCAGTAATTCCAAACGGCAGAGAGAACAGGTATGAAATTCTAGCTGTTTGCAAGAAAGTTTGTTTTTCCCAAGAGAAATGGAAGCATGTTTACTTCTCAGTTTTTATAATCAAAATTTAAATAATACTGGTAAGTATTCTCTACCTGTAAATTGTATTTAAACGCGAGTTTTTAGTGAGGTACTAGTATTCCAAACGCCTCTCACTGTCCCGAGCTTGTCCTCCTGGCTGGCTGTATATGATGATTGAAAGGGTCGAATTTAACCAGGGAGCTTTCACAGAGGCGATATCGTGTATCCTCGAAAATAAGACCGGGTCTTATATTAATTTTTGCTCCAAAAGACGCATTAGGGCTTATGTTCGGGGATGTCATCCTGAAAAATCATGCCAGGGCTTATTTTCCAGTTAGGTCTTATTTTCGGGGAAACACTGTAGATAGTAAGATAATGGTTTCAATGTAGAACAGTGAATAGGGAAGTCGAGATTATTTTGTGCACTTCAGTACCTTGAATAGTGGGTGAAAGGGGGAAGGATGAGGACTGAAGCAGGGAGCCCCACTCCTGAGGAATGGAAATCCCCAGGTGGATGAGCCGTCAGTGGTCAGCAGTTTGCAAAAGGGGCCAGGTGGCCGAGTAGTAACAGAGTCTCCACCTTGAAAGAGGCACGCGTGAGTCCCAGAGAAATGAAGCGTGCCACCGTCTTCTGAGTGATTTTAATCTGGTGGAGAGGCAGGCGTACGTAGGATCGGCATGATTTAAATACTGACAAAGTAGTATGTCGATAAGAAGAGAGTCGTATTTTGCAAACAGCTTTCTTGGGGTTATAAAATAAGAAATAAGTAGAGTTGGAAAAGTGAGATTAAGTAGGCCCAGAGACCATGGGGTAGACTTAGTTTGTGGGGAGAGAGAATAGAGACGTTGGGGTGTTAGAGTAGTTAAATATGTTCTGTATAGAACCCGTTCCCCAAGCTGGCATGGATTTTCCTTCTTTCGTTTTGGAAAAGTCACGTATAAACAATTCAGAGTGGTGAGATAAAGTCAAAGTGTAGCTGCAGATAAAGCTCTGGAGTAGAAATCCAGAAAATAAATTTACATCATCTGTCATTGTCCCCTGGTTTCTTCACTTGAGCATTATTTGGTCATGTCACATTGCCATGTCCGGCATCAAAATTGGTTCTTTTTTTTTTTTTCCCCTGAGATTTACTTCTGCAATTGCCTTGTTTCTGTGATAGACTAAGCAGTCTCCTTTTCTTCTTCATCCTTAAGACACGACTACAGTATTTATCATTCCTTCTTCCACAGACCACTTAAATTTGAATTGATATGAAGGTAAAAGCCTGTTACGTAAGATTATATTGATAATTCAGTGAAGTTTTAGAAATTTTTACATTTCAGTCTTTTTTAATTCCTATATGTGTGCTTATATTAACATTGTCTTTTTTCTTATGATTAAAAACTGTTACTAACTTGTGTAGCAATTGGACTATAGATAGCTTACAAATAATGATAGATAAATTTCTCCCCCCCACCTTTTCTTCCACCTCCCGCTCCCACTCCAGTTCAAGCCATTGTTTCTCAGTCTAGTTGTGTAGGACACAGCTCCCTGGCCCATGCTGGTGTTATGGGCCTTGCGCTCTCCCCGGCTTGGGCAGTCGGTCGCTGGCTGCTCACGATGGCCACCGGCCACTCATGGCAGCACATGGTAGCCCACGGCAGCCCACAGCAGCCCACACGGACTTCACTGCTCCCGGCAGCCCAGCTCCAGGGAGAACTGTTGTTCACAGTCTTAGCTGTAGAGGGCGCAGCTCACTGGCCCATGTGGGAATTGAACTGGTGACCTCGCCATTAGGAGCAGGGCGCTCCAACGAGCCACAGGGCTGGCCCTATTTCTTAATAGTAGTCTATTCTCTGATAAATTTCTTTTATTACTGTTACATTTTAAAATCTATCAAATTTCTTCTAGTTCAAAGTGATGTAATAGATGATATAAGTAAAAGATTTAATTAAACAGATGTTTCCAATATGTTATGAATTTTAGTCTGTAGAACTAGAAAGTGTTGTTTCATGACCCTTCTTCTCTTTACAAATTCTCCTGAATTGTTGAACTATTCTATCAGATTCCTTTTGAACTTTAGAATGTACAGTTCTCTGAGGTACAGACTTTTTAAGAGGCTGTTAAGACCAAGATCTGCACCCCCCCTTTGTGTTTGTGTCTGCACATGCTCTTCTAATTCCCCTTTCCCACAGTTATTCAGTTCACTCTGTGGAAATGGTTTTAAGAATTCTGAATCTCTGTGGAGTCGTTACTTGTGTGTGTGCTCCCTGGAAATACTTCCTCATTGGGGCTGACCCTTCCTTATCCTGGCCTGGGCCTCATTGCTTCTGTTAGCATCAGTCATTTAAATGCTTTGCTTTTGAAAGTGTTGTCCTTATTTTTAACTAAACAGCCTCGGTGCCAAACCACACAAGATATGGCCCATAATTTAATAATACCTTTCTATCTTACAAGTGAATTAAAAGTGGATTTCCAATAACATGGAAAATTATTGGAGGTTTGAGTGCCAAACTGTAGTTGTCATGTTTTTTACTTTTAGTTAAGGTACTAAATGCGACAACTTTCTCACCTTTCAAATAGGGGCGTGAGTCATAAATTAGGTGCACTGAGCCCTCTTACTGCACAGATGGCTTTCTAGGCAGATCATTGCTTTTCCCTCTCCTACGTACCTGTCTTGCTGCTTGACTAAAATGCTGGTGAGCTATGGGATGCCTGGATCTGTGCTAACTTCTGAAAGGACGTTCATTTCCATTTTTAGCCTTGACTGTGTTGGACTTTTTTCTTACACGTATGAGTGTTTATACTGACTTTCAACATGAGAATGATCATGGCGAATAAAAACTGTATGAGTGTTCGCTTCGGCAGCACATATACTAAAAACTGTATGAAGTTTTAAACCAAAGGCTTTATTCATGCCTTAAACAAGCTCTTCAGCATTCTGCCCTGAACATGGGGTGATGTTTCAAGGCCTCCCCAAATGTATTTCTCTCACCACAGGCAATATAACTGATTTTAATAGTTTTTCATTTTGAAATTCATTTTATGTATTGATTCTTACTGTGCAATTTTTCTGTTTTATCAGCTTTACTGTGAAATAAAGCTAGTTAGTCATTGGTGTCTGAGGCAGAGGACGTATAGCCAATTGCTGCTTTGGCACGAGCGATTTTCTAAGTCAGACTTGTTTTGAAACCAAGCATGCTGAAGTCCAGCGTAGCTTTTGCTGTAATCCTCCTGCTGTAATGATTCTGCCTTCTTCAGGTGTCAGGCTGTGAAAATGGCCCAATTCCAGCTCTGCCTACGAGTCAGTAGAAGCTGGGCCTGAGAGGGTGTAATTACTACCCGCAGTGTGTGGTCCCATGAAAGTCACGTAGGCCCCTTGCGAGTCTGCACCACTTGGCCCTTAGCACTGACACTGCTCCACAAACACTGGCCTTTCTTATTGCTGAGGAGCTGTTAGATGTGAGTGGGAGCAATTGTCGTAGTTCACACCAACTGGACCTGGCCTTTCAGCTTCGCAGTGTCATGAACCAACCCATGTCAGTTGGACATGCTGTCCTGCTTTTTTCATATGCTTTTAGATACCTATAGGAGACTGTTGAAAATGTATTCATTGGAGGACCCCCAAGGGAGTAGTGTGATGTCAGTCATTATAATAAAGCACAACAGAACTTTTTTCAAACAAGTTTAGGTGTTTGATATCACAGGTAAATTCCTAAAATTGTAAAGTGGCTGTTACTTTCCCCATCTAGCCACTTGTCTTGCATCAAGGCTTGATCAGTCACCACATGTATATTTCAGATTATATTTTTAATTCTGCTTCTGCCCAATCACTGATGTAGTTTGAGTCAGCAACCAAAACATTTCATACCAGAATATTCTGATCTGGGATAGATGTCATATCAAACAAATTGAAAATACCTGTCCATTAGTAACCATAGTGAAATAGAGTTTAAAATTAAAAAAAAAAAAACAACACAAAATCAGATATAAATACACATCAGCTAGGAAGAGTGAAAGGAACTTCATGTAACTTGAATTTTAAGAAACAGCTTGCTGTTTCTGTTAAGGTTTAAAACATGGTTCTTCCTCGGACCCAGAACTACTAAAAATGTAATGCAGCTGCTCTTTGTGTTCTATACATTCTTGTGGGCTGGTCTATGGACTAGAACCATCATCTTTAATATTTTGGGGGGAAATTTTTGTCCAGCTTTCACAACAACCAGCTCAAGGAACTCTTAGCAGATGCAGCTGCTGTGACGTTGGGATGGTCTGTTGTCAGTGGGATCGGTGTGAGTTTGACTGTACAAAGTGGAAATCAGGCATTTACTGAGTTTACTGTTTCCTAAACCAAGGGATGCAGCCTGCTGTGGAAGGCAAAGCACGTCTGTTCTGTTACCTCCCTGGTGGAACTCCAGTGCGGCCTGGATCCAGTTTCTAAAGAACTGATTCGTGTACTTGCCTTTAAGATCAGTCTGTCAGAACACTTAGTCATTTCTAATGAAAATGCCATTTACACTTCCTTTTTAGAAAGGCCTCTGAGGGGGTCTGATTAGTGCCCAGCATGTGTCCACACTGTTGCCGTGCTTCTGTGCCCTCAGATCTCTCCTCACTGCCCAGCCAGGCGGTGGCGTGCCTTGTGGGCAATGGAATGGGCGTTTTCTTGCTTGTTAGGCTGACTGAAAGCCCTCTCCTTCTCCAGTCGTTGGGACCATTTATATTCTCCAGGGAAGAAGCCGAACAACCCTGTCTCCTCTCTCCCCCTTCTTCCCCTGCCTTTCTTAATGCATCCGTTGATCCCAGCTCTTCATCTGGACAACAGAATGTCAGCAGCTGGTGGAGGGGATAAAGTATGTTGATCCTTGCCCTGCCCTGGACAGATACGAGAGCACAAGAGAGTTGTAGTTATCTGTAACTTGTTAAAAATAACATAAAATGACATGTAAATGTATGTCTGTATGTATTGGGAACAACCAAGCATTTCTTCAAATAATTAAATCAGTTAAGACTCTCTGTGTGGCAAGTGACAGGTAGAAGCCCAGCCCAAATAAGCTGAAATTAAATGGCACCCATGAATTCCCACAGCCGACAGCCAGGGAGAGTCAGGTGCAGCTCCTAGCTCTGCTTCCTCTGCGGTCGGTCCCTGGTCCCTGGCTGGGCCCTGCACTGGCACACTTAACATTGTCCCACACTCAGCTCTGCTCAGGCACAGCCCCGGGCTGTCCCCTCCATCCCCTTTGGTCTGGCTCTAAACCTGTCACTGGCCAGGTGGCTGGTAAAGTCTGGGGTAGAGTCAGAGACATGTAGGGCCCAGGAGCCTGTTTCCCCCAAAGCAGGATTCAGGTGTTGTTGCCACAAGGAAAGAGTGAGTGCCGAGTGGCCAAACCAGAAAACTGAATCTCCTTTTATCTTTATAAGGCATTTGCTTTCAGTTCTGTGACTGTGGCAGAGCCACTCTGCCAAGTCAGGGGGCAGAATCTTAAATAAAAATTCAGGGACAAGCACATCTTGCTGAGCAGTTGATTATAAAGACACCCCCTTTCCCGCCCCCAAACCATCAAAATTCCAGGAGTCATTTCATTCTGTTACCTTTTCAGTTAGGAGAGTACTCACTGAGCACCTGCTGTGTCTGAGGCTTTCTGCTGACCCTGGGGACACCTTGATGCAAGTGCAGGTCTTGCTTTCAGGGCTCTGGAGCAGGGAAGGGTCACCCCACCCCCCCCCAGTGGTGTGTGCCGGCCGCTGCGTGCTAAGTACACAGGAGATGGGACTCACTCCTGAGGGACTTCGTGGAGGGGTGGCCTGGGTTGGATTTTGATGGAAGTAGAAAGATGCTAGCTCTCCAGGCACAGACAGCTGTGGCTCCTGCAGGAGTTCTTTGACCTGATGCGACCAAGGGACTGCACACCGTCGGAGGGCCCAGTCGAGTTCTGGGAGGTAACAATAGAGGGAAAAGCCTGGAGAGACGGCAGGGCCAGTTGTGGGCCCCTGAGGGCGCGATGTGGTCTTCATCCTAAGATGCAGTGCACTTACGAGTGCAAGGTTGGGCTTGTATTTGGTGGACGGATTGGAAGGTGTGCGGGTAAAGGCCAGAGAGCAGTGCAGATGTGCTGAGGGAGGTGAGCTGTGCTCTGGGAATGGGGAGCAGGCATGCAGAGGATGGGCCGCCTGCAGCGCTAGGAAGCCGACACCAGCAAGAGGGCGTGGTCGCTCTGGAGGAAAAGAGCCCAGTAGTTTCTAGGGCCAGAATACTAAAGCCTGGTTATCCTTAAAGGAAAGAAACTGCCCCTTTGGAATTCCGAGGACACGGTGACCGAGCTGGAATTAAGGAATGGCGAGGTCATGGTGAGACTCCCTAGGTGGTTTCGTCCTGTGGCTGTCTGTGCCGGGTGAAACTGCAGCCACTTCTGTCACTCTCTTTCTCTGTCTCTAAACCGTTAATTATCTTGTTTTCCCACCTTGAAAAAGGGCTCTGTTGACCCCTTGGGAATTTTGACTGTTGTTCATAAGGAAGTGACTGTCCTTGAGTAGGAAGACTCTTAGTTCTACTTAAACAACATAGGGCACTGTGACAAATAACAGCCAGACACCGTGCTGTCCTTTACTGGTCCACTTTAAGTTGTCACTGCGCTTTGGGAACTGGTCAGGAGCAGAGTGTTCATGTTCACCCCGCTTGACTTTACCACTTCGGTTTGAATGGAGACATTGCCCCTCTCACGTAACTATTCAAACATGGAAGGTGTTTTCTTTTCTTTAAAGCTTATAAACCTAAAAATGCTGTTTTTGAAAAAGCAGCTATAGGTTAGCAGTTGCTTGAGAATCCCCAAAATGAGGTTGACAGAAATGAGCTGATCTGGGGAGGAAGGTGTGTGCTTTGAACAGCTGGTTGCTTGTTTTGTCACTGGTCCATCATACTGTTGTTTCTGCCTCTGCCCGAACCCAAACCCCTCCCAGCCTGACAGAAGTGTCCGCTCACGCAGCTAGCCCTGCCTCAGTTTGTACCATACCTTCCACCTGTCGGCTGAGACATCAGAAGTCGATGTCCATGTCAGCCTCTGGGCACCCCAAGACGTTGTTACCTCCAGTAGACAGTGAAGGAGATAACTTCACGGCTGTGTAAGAAAAACACCATTCCTTGTGTAACTGATGTGTACCCCCTGCTTCTTAATTTCGTGCTGTGGATTTGCTGGTCCCAGATTTGTCACAGTTGTCCACAGTGTCCTGCTTCCTGTGTGTGCTCTGGTCATGCACATCCTGTGTCGTGGTGTCCTTGCTCGTCGTGTGCATCTTCGTGCCTTTGCACACTGCAGGGGGGTGCGGTGAGAGATGCCCCCCTCCACACGTTGCCGTCAGCATGTGGAGTTTACAGTATTTATGCCATTCGTGTGCTTCCAGAACTTTTCAGTTGCCTTTTCAGTTTCACCTACATAGCCTTTGTTTCTTTTATACTGGCCAGGTTCTCTGCATGTAAACAATTTGAGAGGAAAGCAAAGGAAGAAGCTTGGATTAGCCATTCTTTATCCTAGAATTTCCCTGCACTAATTTTTGTCCTTGAAAATATGTCTGTACTATTCCCTTAAGCTCCATGAGGCTTTGTTTCATTGTATATTATTCCTCTGGTCCCTTTTCTGATTTAACTCACCTTTGGCTCTTAAGTCCTGTGAAATACCCCCTTGGATCTGGATTTATTAAAACTGATTTTCTCCACTGTATATAAAAGGTATATTGTGACTGTAACTCTTCGTGTGCCGTATTTGCCGCAGAGCCGGGGCTTGTGAACAAAGATGTAAAACTGTATTTTCTGATCTCCTAGCACTATTCCTGATCAGAGAACCCCAGTTGCTTCCACACACAGTATTAGCAGTGCAACCACCCCGGATCGAATCCGCTTCCCCAGAGGCACTGCCAGTCGTAGCACTTTCCACGGCCAGCCCAGGGAGCGGCGCACCGCCACATACAACGGCCCGCCCGCCTCGCCCAGCCTGTCGCACGAAGCCACGCCACTGTCGCAGACTCGAAGCCGAGGCTCCACTAACCTTTTCAGTAAATTAACCTCAAAACTCACCAGGAGGTAAGTGCCAGGTGGCGCTGGTTGTTGGGAGCAAAAGGAGAATGTCTTCTCTGTGCGTGAAGCCACTGCTGGCAGCTTTGTGTCTTTAGCTCATGTTTTTCTGGTTCATATGTCTAACTTTATACTTTAAAACCCTGTAGGAGAGAAATTACAGAACTCAGAGTCTTCGCGACAGTAAAAGTTCTCCAGTACTTGGGAGATGGTGGCGATTCTTGAATTCCTGACCCTTTGGGTCACACATCTGTCCACATAGATGTTCAGTGCGGTTTAGTGGAACCCCGGGTCCAGTGTAGGCAGGGGCTGGTGCTCCCAAGGCAGTCCTGAGGGGCAGGGGCCGTGTGGTCACTCTGGACACGGAGGAGACAGACACGGCCCATCTCTCATTTCATTTCACTGTTATTGAGGAGCATTACGTTTCTTAGTTTGAATCTTGGAATTGTTCTCTCTGTTAGTCTCCCGTTACAGTGAGAACAAGGTAACTTTCTAAATGGTATCATTATGGGAATAAAATCCCTGCTTCATTCTCAGGAAGAAACTAGTGTCTGGTCATGTATAATCCTTCACGTGTCCAGGAGCCTGTCATTTGGGGCCTTGGGAAATCTCTCTGGTGCCCTTGAGATTCTTTAACTTTATTTCCATAATCTAATTGGAGGTTGTGAAAGCCTAGAAACAATGGCTGCTACGAGAAGAAAAAGAGAAGGTACCACCCTACACCCTCAGCAGATAGTGTAAGGCACCTTTAGCCAGCACCACACCCAGGCAGCCTGAGCCAGGAAAATGCAGTTCAGCCTCACTGTGGACTAGCATGGCCGAGGTGTTCTGCAGGCCTGCCTGTCACAGACCCTCACAGGTCGCCATCTGTATCTCACACACAGCATGACCGTTCTCAGTCTGCAGGGGTTCACGCCCCTCCCTCTGGCCCATCAGCCTGCTGTTTCGTGCCATCTTCATTATTCAGCCTATAAGCTAAAGACCATTTTTCAGTCTCCTTAATTCTCCAGTAATTTTATTTTCAATCAGTCGTCTAAAACTTAAGACGAGTCACATTGAACTCTTTCCCCAGATGATCTGTGTGCTGTCAGGCCAAGAATGCCACCCAGATCAGGGAGGACTTCTGCTATCTGTTAGCACTGACTAGAGGTCAGTTCAGTCAGAAGACTCCAGGCTACCCTCCGCTTCCCTTCCCGGCCGCTCTGCTGAGAACCCTTTCCCAGAGTAGACTGCAGGGTCTGGCCAGGTTTGGAGCTCGGTGACCCCCAGAAGTCACTCGTTCCTTTCAGGGTCAGCCCATGGCGTCTCCCGGGCCTTCCTGGGGACTAGTCCCAAAGAGAATATCCCTCTGAACTTGGGGGAGTAGGACACGGAGCCAGGTGTCACTCACTAACCCTGCTTAACAGCAGTGTGTGTTGCCCTTTGAGCCCCAAGCGCAGCGGGACGTGCAGCAGTCAGCTCTGCGTCTACAGTGGGCTCGTCATTAAAATCCTTGAATTTGTTTGTCTCCTTTGTGCTCTTTTTTTAGTCATCTTGATACTATTATTGATAAAAATAATATCAGCTACCATTTATTGAATGCTTGCTACATGCTAAGTAGATGTCTGTAGAATTCTGGGTGTACTTGTTTTGCATATATCAACATGTACGTACACACACACACACAGAGTCTCGCTCGCACATCCGCGCTGTCTCCACAGCCTACCCTGCGGACTAGATGTAGAAGAAACTGGCGCTGAGGCTCAGAGAGATATAGGCACGTGTTTGAGATCCTACAGCAAAAGTCTGAGCCAAGCCTGTGACTCCAGAAAAGACCCTGAAGCCACTGTGTCGTGCTCCCCACGGAAAACTGTGAAGGGCCTTTCCCGCATTCTCTGAATGTGTTTCATGTATTTGAATTGAAATTGGAGACTGAGGTTTCTTGTTAAAGAAATTCTAGGGCATCATCTTACAGTTTTCAGACAGTTTCCACCCCTACATTTTTTCAGAAAGATAGCCTTCTGTTTGTTAACGTTTCAGGCTGAAGTCTGTCGCCTCCCTTGGTCCTGTACTTCACATGTAGTCGGTTCGTTCCTCAGAACAATCAAAGTCCTTGCTGCCGTAGTCAGTGTTGACTTCTTTTCCTGCCCCAGCAAGAACTGCCAGGGTTACAGCGCTAGTACCTGGAGGACTCAGGTGTGCGCACTTAGAATCTGCAAGGAGACTTGCCGTGTCTTGGTGGGAAGAGCTGGCACCAGAAAACCTGCACTGCCCTGGATGCCGTGCATTTGGGGCAGCAGTGGGTTCTGCCACCTGTGAGGTCCTTTGCAGTCAAGAGGAGCGTCCTGCAGCTGCCTGCTCTTCACACCTCCAGGGGGACAGCGGGGAGACTAGGAAAGGCAGTCCCGCCCTATGGTACTTGACAGGAACTCGCACTTCACCGGTAGAAAATTCGGAAATGAAAATCTATCAGTATACAGCTAAAATAATCCTTTGAATAATACTACCTTATATTTATGTAGGACCTAATGATTTACAAAATAGTTTCAATATGTGACCTTCTCTACTGTGTATGACCTTGCTGTGTACCACTTTCGATCCGTAATGAAGTGGCCGAGGGTTATCTAGAGTAGTTAGATACTTTTTAAATTGGTCAGAACTGAAGCAGTACCACAGTTATCCCAAATTGGAAAAAAAAGTCCAGGGATTCATTAATTCAGTGGGCAGGTAATACACCTTCCTCCGATGTCCAATCACAGCACTAGGTGTTAGAAATAGTGTGGCAAGCCCAGCCCACATTGGCCCAGGAACACAGGTCACATGGTCATACAGGCCTGATCCGGAGTTTGAAACTTCTTCTGTCACATTCTGTTCAGTACAATTGAAGCATCTTCTTAAGTTTTTTAACAAGCCGAGTCACTTTTAAATACACCTCTCAGCTTATTGCCTAAAACATAAAAATGAAACCTCCATTGTTACTTGTCATTTAATTTTCATTCATTTTAATATCAAAAACTCTGAAAAGTCTACTTCATTTTAAACACCAATAACTTTTTTTTCCTTAAAAAGTGACTTAAATCATACCACTGTTAACAGTCTGTTAATGTTCAATCTTCCCGAAGTAAGTAATGATTGTCTTTAATGGTTAAACATTTTATAATGAAATCTTTAATGTTCCTATATAAGAAGGTGAGATTTTTCATAAGATAGTCTGAAATTGAGAAATGGTATTACTTGTTCGTTACAAATGACTTACGTCATTTCTTTAACACGGGTTGTTGACTTCTATTATCTTGAAGTCGATCCATCTGAAGGGCCTTCAACAAATCCCATTCCAGCTAATGTCAGTGTTTACTGCTAAATCTTTGATTCCAGTACAGACTTTTTAATATTTCTAATTACAAGGTCACATGCTCAGTTATCTATAATTTACTTTTTCAACAGTGTCACTGTTTCATTGTTCATTGGACAGAAAAGGCACCCTGTTTTATTGTTTTTCTTTCTATAATTGACTAGATTTTCTATTTCTTTTGTGCAAGTCATTTTTGTTAATTTCTTTTTTTGGCTTAATTTCTTTTAGAAACATGTCATTCAGGTTTATCAAAAGGTAGGATTTATATATACACATTTTTTTTTTTTCAATCCTCACCCCAAAATGGCTCCTGCAATTAACATCAAGTTTGGCTTTCTAGCCCTGTTTTGTTTTGTTTTCCTTAAAACTAAACTTTCTGCTGAGAACTAAATACTTATTTCTTTGAAAGGAAGCTGGAAAGAAATAGATTAACTCTGTAAGGCATTTTTAAAGGCACTGTGGCACCCACGTAACGAGGCCTACGCATGCTCTGCATTTTCTTTCTTTGGTAGAATTATTTAGCATCCAAATAATTCTGTCTTCATACTAATAACACTTAGCATGCTTCTGTTTGAAGAATGAGGTGTGCAGTAACATTATGTGCATTCAATGGTTAGCCTCAAGCATGCAGAAGGTAAGTGGTAGTGGTGTTAGTTGCCCTTTTTTCATTGAATTAGCAAAAGGCCTTAAAAAGACAGGGAAATTAGCCAATATTCTGATACTGGAAACAAGTCTAAAATTCAAACCTTACAGCCTCATTTGGTTTGGATTTTTCAGAAATTAAGATGGAAGGCAGCAGCATAGCAGAAATGTTTTAATATTTTCAGAGTTGAATAGTAAATAGTATTCTAAAAGCCACTTTCCACCAACCACTGAAGAAAGCATGTCTCATTGTTTCCACTTAAAGCACTGTTGTAAATGCTATTGGTACTAGATGACTTATTTTTTGATGATAGTCAAGAGACCAAAAATGTCGTTCCCTGTGTTGGAATGCACACGTGGGAGGCGGAAAGTCCGCTGTTGAGGCCACACTGCCTGTGCCCCTCGGCTCACTGGCCGGCCAGGCTATGTATACGGTTTCTGATGACGAAACCAGTGGGTCACTGAGACGCTTTGTTAACGGGAGTTCTTGACCACAAACTGGGAAGGCTGCTTTCTTCCTGAGGAAAATGCCCCTCCCCGATTAGTTTTTAATTGAGCTTCCCAGTTGCGAAGTTTTCCCTTGGACAGAAAAATTTGTAACAGTGTACAATTCAAGTGGTAAATCCGTTTCTCATTTACTGGGGAGTGATTAAAAACAGGTCCGATGAACTGCAGTGGAAGGCCTGGCGTGCTGGCTGCAAGAGCCGGGCAGGCACTCACTCCCGCGGCATGTGTGACACCGGCCGGCCGCAGGCACGCGCGGAGGAGAGTGGTCCCTAGCTGGGTCACCACTGAGAGACTAACTGAGCAGCACCGAGGACCCAGAGTGCCCTGGACCTGTTTGTTTTATGACGTTTGTGTTTCTGTACGGGCTGTCGTGTACTGGTGTATAAGAAGATCTCTTTTCTCTTTCCCACTTCTCTGTGCTTCTCCCTTCTGTTCGTTGAGGCTTCCAACTGAATATGAGAGGAACGGGAGATATGAGGGCTCAAGGTGAGGGGAACGATTTTTTAAATATATTTTATAGGTATATACCTCATTTCTGCTGGGGTAGGATTGCTGCATGGGGTCTGCACACGCGGACCGGGAAGCATGTGCACCCTGCTGCCACCTGGCGGCGGGTCCCGCCCACGCCCCGCGCTGCGCTGCTCCCCGGTGGCCACATGAGGGCGCAGCGCTGCCCCCTGGTGAAAGCCTGGTCCCCTTGACCTGGGCTCTCTGTTGGTCTGGGTAGTAAAATACCACCCGCCCCTACTGCCTGGGCCCCAACGACCTGAAATGAGGTCTGGGAGTTGATAGGACTCTGGATGCCTCAGTGACTTCTAGCATAGTTCTAGTCTCGAGTGAAAGCAAAATAGAGAATTTTCATATTTCAAATCAGGTTTTTTAAAAGAACACTTGATTTGGTCGTGTTTTCCGTTTAAATTTTGTATAGTCATTGCACGGATGTGGGAGTGGGAGAGTCATTGGATAGGCTCCAGGCGCTCCGTAGTTAGAGACGTCGACCCCGTGTGCCCTTTTCATACCAGTCACCACATGCTGTTTCCGGCTCTTGTGAACCTGGTGGCTCTCCTGGTCTTCGTAAAAGCACGGCCATGATCATGTGACTTTTCTGAATGCAGACCTGCTGCGGTCCCATTGCCTGACCCACCGTGTCCACGTGAGGCCCTGTGTGGCCTCAGCAGCCCCAGCTCCCTGCAAATTGAGGCAGAATGTTGGGGTGAGGGCCAGACAGCAGACCAGCCCGGACCTGCTCCTTCCAGCCTTGAGCAGGCTCCTGTCTCCATAAGCCTGATTCCCCCTTCATACCAGGAAGGGAACGGGTCCTGCCCCTGGCGTGGTGAGGACAGTGCACCGGCCTGCCCACACAGTGCAAAGTAATGCCAGCGGCTGTCAGGGTGACACTGCCCTCAGTCCCCGTCCATTTGTACACTGACTACATCAGCCCCAAACGCATTGTTTCGGACCTCCTGGCCTTTGCTGGCACTCTGCCCCACCCCCACCCCCACCCCTCTGGTGGTGGTGAAACCCCATGGGCTCTTCAGAGCTCTTCTCAGATACCCCGTCCAGGAAGCCATTTCCTCCGTATCCTGTCCTGCCTTTCCTATGCACTCCTCCCCTGAGGTGGGCTCCACCTCTCCCATGACCCTCTGGGCCTGCCCTGGCCTCTCCTGTGCTGCTGCAGTTT